>NC_142888.1:111517177-111821935 GCF_051225735.1 Oryctolagus cuniculus
TTTTTATTTTTTCACCAAAACATTTTTTTGAAGATTTATTTATTTATTTGTTTGAAAGTCAGGGTTACACAGAGAGAGGAGAGGCAGAGAGAGAGAGAGGTCTTCCATCCGATGGTTCATTCCCCAGATGGCCGCAACTGTCGGGGCTGCACCGATCCGAAGCCAGGAGCCAGGTGCTTCTTCCAGGTCTCCCATGCGGGTGCAGGGGCCCAAGCACTTGGGCCATCTTCCACTGCTTTCCCAGGCCACAGCAGAGAGCTGGATTGGAAGAGGAGCAGCTGGGACTAGAACCGGCATCCATATGGGATGCCAGCACTTCAAGCCAGGGCGTTAACCTGCTGTGCTACAGCGCCGGCCCCTCACCAAAACATTTAAAATAATCCACCCACCTTAAAAATAAAGAATAAGAATATAAAGAGTATCCAATACACAAAATGTAAATGTAAATAGACTTCATTTCTATATAAGTGACACTTTCCTTTGCACTCTCATGGTTGTAATTTTCTTTTTTTTATTCAATTACTTCAGTCTGTCTCTGCTGCTACACCAAATTGGACTATGTCTATTTTTATCTAACACATAGTAGGTGATCAATACATATATGATGAATGAATGAGTGATCCATGGATATTGATTATAGCCAGAAGGTCATAGGCACGTAAGTGAATTTAGTTTTTTGGCTTAGGCAGGAATAGAAATGTTAGTGGTTATCGTATATGAAAACACTGAAGATGGGCAGAGTTAATTCTTCATTCCTGGAGAAGATAAATTTACCTGTGCTGAACTGAGTGATTTGAGGTCATGAGCAGGGCTGATCTAAGCAGAGCAGATGCAGTCGCCAAGCAGTTGTTTACAGGGTAGTAAAAATCAAAAGACTGTATCAGGGCCGGCGCCATGGCTCACTTGGCTAATCCTCCGCCTGCAGCGCCGGCACCCCGTATAGGCGCCAGGTTCTGGTCCTGGCTGCTCCTCTTCCAGTCCAGCTCTCTGCAGTGGAGGATGGCCCAAGTGCTTAGGCCCTGCACCCGCGTGGGAGACCAGGAGGAAGAACCTGGCTCCTGGCTTTGGATCGGTGCAGCAACAGCCATAGCAGCCATTTGGGGGGTGAACCAACAGAAGGAAGACCTTTCTCTCTGTCTCTCTCTTTCACTGGCTAACTCTATCTGTCAAATAAAAAAATAAAAAAAGAGACTGTATCAATTCTGCAAAAAATAATGTAGGGCAGTTTCTGAAGGCATGGTCCTCTACAGATCAGCATTAGAATACCTGGAGGGTTGAAGGAAGCACATTCCCAACCTGGACATTCAGCATCCCCAGAGTGTGGCACCCAAACAACGACAACAACAACAATGACAACAACAACAACAACAAAAATCTACATTTTCCACAAACTCCCTAAGTATTTCTCACTTCCAAAGTTTAAGGGCTGTTGGACCTCGGGGAGCAATAGTCTATGTCTCTGTCTAGGGAATAATCCACATTATATTATAAAATGAGACGAAGAAAGGAAACCTACAAATGAAACAGAAATGGCAGCCAGAGAGCCAGAGTTAAGATATTGTTCTGAATCAGAGAAGGTAAAATTTAAGAACAAGAAGATGGGGACCAGCATTGTGACACAGTAGATTAAGCCACTGCTTGCATACCATATCAGAGAGCCACTTCCAGTCCTAACTACCCCACTTCTGATCCAGCTTCCTACTAATGTGCCTGGGAACTCAGCAGATGATGGCCCAAGTACCTGGACCCCTCCCATCCACGTGGGATACCAGGATGGAGTTCCAAGCTGCTGTCCTTAGTCTGCCCCAGCCATGGCTGTTGCAGCTATCTGGGAAGTGAACCAATGGATGGAGTACCTGTGTATGTGTGTGTGTGTGGCTGTTGAAGCCATTTGGGGAGTGAACCAGTAGATGGAGGAACTCTGTGTGTGTGTGTGTGTGTGTGTGTACATCTCCCTTTTTCTCTGTCACTTTGCCTTTCAAATAAATAAATCATAAAAAAAAACAAACCCAAGATGACCAAAAGTGTCAAATGTAACAAAGATATCAAGAAGGAAGATGCAGAAAAGTTGTGAATATGATAAAACGATCAAGCATGGCCCTCTAGCCTACTTTTAGTAAAGTCGTGACAATAGAATACAGACTATTTCCTGGGCCCTGACCTGTCCTTCAAGATTCAACTTCCAGTCCAGCTCTCTGCTGTGGCCCAGGAGTGCAGTGGAGGATGGCCCAAGTGCTTGGGCCCTGCCCCCGCATGGGAGACCGGGAGGAAGCACCTGGCTCCTGGCTTCGGATCGGCGCAGCGCACCGGCTGCAATGCACTGGCCGTAGCGGCCACTTGTGGGGTGAACCAACAGAAAAAGGAAGACCTTTCTCTCTGTCTCTCTTTCTCTCACTGTCTAACTCTGCCTGTCAAAAAAAAAAAAAAGATTCAACTTAGGACAGTATCTCCCAGTGATGCATTTCCTGATCTGCTGGATAAAGTCCATCAATCCTTGGAGTATGTAATCCTACTGCAGCAGTTCCTCTATGGACTGAAATTCTGTTTACTTTTCTTCCTCATTTAGACTGAGAATTTCTTGAAGCCAGGGGCTGTCTCTCTCGACTTCCATGTCTTTCCTCCAAGCATTATTGACAAATAAAAATTGTATATATTTAAGGTATACAACCTGACGTTTTAGTAAGGAGCTGTGTCTTGTTCCTTTTCAAATACCCAGCGTCTGGCATTAACACTGGGCATACAGAAGCTATCTGCAAATGCCAGTTGAATGAATGACTGGAGAGCAATTGGAGGCAAAGGGCACAGTCTCGCCATGAAAGTAGATGAATCCTTTATGTTTGAAGGCAAATGAGAGCAGAGTGCTTGATGCTGCCGGGGGGGGGGGGGGGGGGTAAGCGGGGAACCATTTCCTCCAGAGCATGGGAGAAATGTGATTAAAAGCACCGTTTTAGTTTTAGAAGGCAGAAAGGGCAACACTTTGCAGTCTTGAAGGAAGCATGAGAAGGTGGGTGTTTAAGTTAAAGCAGCTTGGCTCACACGGCCCTTTTCTGAATAAGTCATGAAATTAAGGCCTTTGCTGAGAAGGAGGCACAGAAAGCGGGATCCGGAACCTGGAAAGACCGGAAGAGGGTTGGTGGGATTGTACTGGTGAATGCCTGAGAGATCAGTATATCCCTAGGCGTTAAGAGCAGCTTATCACAATCTGGTTCCTTGCGGTAGCCCTAGAAAGAACAGGCTGCATCTATCCGTCATGCAACGTGGGACTGGCTATCAGATCTGAGGCCTGAAAGTAACCGGAGTCCCTAATCTCTCCCTCTCCTGAACGCTCTGGGCACTTCCTTTCCACCTTTCGAGGCACTCACTGCCCTGCACTGCCTATCTTAGCTGTTTGTCCTCCTCTTGCTAGAGTATAAATGGTTGATGACAGGGCTGGCTTACTCACTACTGTGTTGTACCTTAGCATAGGTGCTTTGTGCACAAAAGATGGGCAAATGTCTGTAGCAGGCACACCCCTCGAATACAGCATTTATCAAAACATACTACATTTGCTTGTCTGTCCCCCCTTTAGACCGTGCTCAAAGGCAGATATTGAGTTGTATTGATCTATGCTTTCTTTGTGTTTGAAACTTAGTAGTTTTGCATATGTTGACTGGTTGGTGTGAATGCATTGGTCAAAGAATGAATAAAAGATAGGAGCATGTGGAGATTTAGGGGGAAATCTAAAAAGATGCCTCACTGCACAGGCACTGCATTTTGTCACACAATCATCTGTCTCATCCTGCCATCAGTTGTGAAAGCTGGTGGAAAACGAAGCCAAGATACCTGTTTTCATTTACACCATATGAAATGTTTGGAATACACATTCTGGATCTTATGCAAATCTCTAGCCACCCTCTTTTACAGCACAGGGCCTGGATAAAAGGGCTAAGTGTTCCTTGCAGCTAAATGACTGACAAGTCTGTCCACCTTTATTAGGTACCTATTTGAATGGGTTCAATGATATATTACCCTGGGCACTTGAGGACTGCAATTTAAGGCTGGCATTGCAGAGAAAAAGCAAAAGATTTATGGAACAGGATAGAAGCAGCATTGGATCAGAACAGTGGAAATCTACCCCCACTGCAGGGAAAACAGTTACTTGAAGGGCATCTTTCAATTTTCACTGGGTAGGGTTTTTTGTTTTAAAGACTCGCTTCCCGTCTGTGAGGCCAGTCGGAAATAATAAAAGCGGACTCTCACACAGGGCGTACTTTGTGTCCAGGCATTAGTCTATGTGATTTGCATATATTAACTCATTTCTCATTACAACCTTTTGAAATGGATACCATTATGAGCTCCATTTTAGACGGCATGAAACGGAATAAGAGAGAAGTAATACAACGCAATCAAGGTCATAGAGCTAGAAATGGGGGGAGCTGAGAATCAAACCCACGCAGTCTGGCTCCCATACATCGAAGAGGAAAGTGTGTCTGGTTTACCTGTGTGGATTATAAAGAAAATCACTTAGCTTTTCTGATTATGCCAATCCAGCACTTATAAACTGTTATATGCTAGGGACGCTAATACAAGCTTTAGTTGCACTCTCTCATTTCTTTCTCACAATAACCCCCGAAGTAGTTTTTAATCCCCATGTCAAAGGCAAACACACACACATACACAACCACCGCCACCACCACCCAGATTTAAGACACAAAGGTTAAAACGATTCGCCCATGGACTGAAGTGCAGGCCGGCTGAGTCCACTACGAGCTTCTCAGTCTTTGCTGGCAGTGAAATGAGGCGAACGGAGGACCTCAAAATGATGCCACGGGAGTACAATGAAATAATGGATGTGAAAAGGCCTTGGTGAACAAGTGTAAAGGGAAAAAGGCCTACCCACTCGAATCACTGTTGAAAACCGGTTACCCAGGGCCCCAGTCCAACGGTTTCTAGTCCCAACCCTGTCCCTTCTCTGCCCAACCCACAGCAATATCTTTGAATCTCTTTCTCTATATCCTCGGATCCTGCCCCCAAACACTTGGCGAAGCGGCAGAGCGGAGAATAGAAGGTACGCGCGCGACCAGGAGGCGGAGCCTAGCCACCCCGATCCGTACAGGAGGCAGTGTGCACATGCGTAGTAGTGCTGCGACTTCACTTGCCCTGTCTCTGAGGCCAATCAGAGCCCGCGGCGCGCTCCAGACGTATAAACGCGCTGGAGAACGTGTGCGTGCGAGGGGGGTGACGTAAGGGCGCTCCGCGAGCCCGTCTCTCCTCGAATGAAAGGAAACAACCTCCAGCGACAGAGCCCCGCTCTCAGGCGCTGCAGGAGAACCGATACCGACTTCTTTCTCTTTCCCCTCATTGGCGCTTCTCTCCCGCCCTCCGCCTCTAAGCCCCGCCGGTGAGTCCCCTCGGAACCCTGGGACCCCCCATTCTCTGCCCGGCGGGAGAAGACAAGGAGGATGGCGGTGGCCAGGCCGCCGCCCCTGCCCGTTGTTAAGGGGGGGACTCTTGGTGGTCTCGCTTTATTGTCAGGGACCCCAGAAGCGCCGCTCATTGTAGGCGCTTGGCGAAGAGGCTGCTGAGAAAGTGCTTTGGAGGTGCCGGAGGAGACATTAGCCTTGAGCCTCGACTTCGGGGGAGGGGGCGCGACATCCGAAGAGGGGAAAAAACGGAATTTTTAATGTTTACGGTTGCTTAGGACACATTTGGGAAGAAAGAGACACTCAGTTTAGGGAGAGTAAGAAGAGGAAAAAATGTTAGAATGGCAAGAGGGTTAGCCTTACGGAATGAGGAAAAACTCCGGGGTGGGGGGAATTAGGGGTGAAACTGATGCAGAAGGCGAAGCTTACAACGAAGACTATTGGAGGGCGAACTCCTGGGGGAGGGGGTCTAAAGAAAGTGGTAGGGTGCTATTTTCCTGGTTTCTGGAGGATTGCAAAAGGACAATTAGGGGACCTTGACTTGACTACGGAAAGGAACCTGCTGAAGTATTTGAGAAGAAGATAGTTTTGCGAGTTTATCCAGCGCTTGATTAGAGGGAGATCTTGGAGTTTAGTGTGTATTGGGGAATAAATAACGGAGAGGAATCGGTACGTTAATGTGTACCATCTTTTATTATATGGACGAAGAGCACCGTGTTCCTTTGCAATTTCCATTCGTTTCGATGTTCTGCGTGGAAGTTAAAATCTTTTTGTTTTTGAAAAAAAAAAAAAAACCTTTTCTTTTCACGGGCTTACTGCGTAATAGCAGGTCGTATTCATACGGTTCAAATTCTTCTCTACCCTTGATTTTGAAACAACTGGAAAATTCCTTTAGTTTCCTTTTGAATAACCGCAAAAAGCAGTGCGAAGCGTGTAACAATATCGTGCAACCAAATTCAGGTGCCCTTCCGGTACATCTCTTATTCGTTTATTTCTCTCCACTGTAACTTTCCTGCCAAATACTGCTTCTTGGGGGGATCACGTTTATAAATTCAGATGTGTATATTTCAGCTCGCCTGCGTGTGGGTGTTTTAATCTTCCGGAAGTGCAGTTTTTGTTTTTATTTAGTTTGTTTTTCTGTGAAAATGCTCTTTCAGATACCAGACATTGAATGAGCTCTCGACTCGGTTCTTGAATGCTCTCCTTGCTGTTTCAGGTTATTTCTGTCTCGGCGCTTCACAGCATCTTGGAAAATCAAAAACGCATTGATCGCTTCAGCTTAACTAATCTGGCTCTCATATGTTTTCCAGGCATTTATGTTCTTCACCCTATTACTGTTGTCTCTCTAATTTTTGCTTTGGAACATCCATATTGCAACGTTCCTTTTTAAAAGGAAAAGGTTCCATTGTTGGGTTACAGTGATAAACTTTGATTTTGGCATACCCTGAAAACCATTGTAAACTAAAATTAAAATGCCATATAGCTGTGGATCATTATAAACCCCCTTAGTACTGGTCCTTGGAGTGCCCCTATGCTGCTTAACTAGAGACCACAAATGTGACAGCATTAGATAAAAGTCTGTATTTTCCTGATAAAGACATTTTTGCCAGGAGTCATTGTTTCCACTTATGTTTTACAAGGAGGCTATAAAAAATTAGCAAGATATGCACAGATGCATTATTTGAATTTTAGTGGAAAAATCCATTTAGTCATTGTACATTGGGGAAAGTTTGCAATTGGTTTGTAGTACTTTTTGTGTGGGGGGCTCTGTTCACAAATGAAATTTAAACTAATTACAGAAAAATATTTTTGAATGCAAAATAAAGTGTACCTTTTTCCCCTCTTTTAGATGTTACAGCCTGTGAAAAAGTAGAAGAGCAGGTTCTCAATTAACATGAGAAATTTACCTGTTTATTAATCGGAAGAGGCAAATTCAATCGGGATAGAATTTGGGGGGTACCATTTCAGAATTAATTTTAAGAATAAAAAGTAATTTACACTCTAGGAATTTTATCTTAAGCCAGTTTTATACCCGGTGCTAGAAGTGTATAGAAATTACACATTACAGATGTCTGTGCAGATTAGATTTATAATGTGCCATCCTTTCAACTGGCCAGGATGAGCGGGAGAAATGCTGAATACATTACAGTGGTTTTTGAGTGCCTACTATTCATTGCATAGTAGTAAAGAAAACTAATTTAAGCCTCAAATAGCAATTTTTGGCACTATTTATGAATCTTGGTGTTTTGCATAGTTAATTCTAAAGGTTTGGGCAGTTTCTGGATAAAACAACTGAGCACATACTTGCCTGAGCAAATGCAAACACACTTCCCCTTTTGTTTCTTTTGTTTCTCTGTTATGTCCTTTTTTTCCCCGTTTAATCCTAAAAGTATTTGCTGCCTGTTTTCAATCAGTTTCACAGTTTATAGCCAGTGCTGTGAATTTAGTACTATTGCGAAGTGTCTGATGGCTGTTTGGAAGACTGAGGTATTTAAAATTATAGATAGCCTTAAGAGTTTGTTAAACCCATCAAAGCAAGGACTGTCAGGGCCTTTGAAGTTTCCTTAAAAAGAAAATTCCAGATGTAAATTGATGATGAGAGGACATGTTTTCTTTGTTGCTTCCCACTTAATTTTGATGAAGTATCTGAATTTTTATATTGAGAAATGTTGAGTGGTTTGTAGATACACTACCACCTTGCTGGCATCCAGCTGTCACTGTTCTTGGTGAACAGGTACTTTCTCAGAAAACTACATTGTTGAAAGAGTATTATGAACATTTTCACATAATGAAAATAGAAAACTTTTAATCAATTAATTACTTTCAATAAAAGTTTAAGATTTGATTGATTGTGATACGTGCTCTCACAGCCTGGCTCCAGGACTGTTGACTTGGGAAAACTACAAAAATGGAATAACTGATTTTCAATCTGTTTGCTGCTGTTCTGCAGAATCCATGTTGAGATGATGATGTAAATCTGAAACCTTTTGTGGCAGACTTTTTCTTCCCTTTTTTGTTTGACTATGCTACCTATAATTATAATTCGACCAAATTTAAGGCTCATTCAGAAAATTTTTCCTTCCATTACACAATATTACTAATGTAAGTATGGAAGTTACCGCCTTTAGAAAACCATTGTCAGTTATCAGTTTGTGACTTTAATTACTAAGCAGACTTGGAGTAAATCTCAGCATCATATAATATAGTTGTTTTATAAAGAACTGAATCCTAAAATTACTGTCTTTGACTAGTTTGTTAGAAGCTTATTTTTTTACTTGAAAAGGAAAAAGAGTGGCAAAAATGAATTTATTAGACATACACATGATTTTTAAAACTTAGAAATAACTCAAGTTTAAAAATAAATCAGTGTTCCAAAGTCATGGTTAAGTAACTACACTTTACTTTTACTGATTTATCAACATGTGAACTTTAAGAAATTGTGCAGTTATAGGAGCCTGTTCCTTCTGGATGTTTTGTGGTGCTCTTAGTAGTTTTTGCTTAGATACATAATTTTTCCTTGAAATGGTACCTTGTTATACATAAAATATAGTTGGCATTAGGCTTTGCCAGCAGATGATTTAATATTATACATTTTTATCCACACAGAAATAATTCTAATTGTTTCCCATATTCCCTAATTTGGAGGCAGCTTGATTTTTCTCACTCTAGACTTCACTTAGTTATTTATCTATAAATACATTTGTTATAGAGGCATCTTAGATTTTTACATTAAGTTGTATATGCTTTTTCATTTATTGATTATTGTGTTTAATTTGACTATTAACCATTTGAAAAATGAGTGTATTAAAACCTAGGTCAAACATTAAACAACTGACATGAATATGTATACACTGATTTTTAAAATGAAATTAACTGTTTTATTGCCATTCTTATTCTCGGTAGCATTTCTTAAGGCTTAAAGTGGCAGTCTAAAGGCGATTTAAAAATCATGTCAAGCTCAATTGAACAGAAAAAAGGGCCTACAAGACAGCGAAAATGTGGCTTTTGTAAATCAAATAGAGACAAGGAATGTGGACAGTTACTGATATCTGAAAACCAGAAGGTGGCAGCACACCATAAGTGCATGGTAAGTATCCTGGCAGCACCTAAGAAACCTTGATGCTATTCATGAGAATCTGAATAGCACATGAATATTCCCAAATACTTAAAAAACTCAGCTAAGATTTTAAAAAAGTGATTTATCACTATTGCTATGCCGTTTTTAGTAGTAGAAAATTTCCTTTTAAATTTAGCATCTCATTCATTGTTTTACAGTAATTATTTATGAACCTTATTTTTTTAATGTAATTTATAGCTATTTTCATCTGCCTTGGTATCATCACACTCTGATAATGAAAGTCTTGGTGGATTTTCTATTGAAGATGTCCAAAAGGAAATTAAAAGAGGCACAAAGCTGGTAAGTTGGTATTTCTGCCTCTTGAGTATAAAAATAATTTTAAATTTACTATGGAGGAAATGCTTATTTTAGAGTGTATTGCATTGTTAACAGTATAATTTAAAATCCCAGGCTTTTTTTTTTCCTGAGCCAGCAAAATCCAAGACTGAGCTTAACTTATTTACCACTCAATAAAAAGGAATGAATCATTATTTACATAATTCAATTTTTTTCTTTTCAAAAAGAATTAAAATGCTCTTAGAGGTTGTGTTTACTTAGAAACCAAGCAGTTTGCTTAATTTGAATATGCTTTAAAAATTGTAATGATATTTTCCATAATTCTGATACATTTCATATTCCATCATCAAATTATTGTGGTCATTTAAGTAAAGATGAAAATACTCTCTCAACAGGAAAATGTTAGCACTTGACACTCAAAGTATTTTACTGTGGTTCAAC
The DNA here is from genome assembly GCF_051225735.1 of Oryctolagus cuniculus. NCBI lineage: Eukaryota > Metazoa > Chordata > Mammalia > Lagomorpha > Leporidae > Oryctolagus > Oryctolagus cuniculus. The sequence goes on from NC_142888.1 coordinate 111,527,435, forward strand.
TATATAACCTGGCATTTATGATTTTGGATAACTTCTGTGAATTTTATAGAAATTTTTCTGAAACTGTACTATGGTAATGGTCCTGTAGTTGTCTTTACTACCAGTAACCAGATTGATAAGGTATTATATTGCTCTATTGAAAAAGTAGTATCATTTCAATTGGTATTTATGGCACATTGTGGTTTACTTTGAAACATTTAATTGAGCGATTTATTTTCATTTAGTTCTTTCTCTTGTTTGAGCTCTTTATTGAAATTGCATCTGTACTTGCACCTTCTGTAGTTTCACTATCAAATGTTTTGTTATTTTAAAGCTGTGTCTGTGTTTTTAGCCATTGGATGATCCCTTATTTTGCAAACAGTCTTAGATGGTAGTTTTGGGATGAAATGGTGATGGGAAGAGGAAGGTTATCAGTCTTCTAGTATTAAGGAAAAAAAGTAACATGAATGCATTTAAGTTCAAAGATAACGTATGAGATTTACTTCAGGATAAATTATCTCAAATCCCGGTATCAGTATTGGTGAAAAATGAGAATTTAGAGGTCAGACTGGTTTTGTTGTGAGATCTAAGCTGTGAAAATCTTTATTTTCCCCACACTCAGAATCATAGATAGTAAATGAAAGCTCCATTTTTAAAAATGTGATTTTTGTTTGGTTTTTAAAGATTTCTTCATGTTACATGTGCTGGTTTTTTGAGAACTAGAGCATTATGTTTTTATTTCTTAGTCCTTACAAGAAATTCCGATAAAAAGAAAAAATACTATTTATTTGGAAGTAGTTGGACAGTCAGCCTTATTACCTTATTATTTATTCCTTGTCATGATGAACATTCCTGGAAAATGTTTCTATATCCTGACTGGTTAGCATTTTTGTCATTTGACATGTCTGCTGTAGTCAGAACTGGAGCAGTTTTGGTCCCTGATGTTGAAATATCATTAACAAATATTCCATGAAGTGGCACTATACATCTAACAATATTGCTAAATTCATTAGAGATTTAATTTATTTGGATTGTTTGCAAAGAACACATCAGAACTTTATGCAAGTTTCATTATTACTGTTTTGATTAATTTTAATGTTAGAGTGTAGGGCATTAAATTCCCCCTTAAGCGTAACATATTATAAGTAACTAAACTTGTTCCTTGATCCAGAGAGTGGAGCAATTCTGGAGGTGAGAGCGTAAGCTGTAGTAGCAGACTTGAGTAAATCTCAGCTCTGTTCCTCATTCGCTGCGGGACCCTGAGTAAGTGATTTCTTTCTCTAGGCCATGTTTCCGTCACTTGCAAGAAGGGGACAATGTTAGTACTTGCCTCATGGAATTATTGCCAGTATTAAGAGAGAGAATATACAGGGCTTAACAGAGTGTTCAGCACATGGTTAGGACTTGATAAATGGAGGCCCCCATTGTAGTTAGTGGTTGTAAATAAAAGTAAGATCCTGCTAATGTCATTGTAGGATAATGAAAAGCGTGCTGGTCTGGCAAGTCATGAGGCCTATTTTTTTTAATAACTGCTACTGACACATTCTTTAACCTTAGACAAGTCAGCAACTTATTTGTCTTTTTGCCAAGTGTAAATAGCTAATGCTGCATCATTGCTTATTACGTACTTGATGTTGTGTGACTGCAAAATACTGTGAAAGAGAAAGATTTACCTTAGAAAAGATGTTTCAGAAGCCATTTTGAGACTGTAGGCATTTAACATTGAGGAACAGTGGCAGGAGGAGAGAACTTTTGAGTCTGGACATAGCATTTTGCTCCCTTTCCTTCTCCCCAGATGTCAAAATTTAAATAACTTACTTAGGGGATAGGAAAGCAGGTTTATATATTTAACTTTGAAATAATTTTACCTTCAGTTCTGTTCCTTCCACACTATCACGTTTTACAGTTTTTTTTTTAAGATTGATTTATTTGAAAGGCAAAGTGACAGAGTAAGCGAGAGATCAGTCTTCATCTGCTGATTCACTCCCCAAATGCTGCAGCAGCCAGGACTGAGCGAGGCTGAAGACAGGCGCCTGGAGCTCAATCCAGGTTTTCCACATGGGTACAGGGGCCCAAGCACTTGGGCCATCTTCCGCTGCTTTCCCAGGCCATTAACAGTGAGCTGGATCTGAAACAGAGCACCTGAGACTCCAACCAGTGCTCTAATAATGGGATGCCAACAATACAAGTGGTGGCCTAACCCCTGCGCTGGAGTGCCAGCTTCCCATTGAATCATTTTTTTTCTTTTAAGATTTATTTATTTGCTTGAAAGTCAGAGTTACACAGAGAGAGAAAGAGAGACAGAGAGAAATCTTCCATCGTTGGTTCATTCCCCAGATGGCTGCAAAGACTGGAGATGTGCCGATCCGAAGCCAGGAGCAAGGAGCTTCCCCACATGGGTGCAGGGGCCCCAGGGCTTGGGCCATCTTCTACTGCTTTCCCAGGCCACAGCAGGGAGCTGGATCTGAAGTAGAGCAGCCGGGACCAGAACCGGCGCCCATATGGGATGACAGCACTGCAGGCAGTGGCTTTACCTGCTACGCCACGGTGCCAGCTCCCCCCAGTTGAATCATTTTAAAAAGATGATATAACAAATAGCCAGAATTCCAGATTTTAATTTTTTTCTTTACCCTCCAGAGATTTGCCTTTTTAAATTTTCCAATATTTTTTACTTTTCATTTATTTGATTTCCCATCTTCTGTTTCACTCCCCAAATGCCCTCAAATAGCTAAGGATGGGTGAGGCAAAAGTCCCGAGCTTGGAACTCAATCCAGATCCCCCACAAGGGTAGCAGGGATCCAACAACAATCACCTGCTACTTCCCAGGGTTACACATTAGCAGGAAGCTGGAGTTAGAAGCAGAGTTGAGACTTGAACCCAAACATTCTGATACGGGATGTGGGCATTCCTGTAGCAAACATTTTGTGTAACCAATACAAGGGCTGTAAATCAAATGGCGGGGGAGGGGGGGTGGCGCATGAAGGCCTTTATGTAACTAGGTAAAGTACATATAAACTAGACAACCAACTTCCCTAATTGACTTTTTAAGGCATTTTATTCTGTGAGCCTGTTTGCCCTGGCTCTTTTTCATCTGGATTTCTTGGTGAAAAGTAGGTCATGAATACTCACTGAAAAATCAAAAGCTGGAATGCTGGCCCCTGAGTGCTTTCAAGACAGATTCCAGTCTACCTGAAGTTGGCACCAAAGGTGCTTATTTGCCCCCAAAGAAAAGGACAGAGAGAAGAGGGTTTAGACCAGAAGGGTCTGAGTCCTGTGAGGATGGTGGGCTAGTAGGGCAGAAGGTACAGGTGTGTAGTTTCTGTGTTCTTGGCTGCCATAGGCAATCGTCCAAGGTTTTCAGGTCAGCCATAAGAATCAGAAGAGGAAAGCCATCCTACATAAACATATTCATCTCTTTTACATCATTTTTAAGGACATAGCGCCAAGATGGACCATGAAAAATTTGATAGACTGCTAAGGCTTTTATCATTTGAGGCCTTGTTTTTCCAGTTTAGACAGATACACAATTTTTCCAGAATGACTTCCAGTGCCTACTGAAGCCATATGGAGAATATCAATCTGTACCATCTATTCTTACTCTAAAGCCATCTAGCCAAGAAATGCAAATTTCCAAGTAAAATCATGACTTATCATTGCTTTTTTTGAATTTAAGGAAACACTGGAGAGCAGTATATTTGAAGAACATTCTCTCTGGATAAAGCTAGGTTATGTGGTCACTAAGATTATCTATGTTGGATAGCCACTATTCTAATTGGGACCTGTGTCAGAAAGAGTTCAGAAGGACATTTAGTTCACCTTCCTTACCCCAGGCAGGATGACCAACCTACAAGCCATCCAAGAGAAGATTGTTGTCTGCCTTGTGTTTAAATACGTTAAGAAATTGTGACTTTCCCCAAGTAACCTAAAGCAGGACCAATAATATGTTACTGGTTCAGAGTTGAGAAATTCTTCCTTCTGTATTACTCGAGCCTCTTTCTTAATTTAAAGCTGTTTATTCGAGGTCTGTCTCCTCCCATTAAAAAAGTAATTTTTCCTCTTATTTAAGAAAACAAATCCTTTATATACTTGATGATCATCCTCACAACTAGACTTTCCCTTTCAAAACTAAATTTTACTCAACTGACTTATAAAATTCTCTGAACATTTTCCTGCTTTTTCCTAGCAATAGAAATAGTTAACGTTTATTGAATACTTTATATGTGCTGGGGACTAGGCTGAGTATTTTAAATGTGTAATCCTGTTTAATCTTCAGTCATACTATGAGATAGGAAAGTATTTTTTTTCACCTTATGCCTATGGAAACTGAGGCTTAGGAAAGTAGCTTGAATGGTCATAGAGCTAATAAGTGGCAGAGCTGTGATTAGAATCCAGGGCCAGTTGGCTCCAAAGACAGAATCCTAATCATCAGGTTACACTAGCCCATCTTTTAAGATACCCACCTCCAAATCACATTTTTAAAAATGAGATGATTATAGCCTAGTTTTCTTTTTCTTTCTTTTTTTTTTTTTTTTTTTTTTTTTTTTTTTTTTTTTGACAGAGTGGACAGTGAGAGAGAGAGACAGAGAGAAAGGTCTTCCTTTGCTGTTGGTTCACCCTCCAATGGCCGCCACGGCTGGCGCGCTGTGGCCGGCACACCACGCTGATCCGAAGGCAGGAGCCAGGTGCTTCTCCTGGTCTCCCATGGGGTGCAGGGCCCAAGCACTTGGGCCATCCTCCACTGCACTCCTGGGCCACAGCAGAGAGCTGGCCTGGAAGAGGGGCAACTGGGACAGAATCTGGCGCCCCGACCAGGACTAGAACCTGGTGTGCCTGCACCGCAGGCGGAGGATTAGCCTATTGAGCCTCGGCACCGGCCTAGAGCTTAGTTTTCTCATAAAGATGGAAATAGTGCTGAATTTAGGATATAATTAGATTCCTGTTAATTGATATGTTTTGTAAATAGCCCCTTAATTTTTAGGATGACAATCCTATATGCCATGTAAGAATGTTTTGATCATTACCTGCAGCCTCTGAAAATAAAAAGACAAATTTTATGTAGTCTTTATGTGCTCAGTACCAGTGGAATGCTGACACTGCTAAGAAACAGTTGTCTAAATTTGACAGTGTATTAATAGGTGTTGGACCTACCATGAATCTGCATATATGACACTTCATTTTGTACACCTTTTTATTCTTCAGTCTTACGTAATTATGGAATTAACACTGCTTCCTAAAGGTGGTAAAACTAAAAGAATGTTGTTGAGTATAGGAAATAAGTTAGCCATACCAGCATGGGTCATTGAGATAGGCAGTAATGGACTAGAGTTGAGTGGGGTGGGCTGATTGCAGCAGGTCTTTAAATATTCAGACGGGACTCCCTTCTTCTCCTGAGAATGGCAGGGGAGCAGTGATTCCTTCTGAGCTCCCAGTTTATTATAAAGTAAATTAGGTATCCCACCCTTCTGATGGCTCTTTGTTTTATCTCCAACGCAAGCCAAATAGGATAAAAGATTGCAAATGAGGTCTTTTGTTGGGTTTTGTCTCCGCCTTGTAACTGAATGTGAAGCTGAAGTTTCTTTTTTCCCCCAAATTGTACTTAGAAACCCCACCACCCCAGCCCCCTTCAGGTTTTTCCTTCCCTGGAGCCCCCCTCTGTGCTGCTCTGGCTGGAGGTCTTTGACTCTAATAAATCTTGCTTTTAAATCTCAAAAAAAAAAAAAAATAGATAGGGATTTCAACACAGAAAGATAGGGATGGAAAGGGCATAGGATTTTTCAGGAGACAAGTGATATACAATAGGCACCGTGGAGAATGAGATACAATGATGGCAGCATATTTATCTGCTCTACATAGATGTCCTGCAGGCATCTTAAACTCAACCTGTCCCAACCAGTATTCATAACTCCCTCACCCTGAAACCTGATTCTCTTTTGTGAATCCCTGAACTTCAATTCCTTCTTCTTCATTCATGTTGAGTCTATTTCTGGGATGTCTGTGCCCTATTGTCTTTCTTGAAACTACCCTATAGCTAATTCCCATCTTCCAATGCAATGCTGGTGATTACTTGGGCTCTGCTTTTATAACTTAGTGTCACTTCCTAGCTCAAAACCTTTCATGATTCCTTGCTTATTATTATACAAAATAATACCCAGAGGCTTTAGCCTGCCCTTATTATCTCACCTTTTTGATTCCTCTCTGCTCTCCATTTCCTGAACTACTTCTGTTTGCCTGCCCCCACTGCTGTGCATGTACTGATGTTCACCTGTGCAGTTCCCTTTTCTTCTCAAAAGTTGTGTTTTTGAAGTCCAGCTCAAACTTCAAATTTTACTTGTCCTATAGTACAAGACGTTATGCATGTGCATAAGCCTTTATCCTCCACTGTACTATGGACTCTGGGACACTTGGATTGTATTTCTTTCCTGTCCTTTTGAAAATATTTAGTTGAGTACCTACTTTGTACCAAGCACAATGATAGACAGTTTAAATGTAAATATGAATAAATATGGGTTATCCTTGCAAGTATGTAAAGACTGCCACAGTAGAACTGGGAAAGAGGACCACAGTTAACTCTATCGGAGATATCAGAAGGCTCCATATAAAATGACATTTGAAATGTGTTTCACCATGAGAGTCAATGGGGAAAAAGTTTCAAGGAGGAGGAAGTGGCCACAAACATTAAATGAGTATTAAATACCTGTGCTGTTTAGAGTATGTGGCTCATTGAGCTTTCAGTAAGGGCTGGATGGAGCACTTACCACCACCTTGCTGTCTGCATATGTAGAAGCAGAAGATGCTAGGTGACTATTGGTGCTACTAAATCCTTAGAGCAATGGTACCTAAGCAGCTTCACTAAATTGGGGGGGCAAGAGGTGAATTGCAGTCAGGTATCTTTTAAAAAGAGTTCCCAGGTGATTTTTGATGCACTGGTTTTGCCATAGATCATTGTTTTAGGATAGTGGTTAGCAACATTTTTCTGTAAAGGACCAGATAATAAATACTAAGACTTTGCAAGCCACATGAGCTCAGTTAAAATCACAGACAATACACAAAGAAATGAGCACAGCTGTAATCCAATAAAATTTTATTTACACAATGAAGTGGTGGGCTGAATTGGACCTACAGGAGGTTTGCCTTAAGTTATTTGGGGAGGGAAGGTAGATTTCATTTTTTGAAGATTTGCTCAGTGACCCCATTATCATCTGTGTACATGCGTTATGAATGTATTCATAGGAATTTTTTTACAAAACTCCAACTATGGCATGCAGATTAATTTTAATGTATGCAAGTATTTTACTTGTCATTTATGTTAAAATGAACTTTACTTTTAAGGTAACGAAGAATAACCAAAAGGCTAAAGAGAAACATTAAGTCTAATGATGGAGAAAATTGTGTCTTTGATTATTACCGAATAAGTTTTTTTTAAATGCACCATTTTTCCCTTGCCTTCATTTAATATGTTTTTTTGTAATTGGGAATACTATAAATTTATGTCATTACATAATTCTCATTTATTTATGCTAATGGGGGAGAACCAAAACCAATGATACAAAATAATTTATGATGTCTTGCTTTGGGGACTGTCTTCATATTTAGTTGGGTAGAGTACTTCTCTTCAGAAATTAAATACAGCATGTAGCAAGAAACCCGTATCTTAGAAAATATGGAAAACAAGATTTCACACATTCCAATAAGAGAATTTATATTCCTTATTTATTCTGATCCAAATGTTTTTTATTTTTTTACAGGCAGAGTGGACAGTGAGAGAGAGAGACAGAGAGAAAGGTCTTCCTTTGCCATTGGTTCACCCTCCAATGGCCGCCACGGCTGGTGCGCTGTGGCCAGCGCACCGCGCTGATCTGAAGGCAGGAGCCAGGTGCTTCTCCTGGTCTCCCATGGGGTGCAGGGCCCAAAGACTTGGGCCATCCTCCACTGCACTCCCTGGCCACAGCAGAGAGCTGGCCTGGAAGAGGGGCAACCGGGACAGAATCCGGCGCCCCGACCAGGACTAGAACCCAGTGTGCCGGCGCCGCAAGGTGGAGGATTAGCCTATTGAGCCACGGCGCCGGCGATCCAAATGTTATATGGAGTTGGAATATATGTTACTCCAAACAAGATTGGAAGATTAGGTTAAGTAAGAACCTGACAGGCTCAGTTCACTTCCCTCTAGCTTCAAGACTCCCGAAATGATGTATTTAATAAGTACTTAGACTTACTCTGTTATACCATTAAAAACTTAGCAAGTAATTTTCAGTTACCTCATTTTTTTAGAAGTGCCTAGAATTTAAGGTCCTAATGTGGTTTTCAAGCAACCTGTCACTTTTCAATGACTTTGACAGCTTTTGGATTTCATTGTTGCTTTTTTCCATTTAGACCTTTTAAGCAATGTTATGTTAATGTTTTTATGTTGGTGTTTTTATGATATTAAAATGCTGGGCTTTTTAAAATAGTAGCTGTAGGATTAAACAAAAACAGTTAATGAATTCATATTCCACCCTCCCATGCATACTTTTTAAAAGGAATTTTTAATAAACCAGGCAACTGTCAGCCAGTAATTCAGAGGGCACCCTATTCTCTATGTTGGATATGCGTGGAGTTACCATAAAGCAATGAACCTGGAGTTAAGTACGATTTGAAAGGCCATCTCTCTGGCCGGCGCTGCGGCTCAATAGGCTACTCCTCCACCTAGCGGCGCCGGCACACCGGGTTCTAGTCCTGGTTGGGGCGCCGGATTCTGTCCCGGTTGCCCCCCTTCCAGGCCAGCTCTCTGCTGTGGCCAGGGAGTGCAGTGGAGGATGGCCCAAGTGCTTGGGCCCTGCACCCCATGGGAGACCAGGAGAAGCACCTGGCTCCTGCCTTCAGATCAGCGCGGTGCGCTGGCCGCAGTGCGCCAGCCGTGGCGGCCATTGGAGGGTGAATCAACGGCAAAAGGAAAACCTTTCTGTCTCTCTCTATCCACTCTGCCTGTCAAAGAAAAAAAGGGGGACATCTCTGAAAACTTAACCCAATTCACTATTCTGCTTTCTGTTTTTTAACTGGAGATAGTGTTATCTGTTAATAAAACCAAAAACTAAGCACCTGTGTGAGGTGAGCTGTTCCCACTTCTTTTTGATTCTGATCTCCTGTGAAAATATCCACAGTATCCTGTCATCTACTACCAGTACTTTTGTCATTTTTTTCTTTGCCTACAGGCTCAAGAACATGGCCTGTTGTTGTACCTTCCTTTGCAGTCACTGTGCATTTGTAGCTGTTTTCTTGGAGCAGGTGTTTTGAGAGTAGTAACTACAATACTTTGAGAATTTATATCTGAACACCTGTAATTACTTACTGACATGTGTAGTAGATATACAGCAAGTAAGCTGGGCAAAGCTAAATTGTAGGGAGTGCTTCCTCCCTGGGTTCCATGTGGCTCTATCTAGACATCAGATTGAAGCTTTTCCCGAAGAGCCTTTTGCTGCATACCCTAGAAGTTGGCCATCTCATTCTAGTTTTACTGCCTCTTAGCTAGAAAGCAATATTTTTCCTTTCATTACTTAAGATTTCATTTTGCAAACTAAATTTCAGTCCTGGTGTAATTCAGGTGCCTGAGGAACAGCTATGTCCCAAACTCTGATTCCTACCAGACTTTAACTAAGTCATGGTCCTGATAGTTCCTTGTACCCACTCTCATATGTGACTTAGTTCCTCTTTCATCTGTGGGTCAGCTCCTTGAAACTGATTTGTAGCACAACTTACCTTTAAGTTAGTGTAGCTTCTAACAGCAGTATAGAGATGCCACACAGAGACCTATAAGAGGATGAAGTTGCCTTTTCAAATCTCCCCAATTTGGAACTGGTATTGAGGTTCACTAGGCCTACTAAGGTAGCAAACTAATAGGAGAGTAAATCTGTTTAAATCAAGAACTTCACATTAGGACACTAGCAGGATATTTTGAGATCATTCTTATTTCTATGTAACCTTTATATGTGTGTTGACAGAAAGAAAGAAGCTCTCAAGAAAATATCTGATATGTGGGTCAGGCCTTTTTTTGGCAGTGGGGCGAAGTCTACCATTTTTTTTTTTTTTTTTTTTTTTTTTTGACAGGCAGAGTGGACAGTGAGAGAGAGAGACAGAGAGAAAGGTCTTCCTTTGCCGTTGGTTCACCCTCCAATGGCCGCCGCGGCCGGCGCGCTGCTGCCGGCATGCTGCTGCCGGCGCACCGCGCTGATCCAAAGCCAGGAGCCAAGTGCTTCTGGTCTCCCATGGGGTGCAGGGCCCAAGCACCTGGGCCATCCTCCACTGCACTCCCTGGCCACAGCAGAGAGCTGGCCTGGAAGAGGGGCAACCGGGACAGAATCCGGCGCCCCAACCGGGACTAGAACCCGGTGTGCCGGCGCCGCAAGGCGGAGGATTAGCCTAGTGAGCCGCGGCGCCGGCCCTACCATTGTTTTTGAAGAAGGTATTCTCGTCACGTTAACTTTCATTTCCCCACATGGAGGGAGCCATGGGTACAGTGCAAGCATGATGATGAATGGCAGCTATCAGTTCTGTTGAGGGCCATGAGGAATGGTGAATTGGAGAGCGAATGTTTCGTATGAAGGGGGATACCATTATTTGGGTCCAACCAACTGGTGCCTTAATGTAGCAGTGGAGATGGTGGTAGTAGTGGAGATCCCATTTTCTAGTTCTACTTTTTTTCCAAGAGCAGGTATCTTTTTTTTTGTTAGTTCCTACAGTTTTAAAAAAAGCTACTAGCCAGCTATCTATTTTTCACCTTTTTAAATTTTTCTTTTTATCTCTTCTTAGTTCTCAGCTTTGTTTATAGCAGAGCTAATTTTTTTTCCCCAAACGCTCATTCTGTGCCTGTTCAACTGGATCATTCTCCACAGTTTTATTTTTCTCAATCCTAGACAGACTGTTTATATATTTTTAGAAGTCCCTGAAGATAATTATGTTAAATCTGCAGGTATTGGAAATGTGAATGAGAAAAAAAGATGCCACAAGATTTTGAAAATCTTCAATAACAGCTTACAATCAACAGATTTATTGAGCACTACTTTATAAAACAGCTTTAATCTTCAAAAATTTCAGTATAGAAGGCATTCAATAAAATTTATATATTTATAAAGACAATTAGCCATCTAAGGGGATAAAATGGTGAGAGTCAAAAATGAGCACTTCATATGGTAAGTCGTGAAGGAGTTCCAGGAAAAGGATTGTTTCAGGGATTGGAATATAGGGTAGTAGACTGAAAGATAACAGTTATTTTTGCTTTTTGCTTAGATAGGTAAGCGAAGAAATGTAATATTTTATTTGAATTTAATTATGGATAATTTTTGCAATTTTGTTAGTACCTTGCCAAAAATTTGATTCTTTGTATATGAACACTACATGAATTAGATCCTGTGAATTTTAATTCAGCAAAATGCTTGAGAAGAATTTTCCACACTGAAAATATTTTTATTGCAATGTCTTTCTCTTCCTTGAGTGAGACTGACAATAAAAATAAAATACACTTTCTCTCACTTTTTAAATTGCTATAGTTAACTGGTTATTTGCAAAATTGCTTTTTTTACTATAGCAGCTGAAACCAGTTACTCTGGGAAGAATTGAATTTATAAGCAGCCAAAAAACTGTTTTTGATATATGTTGGGTTTTCAGTTTCCTTTTCATTCACACCAGAGAGATGGGTATTGAAAGTAATTTTTAGAGTATTTATAATGTTTTTTAAATTTTTTGCATATAAAAGTACTTTTGCCCATTGTGGGAAAATCACAAAATAATAGGGAAAACCAACCACTCAGAGAGAGCACTTCGGCATTTTGCTTTATTTACTTCCATTTACTTTCAAAGAATATATGTTACAAACATAATTGTGATCATGATTCACATAGTTTTATATCTGCCTAATTTTTTCACTTAGCACATGTCAGCCTTTTCTCATGCCATTAAAATATCTTTGAAAGAGTGGTTAATAGATTATTGCTTCAAACAGATGTGCTATGATTTATTGAACATCTTTCACTTATTTTTCGTGAGTTGTTTTCCATTTGGGGTTGTTTTAAACAATCCTACAATGACTGTGTTGGTAAATATATTTGTTTGGATCCAACTTTTTTAGTCCAGATTTATGGAAGTAAAATTACTAGATCAGAGAATATAAACTTTTAAAAAGCTCTCCAATAAGTAAGGCAAATTACTTTGCAGCACAGGAGTGTGTCTAGCCCACTGTCTTTCCAGCATTGAGCTCAACACAGTATTTTTAACAGCAGCTCTCCTTTCAGTTTTGCTTACTAATTGAATTCAGCGATGTGTGTTCCAGATGTAACTATCTGAATCCATTGTAGATGCATTTTAAGGTAAACTACTTACTGTAGAGTCCTTAATGAGGTGGGGTAACATTGAATTTATTAACTGTTTAAAAAGTAGGTTGCAAAATAGTGTGTGCAGAATTCATGTAAGCATCATAACACTATAAGGCATCTGCTTGGTGAGTATGAATGATTTTTTAAAGTTTTTTTGTTTTCTAAAAAATTTCTATAATTAGTCTGGTTTTTGGTCAAAAATGTGATTCCCTAAAATAATAGAACTTTATGATTAAGCTTTCATACAGATGTTCTTCCTCCTTAAGAATTTATAAACCATCCAAAACCTTTCCCCGCTTGATAATTTGGCAGAGTATGTCTTCTTACAGTAATACTTGAAGCTTCTGTATTTATTTAAGGAAGTGAGGTCTTTCTCAAGTACTAATAATGGGTACTGGCCCTCATGTTTTCTGGGAAGTACCTGTATCGAGAGTGGTTCTGTTTCTGACTTAGATATGAATATTTTTAAATGATAGTGTCACTGAGAGTTTGAGTGTTTGACTTGCTTAGAGAAATGTAAGAAATTTCATTGCAATTTGTATTAGCCTCTTGGTACATCAGAATTGCTTAGAGGCAAAGAAATGCAAGAGTTAGGATAGTAAGTGTGCTTTATGTTCAAATTAATAAAGAGGACTGAGAACAGTTTAGAATGAGGTATCTAGCAACCAAGAAACAAATTAATAGTGTTTCATATTTATCTTACAGCTTCGGTAAAAGTCTGCTTACACAGTACACCTCACTATGTGAATCAAAACCACTAACAAGCACTGTTACATACTTTTTTAAAAAGAAAGTTTTTTAAATCTAGAATATGAGCTAGTTAATCAATATGAATTATCCATTAAATTTAGGAGGTAAAGTATATTAAAATACCTTAAAAGACTGTTGTATGTATATGTCAAAAGGTAAGTACCTGATTAAATTGAAGTAGGTGAGCACATTTTTACAGTGCAATCAACTTGATTCCACAAAATATTCTCAGAGCTCAATATATTTAAAAAATTACCTAATTCTTTTATCTCCTCTCATTCCTTCACGTTAAGTTGATTTTACCAGGTTCCTAAATAGTGTATGAGGCTTTCCCCCCCAAAGATTCTCATTGATTAAGTGGAAATTTCAAAAAATTTTCAGGTATGAGGAGACATTTTCCCCAAGGTCTGATCCTTTTGTAATGTTGTGTATAGCTCATGTTCCTGATCTGTATTTCAACTTTTTTCTTGACCACAATGAAATAATAGACATTAATAATGTCCCATTGATTCTTGTCAGTGTTTAATATGAGGAAAAAATACCCTTAGAAGAATTATTTCTAGGAAAGAAAAGTAGCATTATTAATTGCAAAATTTTTCAATAACCAGTTTGTTTTTCTTGACAGAAATTGATATGCCTCTAACCTGATACCATGGCCTCAGAAAAATCACATACTGCTAATAATACTTTGTTGTTTTGCTGTAGATGTGTTCTTTGTGCCACTGTCCTGGAGCAACCATTGGCTGTGATGTGAAAACATGTCATAGGACATACCACTACCACTGTGCATTGCATGATAAAGCTCAAATCCGAGAGAAACCTTCACAAGGAATTTACATGTAATTATTTGACTTCTCTTTAAGTTTCTTTGAACAGTCATATCTTCTTTAGGCATTTGTAAAGATGTTTCACATTGTGGAGTATTTTATCCTCATCGTGAAGAATATTTTTGATAAGGGGTTTAATGCTCAAAGTTGATACAAGAAATTTCATAGCAAGATGTTTTCAGCCAGCTTGTGAATGGGATAAAGTACATTGCTCATTTTTCTTATTTTGTAAAATGAGTTTAGGGACAAACATTTGCTGCAGTGATGCCACGTGGGATGCTCTTGTGCCCTATCAGAGTGCCTTGGCTTCAGTCCCAGCTCTGCTTCCAATTCCAGCTTTGTTTGAATGCTTACCCTGAGAGGCAGCAGATGATGACTCAAGTACTTGGGTCCTTGCCACCCACGTGGGAGACTTGATTGAGTTCCAAGCTTCTTGTCTTCGGCCTGGTCCAACCCTGGTCTGTGGGAGGCATTTAGGGAATGAAACAGCTGATGAAGATCTCTGTGTCACTGCCTTTGTTTCTGTCTCTCTCTCTCTCTCTGTCTGCGTTCAAAAAATAAAAATAAATAAAATTAGAGCACATTATGACTATATTATTGTGAGTTCTAATAGCAATGACCAAAAACTGAATTTCATTTTGTTTGTGTACTTGATAATTTTCTGTATCTTCCTTTTTTATAGGGTTTATTGCCGAAAACATAAGAAAACTGCACATAACTCTGAAGGTATGTCATTCAGCCACTTTTCAGTTTTGAGAAGAATTTTGAGTAAAATACGAGTGAATTATACATTAATTTTTACCATAAAATATGTCTCATTATTAAGTATATTTAAATGAATTGACAAAAGCATTAGAATAAACTAATGTATATAGTGGGAAAAGATCAGAATTTCTAAGAAAACTTTTATCCCAAAGTTCTTGCAAAATGTGTATTGAAAATTTATATCTCTTTAGGAAGGAATGATCTAGTGGTATTGTGTTTCTGTAAGGGTAGTAACTGGAATCCTTGTTAGCATCTGTTATAAGTAATGTTAACTTGGGAATACTAATACATTTTGAGATCACCAGCCTTTCTATTAAACATTTATTCAGATTGTGCAGTAGTCCCATCCTTTATCTGCAGTTTCACTTTCTGCAGTGTCTGCTACCCTCAGTAAATCATAGTCTGAAAATACTAGATGGAAAATTCCAGAAATAGTTCATACATTTAAAATTACTCATTACTATACATTGGTATAATTGTTGTATTAATTGTTAATCTTTTAATATGTTTAATTTATAAGTTAAACTTTATCAGAGATATGTATGTATATACAGGAGAAACAGTATATACAGGGTTGAGTACTGTCTGTGATTTCAGGCACCCACCGGGGGGTCTTGGAATGTGTCCTCTACTGATGAGTGGGGACTAGTGTCTAGGGAACTAGTACCCTAAGTTTAGACGTGTTTAGAAGTAAATTTAAGGCCGGCGCCGTGGCTCACTAGGCTAATCCTCCACCTTGCGGCGCCGGCACACCGGGTTCTAGTCCCGGTCGGGGCGCCAGATCCTGTCCCGGTTGCCCCTCTTCCAGGCCAGCTCTCTGCTGTGGCCAGGGAGTGCAGTGGAGGATGGCCCAAGTGCTTGGGCCCTGCACCCCATGGGAGACCAGGAGAAGTACCTGGCTCCTGCCATCAGATCAGCGCGGTGCGCCGGCCGCAGCGCACCGGCCGCAGCGGCCATTGGAGGGTGAACCAATGGCAAAGGAAGACCTTTCTCTCTGTCTCTCTCTCTCACTGTCCACTCTGCCTGTCCAAAAAAAAATAGTCTTTAGCAAGAACTAGTCTTTAAGTTACACTAGTTAAATAATAAGAACAAAATGTTTTTGAAGTAAAATTTTGTGACTGGAAAGCCTTTATATTTCTTTCTTCCATTTTCTCCTCAGTTCTAGAATTGAAAAATCTTTTGCAAAACAGAGTAAGCTTTCTTACCTTTCATTACTTCACATTTTAACTGTATTACTTGATACTCTATAAGATTATAGTGCCATATAGGTTAGTTGAGCTTTTAAACTCCTGATTTGGTGAATACAATATGAGCATCCTGGGACTGGATATTTGAGACATTTAAGAAGAATGATTAAAATATACTGATTACTAATAAATAGCCAGCTGGCATTTTTATTCCCTAGGTTTCTAAAGCTGATCATACCATCTAGTGGTAGAGAAAAGTCACTGCAGACTATATAAAGTGTGTAGAATAATTTTGACTACTTGTTTGCTGTGAATTTATTAGTGAAAGAGATCTAAGTTTGTACTTTTCAAGGCAACTTTTTTTTTAATGGAACTGGTGGTATTACAACAGTCTCACATTTCTGATGACAATGTATTTGAATTTTGGGCTCAATGTACACTTCCGTGGAATGTTAGGGGTCTCTTATGTCATTAGTATATATAAATGTGTTTATACTCATATTGTAGAACTTGAAGCATGATTTATTATTTTAAAATTTTTATTTATTTGGTGCCAGCACTATGGTGTAGTGGGTAAAGCTGCTGCTTGCAGTGCTGACATCCCATATGGGTGCTACGTTCAAGTCCTGGCTGCTCCACTTCCTATCCAGCTCTCTGCAATGGCCTGTGAAAGCAGTAGAAGATGGCCCAAGTGCTTGGGCCCCTGCACCTGCGTGGGAGATCCAGAAGAGGCTCCTGGCTCCTGACTTCGGATCAGCCCAGCTCTGGCCATTGTGGCCATTTGGGGAGTGAACCAGCAGATGGAAGACCTATCTCTCTCTCTCCCTCTGCCTCTCTAACTCTGCTTTTCAAATAAATAAATAAATCTTTAAAAAAAATTTTTTATTCATTTGAAAGGCAGAAAGAGTGACAGATATCTTCTATCTATTGGCTCACTCCCCAAATGCCCACAGCAGCTAGAGCTGGGCCAACCCTATGGCAGAGGCCCACAACTCAGTCTGGGTCTGCCACATGAGTGGCAGGGACCCAGGTACTTGAGTCATCACCTGCTGCTTCTCAGGGAAGCTTTAATTGGAAGAAGAGTCAGGACTTGATCCCAGGCACTCTGATATGAGATGTGGGCATCTCAAGCCACATCTTTTTTTTTTTCTTAAGATTTTTATTTATTTATCTGGGAGGTACTGTTACAGTGAGAGGGGCAGACAGAGAGAAAGATCTTCCATCCGCTGGTTTACTCCCCAATTGACTGCAATGGCTGGAGCTGAGCCGATTCGATGCCAGAAGCCAGGAGCTTCTTCCAGGTCTCCCATGCTGGTGCAGGGGCCCAAGTGCTTGGGCCGTCTTCTGCTCACAGGCCATAGCAGAGAGCTGGATGGGAAGAGGAGCAGCCAGGACTAGAACCAGCACTCATATGGGATGCTGGCACCACAGGCGGAGGATTAACCTACTATACCACACCGCAGCGCCAGCCCCCGAAGCTACAATCTTAACTGCTATGCCAAGTGCTTACCTCTTAAAGCATAATTTTGCCATGTAACAGAGTTTGTATTATTGACTTTTAGCTTTTATCACATTTATCTAGCTCAGATTTATTTTATAGTGAGTGCTTTGTCAGAAACCGAACTTCCAGCTGTTCAGATGAAAAGCACGTTTCTGCTCTGTGGTTATGATTTGTGACGGGGAAGGGGTGTTACAGGATTGTGGGAGGTGCTGTTTAAGGGATTCTCTTCAGAACTGTATTATGCTGGTCTCTAGTCTCATCATTTGCTTCTGTGGCTCAGAACTTTGCTAATATTTAAAGTATGATAAACACTATGTAATTCAGTCAGTCAGCTTTATATAACAAGAACTATTTTTGGAAAATATTAAATTTGAGAATAATTGCATATTATAGCAATTTAATTTCCCCACCTTACATAAAATACTACTGAATATTAAATACCTAAAACCCACCAGATAAAAATGGACTGTGAATTTGTAGGAACATTTTGTTTACAGTCCAAGATATTTAGCTATGTGGATAAAATTTTAAGCTGTTACTATGTCACTAGATTATTAAAATGCCAGTCCCAGAACTATATATTTACTGGTTAGTGGTGATGGCCTTAACATAGACTGCCTATAGACTGGCTTGAAATGTGCACAAAAGCATTTCTGATTCAAAACATATCTCCCCTATCAAATGCAGCAGCCTAATGAGTGTAGGGTCCCTCTGGAATTATACGCAGATTGGTAAATTCATGTTGCCCAGGCCTGTTAGGTAATTGAGGATATAGGTATCTGACCCCAAAGACCTTGAAGTATAATTTGAGGGATGTGCATTTGGTAAATAATTGCACAGTTTTTGGTAACTGGAATAAATGCCAAGAATGAAAAATACTGGGGATCATTAGCACATGTTGGGAAGGAACTTAAGAGTTTGATTTAAATTAAGTCTGAAGCAAATAAAGTTGGAGGGGCATTCTGTGCAGAACAAAATCTTACAGGTGGAAAGTAACTGGATGTTTTCAAAGGACTAATTTTTAAAAAGCAATGAAAGTAAAAGGTAGATAGAGTGGCACAGAGATTGGGAGAAGAATGCATGGGTCCGATTGATAAAGATTTTTGGCTATTATCATAAGGATAAGAAGTGATTGACAGGGTGGGGCTGATGCTTTGATTGGGCCATTTGGTCACCTGACTTCTAGTAAGCCAGGCTGGGCAAAGAATGAAGCTTATTGTACAAAATGGCGAAGGGGCCAGAGCCCAAGATGGCGCCACAGATAAGAACATACCATTTTACTAATATTTCCCCCTTTTGTTTTTTATAAAGCAAATGTTGTATGGGATTACATTGGCCCAGAAGTCCAGGAGGGGTGGAGGGATGATGATTATCGTCTAGAGCTGCTTCCTGCTGACATGGGGCGATATCTGAAGTCATGATGTCCTGGGTGGGGAGCTGAGTATATCCCTGTAGTAGCATTTGGTTGACCACCTGGTTGGTGAAGGGTTTGGTTCATTCCATTATCACTTCCTGTAAAAACTTAAACTGACAATGTAGTATAAAAGCTAGGGTGAGAATAGCAGCTGGGGCCAGCGCTGTGGCGCAGTGGGTTAATGCCCTGGCCTGAAGTGCCGGCATCCCACATGGGTGCCAGTTCTAGTCCCGGCTGCTCCTCTTCTGATCCAGCTCTCTGCTATGGCCTGGGAGAGCAGTAGAAGATGGCCCAAGTCCTTGGGCCCCTGCACCCGTGTGAGAGTCCAGGAAGAAACTCCTGGCTCCTGGCTTCGGATTGGTGCAGCTCCGGCCCGTTGTGGCCATCTGGGGAGTGAACCAGCGGATGGAAGACCTTTCTCTGTGGCTCTACCTCTCTCCATAACTCTGTCTTTTAAATAAATAAAATAAATCTTTAAAAAAGAGAGAGAGAGAATAGCAGCCAATGGTCCTAAGGGCAGCATTAACTAAGTGGGGGAGGGGGCTCCATAGGGAGGGAGAGAGGAGAAGTTT
This sequence comes from Oryctolagus cuniculus, assembly GCF_051225735.1. Taxonomy (NCBI): domain Eukaryota; kingdom Metazoa; phylum Chordata; class Mammalia; order Lagomorpha; family Leporidae; genus Oryctolagus; species Oryctolagus cuniculus. The sequence continues at coordinate 111,546,771 of NC_142888.1, forward strand.
ATTTGTAGAAAAAGTTCTGAGTAATCATACAATGTTAAGTGGCAGGGAGAGGTCTATCAATACACATGGGTCAGGAGTAGAGCCATTGATGTAGAGTAAGAAAGGTGCTGTCTAAACCATGAATAAGTTTTCCAATTGAGAGGCAAATAGAACCTGACAGAAGGGGGTTGATAATAATCAAGTAGGTTTTAAGGCCTTGCCAGTCATGAAGCCCAGGCTTGTTTTTCTCTTTACATGGGGCACATCATAAGGGAGGTGTGAACGTCCTTGGGGAAAGCACTCTGTTGACTTCCATTACCTTGCTGGCCTGGGAGGAGAGCTGGCCACGTAAAGGCAGGTGACATCTCTAACAAGAAATTTACAGTTCTGCCTGCAATGTTGCTGACCCTACTTGGCTGTCCCCTCAGCAGCAATTGCTACTTTGAAAGCTGGGCAGAGTGAAGGGCTTTTCAGCTTGAAGCCGACTAGGCCTGCAGCTCTGACCTTAGTGTCCTTTGACTCCAGGGCAGTTCTGTTTCCAGCGACCCAACTCTTGGCTGGCAGAGCTGCCAGGGCTCTTCATAAGCTGACTTCTGCTGAAGCCCTGACTTTCCATATAAACCAATGCAGTGGGCTGGCCTGTTGGGTCTCCTTGATGCAGATCACTTTGTAGAGCCGCCATTAATTGGCCTGCCACCTATCTTTGCTATGCTTCTGCTGCCCAGCCTTCTCTTTCTCCTGGTTTTTGTTAAAGCAGACCAGAGGAAACCTTTTAGAGGATGCAAAGCAAGGAGGTGTTCAAGTCCCATCTCTAATCTTTGATGGTCTAAACTAGAAGTCTATGATAGAATTTTACAAAACATTGATTCCTTTTAGGCCTCTGGACTGTTCTTATTAAGATAACCATCATAGCCGGCGCCGTGGCTCAATAGGCTAATCCTCCACCTTGCGGCGCCGGCACACCGGGTTCTAGTCCCGGTTGGGGCGCCGGATTCTGTCCCGGTTGCCCCTCTTCCAGGCCAGCTCTCTGCTGTGGCCAGGGAGTGCAGTGGAGGGTGGCCCAGGTGCTTGGGCCCTGCACCCCATGGGAGACCAGGAAAAGCACCTGGATCCTGGCTCCTGCCATCGGATCAGCGCGGTGCGCCGGCTGCAGCGGCGGCCATTGGAGGGTGAACCAACGGCAAAGGAAGACCTTTCTCTCTGTCTCTCTCACTGTCCACTCTGCCTGTCAAAAAAAAAAAAAAAAAGATAACCATCATGTCTGGTAGTACAAGATCATTAGACTTTTTAACTTTGGGACGTTTATATCAGTAGCATTTTACATTATCATAACTTAAAATTTAGCACGACTTCATGTCTTGACAGTACCTGTAATACAATCCAAATAACCTGATTAGTTGCTGTCTCTACAAGATGAGAGACATATATCCTTTGATATTTCCAGGGGCCCAGCTGGAAATACCGAAGTTCAAAGAATTTGGAATTTTGATTTTTTTTAAATGACTGTCAAGGAAGCCAAGGAGGTTTAAAATATCTGGTAGAAACAGGATCCCTTAACATCATGGCAAAATATAGACCAGATTTGATCATTGATACAAGGTGATTACTCAAATGTTTTAGAATAAGTATATATTTAAGCAAACCATAACTCTTAATAAAAACTCAGCTGTTTTAAACAATCAGAACTTAGCAGGGACATTAAAAGAACATAATAGATTACTTAAACAGAACACAAAATCTGTGTCTCTTTGCTCATTCCAAAAATCTAAAATAAAACCTTTTTAAGAGCTAGTGCATGGAATCATATCCCATAACTTGGAACAGTTTTTACAGAGTCACTACTAGGGAAGAGAAAATAGCTTACTGGAACTGGCTAGAAAACAGAGTCAGCAATTAAACAAAACTATTAAAATGAGATGCTACAGGTTTTAAACAGATTTTTAAGATGATTTCAAAATATTATAAAAACTTCATTGCTTTAACAGAGGATCAGATTCTAGTTCTATTTCAAATAATAGCTTTTGCTTTCCACCTGTTGATTTCCTTGATTTTCATTTTGAAATAACCCTTTAGAAATCTCCAAATTAAGATAGCATTTTCTAAATAAGGTAACATATCGAATTGTAACCTTAGTTACTTTCAAGTGGTGTTGAACTATTGTCACATAGACTATTTATGAGAACATGTTAGCAAACCCAGATAGTTTTTCTATAGACTATAAGGTGTTAAGAGGTACAATGTTTACATTTAGACACATTTATCTCATCTGCCTTTACCCAATTTACATTTAGCAATAACACCTGGATAAGTGAAGGTGCTGGTATTATACCATACCTCTATCTAAATTAAGATCAAAATTGTATTCATATGGAATTCTACTCCTTTTATAAAACTCTATAAATCAGTGACATTAAAACAGAGACTGCAAAATCCACCTTAGAGGCTGTAACAAGGACTGTTTTGTGGTTGGCAAAAATCCAGGATCCCAAAGCAGCTCACATCCCTGAGGGGAGAGCAAGGTCGACAGAAGTGCCTGATCCTGGGTTTCTGCACCAATGAAAGGAAAGGCCACCACAAAACACACCAAACACTGGAGTAAGGGAGAAGGTTTATTGTTGGGTGGGGGAAACCTGACAGGCTGCCTCCCCGTGCACAGAGAGAGCAGCAGCCTGTACTGGGAGAACAGGTCCTCTATAGCTTTGCAGAGGTCAGGAAGCGGGAGCAGCAGATCCCATTAGGGTGGGGGTGGAGCTGACGCTTGTGATTGGGCCATTTGGTCACCTGACTTCCAGTGAGCCAGGCTGAGCTTAGAATGAAGCTTATTGTAAAAAATGGCCACAGGGCCAGAGCCTAAGATGGCGCCACAGATAAGACAGTAGTACCATTTTACTAACACTGACTAGGTAATAGAAATTGTGAGAGAGAATTATCTCTGTGAGTGGAGGAAAATGCCTTAAGGAGAGAATTCAGAATAGGAGAGGGCCTAGGGCTGATTGTTGAAGAACTTTGAGTATAGAAGGATGGGCCTGTCAAGGGAGAGGTAGAGGAATGGCTTGAGAGGTAGGATGAAAACTCAGGTTCCTGTTAAGTCCTGGAAGCCAAGAGAAGGGAGAGTAGAACTAGAAGGGACTAAATGGTCAACTTGGTATGTAGTTGAAAGAGCATCCATCTATAGGATTTGGTGACAATGGAGCCATTGGTGACCTTACACAATAGCTTGAGTGGAGTAGTAGGGGCAGAAACCATGTTGATAAAGCACTTCTGAGCACATGAGACATGAGACTTGGAGAAAAGGGACATAGATAAGCCTTCTAATATGTTTGCTTGTAAAGAAGCAAGGGAATAGTTGGAAAGAAGTTAAAGGATAGCTTTTTTTCTTTATTAATAGACTTCATTTTTAGAGCAGTTTTAGGTTTATAGCAAAGTTGAGCAGAAAGTACGGAGTTCCCATACGTCTCCTGTCTGCTCTCCTTCCTCCCCAGTATCTACATATAACCTTCCCTACCATTGGCATCCCTCACCAGTATGGTACATTTATTACAATCAAAAATCAATATTGACACATCATTATCACCTGAAGTCCACAGTTTACATTGGAGTTCATTCTTGGTGTAGTATGGTCTACAGATTTTGACACATGTATAATAGCGTAGATCCACCATTGTATTATCATAGTGCATAGTTTCACTGCCCTAAAAATCCCCTGTGCTCCACCTATTCTTCCCTTCCTTCCCCCTAACCCTTGGCCACCTATGATATTTTTACTGTCTCCATAGTTTTGCTTTTTCCATAATGTCACATAGTTGGAATCATACAGTATATAGCTTTTTCACATTGGCCTGTTTCACTTAGTTGTCTTTTTTAACAGGGTAATTAGTTGATATATAATTTCCCATGAGAAAGGATCCTACAGTTAAGAGGAGATAAAATGTACAGGAAAGAAGATTCAACACACAAGCAAAAATATTGGCTAGTGATAAGATGAGGACATTTCCACTATAATAGGAGGGAAGGAACTCCTATCAGATCTGTTTTCTCTGGAGGAAATGAGGTTATAAATTGCAGAAAAGAGAGGATTTGAAAAAATAGCTGTGAAGACTAGGAAAAGAAGTTTGCCTAAAGAAATGTAAAGTTTCCAGACTAGATTGATGGCTTTGTTGAGACTGATAAGCATGAACTTATGTAGTGGTACCCATCCTGGATGTAGCATAAAGTGGTTACTTGGCTAATTCAGAATTAAGGTTTTGTTAATGAATTCAGCAAAGAAGTTAGGAATGAGGGGGTTTGAGATACTTGCAAGAGAGAAAATCTGAGCTAGATAGGGAGGGAAGTGGAAAGCAGGAGAATAAGAAGAAACAGGAAGAAATCAAAGGACTGCAGCTGCTGTTAAGGTTGAAGAGCAATGAGAGTACTTGGGACTGCTCACATTTGTGGTTCAAGGAGTGATATCAGGATTTTTGAAGTAGAACCAGTTTTGATGATTTTTAGGTTTATTAGATGTGATTGTAGAACATGGAGGACATCATTGAAAATCAAGAAACTGAGTGGTTGGTTGGTTTTTGCTGAGATTGTCCATGTGGACAGCTAAAACCACCCAGGATGATGGCAGAGGTTGGAGTGGAGAAGGGGACTGTGGGCTGTGGGCTGAAGTAGTAGTAGGCTTTCTTCCACCCCTTGCTCTTGTACCTCAGTTTCCAGATTTTGCTAAAAGCAAACAAGTTTATCCTTCCAGAGCAATTCCATGTACCCACAAATAAAACTGCCCTTACTCAAACTTCCAGGAACATAGGGAAATGAATATTGCCATTTTAAAAGCATACTTGTAGTTACTTACGGACATATATTTGTCCCAGCTCTGCTACTCTCATGCTTTGTGACCTTGAACGAAATTATGTAACCTTCATAGAAGGGGAAGGCGGAGTTGGAAGATGACTGATAGAAGTCTGTGGAGTTGTGAGGCTCAGAGCTAATGCATATGAACTGTGAAGCACATTGGGTACAGTAAAAGCTCAAAAGCGCAAATGTTTATTCTTATGAGCATTTCAACTTTATTTCATATCTGCATACAGACACACATATGTGCTGTTAAGGTTGTATAACAGGCCGGCGCCGCAGCTCACTTGGCTAATCCTCCGCCTGCAGTGCCGGCACCCCGGGTTCTAGTCCCTGTTGGGGCGCCAGATTCTATCCCGGTTGCTCCTCTTCCAGTCCAGCTCTCTGCTGTGGCCTGGGAGTGCAGTGGAGGATGGCCCAAGTGCTTGAGCCCTGCACCCGCATGGGAGACCAGGAGAAGCACCTGGCTCCTGGCTTCGGATCAGCACAGCGCACCAGCTGCAACGTGCCGGCCGTGGCGGCCACTTGTGGGGTGAACCAACAGAAAAAGGAAGACCTTTCTCTCTGTCTCTCTGTCTCTCTCTCTCACTTTCTAACTCTGCCTGTCAAAAAAGAAAAAAAAAAGGTTGTATAACAAGCAAAGATTAATGGAGGAAGATGTTCCTTAAAACATTGGTAATAGAAAAAGAATGAAAATAGTTTGCAAGCAATATAATAGGTGGCTGGTTAAATACAGTGGATTACTATTAGCTCTTAAAGGGCAGTTTGTATGTACTGTGATGGAAAATGGAAAAAGCAAGATGTAGAATAGTAGCTTAGGATGCCATTTGTGTATCTTTTTTTAAAAAAAGGTTTATTTATTTGAGAGGCAGAGTTTCAAACAGAAAGAGGGAAAGAAAAAGAGCTCTTCCATCTGCTGGTTCACTCCCCAAATGGCCACAATGGCTGGAGCTGCGCCGATCTGAAGCCAGGAGCCAGGAGCTTCCTCCAGGTCTCCCATGTGGGTGCAGGGGCCCAAGGACTTGGACCATCTTTTACTGCTTTCTCAGGCCATCAGCAGGGAGCTGGATCGGAAGTGGAGCAGCTGGGACTAGAACTGGTGCCCACATGGGATGCCAGTGCCACAGGTACCACAGGTGGATGCTTAAGCTATGACACCACAGCACCGGCCCCAACCATTTGTGTATCTTTTTTTTTTTTTATTTGACAGGTAGAGTTAGACAGTGAGAGAGAGACAGAGAGAAAGGTCTTCCTTCCGTCGGTTCACCCCCCAAATGGCCGCTATGGCCGGTGCACTGTGCCGATCCGAAGCCAGGAGCCAGGTGCTTCGTGCTTCCTCCTGGTCTCCCATGCGAGTGCAGGAGTCCAAGGACCTGGGCCATCCTCCACTGCCTTCCCAGGCCACAGCAGAGAGCTGGACTGGAAGAGTAGCCACAAGGACTAGAACCCGGCGCCCATATGGGATGCTGGTGCCGCAGGCGGAGGATTAACCAAGTGAGCCACGGCGCCAGCCCCCATTTGTGTATCTTTTTAACAAATGTTTGCACACTCAGAGAAAATAATAGCCAACATTTATTGAGAGCGTCTTTCATGCCACTGTCCTAAGTTCTTTACATGGACTAACTCATGTAATTCATTCAAGAACCCTCTGAGGTACTTCTCTGGTCTAAGGCCAAAAGGTGTGTGCCAGATCCACAATTCAGCCTGGGGTTCTTAACCCCCAAGGCTAAGAATAAAGCAATTATCTGTAGTTACCTGGGAAGGAAGCAGTTTGAAGAGGGAGACTAGGGAACCAGCTGCGAGTGCAGAGCAGGTAGAAGGAGAAGATGGAAGGAAGGTTTTTACTTTTATGCCGATCTTTTATAATTACAAAAGAAAAAATAATTTTTAAGTGTTAAAATGCTTTCACAGTTATGAATTGGGGAACAAAAAGCAGTGGATTATAGTGGCTAGCTATGTGCACTTTCAGTTACTTTTAGAATGAATTCCTATAACTGAGATGCTGAATGAAAGGGGATACACTTGTTAAGGTTCCTGATACATGGTGCCCTATTCCTTTGCAGAAAGATTGTGCTGCTTTGTATTCCCATTGTTGGTGAATAAACATATTCCAATCCCTCCTTTCACCACATTGGATGTTATACATTTTTTAATTCTAAAAATACCACATTGTCCATTGTTTAAAAAATTTTAAATGGTATAGAAATACTATTAAAATTAAAGTAATTTTTTAAAGATTTATTTTATTTATTTGAAAGGGTTAGAGGTAGAGACAGAGAGGTCTTCCATCTGCTGGTTCATTCCCCAGATGGCCATAGTGGCTGGAGCTGCTACAATCCAAAGCCAGGAGCCAGGAGCTTCCTCCAGGTCTCCCCGGAGGAATATCTGATCTATTTTACCCTTGAAGTCTTAATCTTATATATAGTTTATCATTTAAGGATACTAATCATTTGTCACAGGTCCAACAAATATTTTTCTAATTTATTATTTGTCATTTAGCTTACTACCCTTTAAAAAAACTTCTCACTAGTTTGAAAGTCTAATAGTTAAATCCATGAATCTTTTTGTGATTATGCTGTGACTTTTAAATGTTGAATAATCTCATATATAGGACAAAAATGCCAGGTGGGAAATCAGTCATGTTGGCCTGTAATAGAATTAGTTCTTAGGTGATTTATTTATAGATACTTAATAAAGTAGTGTTATTATAGTGTTAGTGATAATTGCTTTCATTTTAGAAAACTGAATGTTATATATACATATATAAATAAATATTTACGTATACTTTTAACTCCATTTTCTTCCACAAACCCTTGTATATGCATCTATATCTAACAATGAGTGAAACATTTGGTTATGACTTTTTAAGACTTTAAATTTTTGACAACTATAAATAATTCTAGCAGCTTTAATGAAATCTCACGTCTTCAAAATTATCACTTTGAGTATTTAAAATAGATAGTGTGTTCTGATATGAAATTTGTTGTAATGTTAATATCAGAGGATATCTTTTATTGACTGTCTGTACAGGAAGAGTTGTTCACATGAGTTTGTCTTCTTACCTATAAAACACCATCCCATAACTTTGGCCTTTCCCCCTTTACTCCTTCAAGTCCTGCCATTGTTATGTGAAGTTGTATTTATAAAAGATTGCTATTAATTATTTTACAAACAGTCTGCTACGTGAGTTTCTTAAGTTTACATATATTCAAGTATACTTCCTGAATTAACTTGTTGTTAACAGTGTGCTTTAGGCCGGCGCCGCAGCTCACTAGGCTAATCCTCCGCCTTGCAGCACCGGCACACCGGGTTCTAGTCCCAGTCGGGGCGCCGGATCCTGTCCCGGTTGCCCCTCTTCCAGGCCAGCTCTCTGCTGTGGCCAGGGAGTGCAGTGGAGGATGGCCCAAGTGCTTGGGCCCTGCACCCCATGGGAGACCAGGAGAAGCACCTGGTCCTGCCATCGGATCAGCGCAGCGCGCTGGCCGCGGCGACCATTGGAGGGTGAACCAACGGCAAAAGGAAGACCTTTCTCTCTGTCTCTCTCTCTCACTGTCCACTCTGCCTGTCAAAAAATAAATAAACAAACAAACAAAAAACAGTGTGCTTTAAAAAAAACCCTGTGTTAGGAAAAATATTAGTATCTGAGAAATAGCAGTTGATCTGCTTTCTCATTGAGATATTAGTCTCTAGAATTATAATCAGTGATGTGGTAAAGGAAAATCAATGAAGGTATTATAACTTTGCTAAAAACTTTATAGTTTGAGCCAGCACCGCGGCTCAATAGGCTAATCCTCTGCCTTGTGGCGCCGGCACACCGGCGCTGGATTCTGTCCCGGTTGCCCGTCTTCCAGGCCAGCTCTCTGCTGTGGCCCGGGAGTGCAGTGGAGGATGGCCCAAGTGCTTGGGCCCTGCACCCCATGGGAGACCAGGAGAAGCACCTGGTCCTGCCATCGGATCAGCGCAGCGCGCTGGCCGCGGCGACCATTGGAGGGTGAACCAACGGCAAAAGGAAGACCTTTCTCTCTGTCTCTCTCTCTCACTGTCCACTCTGCCTGTCAAAAAAAAAAAAAACTTTATAGCTTGACCCTAAGATAAGTGAGCAATTGGTTGTTACACATTTTTGAGAATTTATTGTCTTGTATAATGATATGCCCTCAACTAATAAAATGTTTGTAGCAAAAACTGGAACACCTTTTTTTTTTAAAGATAAACTTTTTTAAAGATCTATTTATGTATTTGAGAGGCAGAGTTGCAGACAGAGAGAGAGGTCGTCCATCCACTGGTTCACCCCCCAAATGGTCGCAATAGCTGGAGCTGGTCTAATCCGAAGCCAGGAGCTTCTTCCAGGTCTCCCATGAGGATGTAGGGGCCCAAGCACTTGGCTCATCTTCCACTGTCTTCCCAGGCAGTTAGCAGAAATGCTGGCACCACAGGTGGAGGCTTAACTTACTATGCCACGATGATGGCCCCTGGAACACCTTTTTTAATGGTAGAAATTCTTTTCAAATTGCTGGGAAATGCAGTTCTAAAATTTCTACATTTGTTTCATCTACTATAATATACACAATTAATTCGCAGCATAGCTTTTCTACCACTTGTATTAGAAACTCCTTTTTGCTTAATATTTGTTTAATTACTTGATCAGTTATTTCATTCGTGGGTGACTTCCTTAATGAATTTGTTCATTCAGTTTTTATGATGGTTTGAAGAGCTATCTAGAGCAGTACCATCCGAAAGAACTGTTCTTTGATGGTGGAAACTATATGTTTGTACTGTCTAATGCAGTTGCAGCTAGGCACATAGGATCAATAAGCTCTTGAAATGTGGTCAATATGGCTGATGAATGGAGTTTAATTTTATTATAACTAACTTAAAGTTTTAAAAGTCACATAATCAAGATCATACAGGCCGGCGCCGCAGCTCACTAGGCTAATCCTCCGCCTTGCAGCACCAGCACACGGGGTTCTAGTCCCGGTCGGGGCGCCGGATTCTGTCCCGGTTGTCCCTCTTCCAGGCCAGCTCTCTGCTGTGGCCAGGGAGTGCAGTGGAGGATGGCCCAAGTACTTGGGCCCTGCACCCCATAGGAGACCAGGATAAGTACCTGGCTCCTGCCATTGGATCAGCGCGGTGCGCCGGCCACAGCGCGCTGGCTGCAGTGGCCATTGGAGGGTGGACCAACGGCAAAAGGAAGACCTTTTTCTCTGTCTCTCTCTCTCACTGTCCACTCTGCCTGTCAAAAATAAAAAAAAAAAAAGATCATACAGCTCACTTTTACAGAATTGCAAATCCAAAGGAAATAAGATTTCAATATTTGTAATATAACCATTTTATTATATTTGGATTTTGTTGTATTTTTCTGTAACATTGCATTGCGGTATTGGACATATCAAAGACCATGTCTCCTCATTTCTGGAGATGATTTCACGCCAAGGAGAAATGTATGTCCTAAGGACCTGTGAACTAATAATGGTCATTCTAAGACTGGTCCCTATAAAGCATTTGTTTATTTTTAAGCAGCTGATTTAGAAGAAAGTTTTAATGAGCATGAACTGGAGCCTTCATCACCTAAAAATAAAAAGAAAAGTCGCAAAGGCAGGCCACGAAAAACCAATTTCAAAGGGCTGTCAGAAGATACAAGGTCCACATCCTCCCATGGAACAGATGAAATGGAAAGTAGTTCTTACGTACGTAGAAAACTTTTGGATTCTTAACTTTTTGTTGTGCCATGAATATTTTATTTAAACTGTGTCTATAGATGAAGTTCCTCATTTGAAATGTAATGTAAGCTTGAAATACTGATAGGATTTTATTAAGTTGGTTTTTTCTTTCTTTTTACATTTACAGAGAGATAGATCTCCACATAGAAGCAGCCCTAGTGATACAAGGCCCAAATGTGGATTTTGTCATGTAGGGGAGGAAGAAAATGAAGCAAGAGGAAAACTGCATATATTTAATGCTAAGAAGGCAGCTGCACATTATAAGTGTATGGTAAGCATGGTTTGTTTTATTTTGCTTTTAAAGCTAAATTCTGAAAATCATTTAACTAATAGCCAAATGTAGCACTTACTTCCCTAGTATAGTGTTTTAGAATTTTGAATTGTGTATCCTGTAATCCCAAATCTTTTTTTTTTAACTTTTATTTAGTAAATATAAATTTCCAAAGTACAGTTTATGGATTACAATGGCTTCCCCCCTCCCATAATTTCCCTCCCACTCACACCCCTCCCGTCTCCTGCTCCCTCTCCCATTCCATTCACATCAAGATTCATTTTCAATTATTTTTATATACAGAAGATCGATTTAGTATATATTAAGTAAAGATTTCATCAGTTTGCACCCACACAGAACACAAAGTGTAAAGTACTGTTTGAGTACTAGTTATAGCATTAATTCACATTGTACAACACATTAAGGACAGATCGCACATGAGAAGTAAGTACACAGTGACTCCTGTTGTTGACTTAACAATTTGACACTCTTGTTATGGCGTCAGTAATCTCCCTAGGCTCTAGTCATGAGTGGCCAAGGCCTTGGAAGCCTTTTGAGTTGGCCGACTTCGATCTTATTCTGACAGGGTAATAGTCAAAGTGGAAGTTCTCTCCTCCCTTCAGAGAAAGGTACCTCCTTCTTTGATGGCCCCATTCTTTCCACTGGGATCTCACTCGCAGAGATCTTTCATTTAGGTCTTCTTTTTTTTTTCTTTTCCAGAACGTCTTGTCCAATCTTTTTTTAAAAGATTTATTTTACTTGAAAGTTAGAGAAGGAGAGGCAGAGAGAGAAAGGTCTTCCATCTGCTGGTTCACTCTCCAGTTGGCCATAGTGGCTGGAGCTGCGTTAATCTGAAACCAGGAGCCAGGAACCAAGAGCTTCTTCCGGGTCTCCCATGTGGGTGCAGGGGCCCAAAGACTTGGGCCATCTTCTGCTGTTTTCCCAGATCATAACAGAGAGCTGGATCGGAAGTGGAACAGCCGGGACTCAAACTGGCACTCATATGGGATGCCGGCGCTGCAGGCGGTGGCTTTACCTGCTACGCCACAGTGCTGGCCCTCCCAAATCTTAATAAACTTCATATTTTCAAAAATAATTGTCTTCATGTTTTTGTAGCATTTGACATAGTCCTAATTATAGTTACCATATTCAAAATAATTCATAATTTATTTCATAACTAAAAATTTCAACATTTTATGAAAGATATTTTAGGCCTCTACTGTAACTTAATAAATACTTCTATTATTGTGCCTAACATACTGATTAACAATTATTTATTTATGACCCTATCTTCTCTAATAGACTCTTAATTCCTTGAGGATAAGAATGAAATGAGGATAAGTTTTTATCTTTGCAAGCTTAGATCCAGGCCTGACTTATATTACACATAAATGTTTTTGAGTTAGGTTATATTGGATTACTTACCCATTTTATGACCAAGTTTATAAAATTGCATTATTTGTACCATAGATTTGTTTGAAAAATATTTATCTTCATCTAGTTGAAAGGCAGATCCACAGAGTAAAGAGAGAGAAAGAAACAAACAGAGATCTTTTATCCACTGGTTCACTCCCCAAATGCCCACAACATCCAAGGCTGGGCCAGGCCGAAGCCAGGAGCCAGAAACTCCATTCAGGTTTCCCACAAGGGTGGCAGGGACCTGAGCACTTGGGCCCTCTTTGCCTCACAAGATGCACATTAACAGGAAGCTGAATTGGAAATGGGAATAACCAGGACTGAACTGGCCCTCTGATTTAGGACCAATTGTACCACAACACTCACCCCATTTTATAGATTCTTAACTAGAGGGCATATGAGATTTACCTGGGAAGCTTTTGCCAAAATATATGCACTTAGGGTACCCATGGAGTGGCTCCCAAACATGACTGTTTTGAAAAAACAGTGTGGTTCTGATCTGCATCTGTAATTGAAATGTGCCAATGTAAGCTATTTTTTAAAAGAAATGTAAAGCAGTTGAGATGATAGAATATTGTTGAAATCTTCATTGTTTGAAGAAATGTATTTAATCTTAGCTCATGCTGGCAATCTTAGTTTTATTTTATTGTCTTTGAGTTGTATTTTAATGATGTGAATATATTAAAAATAATTGGAGTTAGTACTTGATTATTCAGGAATATCATCTTAGAAAATTAATATAACACATTTGTTATTATCTTGTTTAATTTTTTTCTCATAAGAGCTCTGTTAATGTTCCTGCATTTCTCTTCTCTAGTTGTTTTCTTCTGGAACAGTTCAGCTCACGACAACATCAAGAGCAGAATTTGGAGACTTTGATATCAAAACTGTTCTTCAAGAGATTAAGCGAGGAAAAAGAATGGTCTGTGGTTTTTAAACTTATGTTATGCAGCATTACTCTTAACTCTGCTTTAAATATAGAACACATCTCAAATTTATCAAGTCATCAAAAATTTAATATAAAATAGTTCGTATGTTAAACAAAGTGTACGTTTGACTTATTTATAGTGTAATAACGGATACTGATATTATGAAACTTACTCCTTTTTCGAATTAACATCATTTCTAAAGAGAATTATGAATTACACTAACGATTTATATTTCAAGGTAGTTGTAAGCCCTTTGATAAAATGAGTGAAGATATGGATGTGATAAACATTGTCAAGCATAAAATGTTATATTGTATAATCATGCTTAAAGAAGAATTTCATAAACCTAATAGAGCTTTGAGAATCTGTGTTAATCGTTTTCTTTTTACATAAAAGAAAAAGATTTTTAAGGCTTTAGGTTTGAAGTACATATAAACAGTTATGTCTTAAAATGTTTATCATAGCTTTAAAGTTTTCTTTATAAAATGTGCCTTAGTCTGTTTTTATTATTTTTATTATGTTTTAAAGATTATTTATTTCAGGCCGGCGCCACGGCTCACTAGGTTAATCCTCCGCCTTACAGCCTTGGCACACCGGGTTCTAGTCCCGGTCGGGGCACCGGATTCTGTCCCAGTTGCCCCTCTTCCAGGCCAGCTCTCTGCTGTGGCCCAGGAAGGCAGTGGAGGATGGCCCAAGTGCTTGGGCCCTGCACCCCATGGGAGACCAGGAGAAGCACCTGGCTCCTGCCTTCGGATCAGCGCGGTGCGCCGGCCGCAGCGCGCCAGCTGTGGCGGCCATTGGAGGGTGAACCAATGGCAAAAAGGAAGATTTTTCTCTCTGTCTCTCTCTCCCTGTCCACTCTGCCTGTCAAAAAAAATTATTTATTTCAAAGGCAGAGTTACAGAGAGAGGGAGAGACAGGGATCTTCCATCTGCTGTCTTTACTCCCCCAGTAGCCACAATGGCCTGGGCACGGCCCTGGGCTGGACCAGGCCAAAACCAGGAGCCTAGAACTCCATCCAGGTTTCCCACATGGGTGGCAGGAGCCCAGGCATTTGGGCTGTTATCCGCTGCCTTCTCAGGCACACTAGTTTGGAACTGGGTCAGAAGTGGAGCATTCAGGACTTGAACTGGTACCCATATGGGATACCCGCGTCACAGGTGGCAGCTTAGCCCACTGCTCTATGACAACAGCTCCCTAGTGTCATGTTTTTAAACATTCTGAACGACTGATCAGTGGCTTTGAGAAACATTGGCACTTTTAGGGATCACTTACTCCCTTAAAGCTTATAAATATTATAAAATGTCAATGGAGTGCAAAGTGTTTTCCTTAACACAGCACTTATTTCTAGAAACAACTTTTAATTTTTGAATTTTTGTTATAAAATCATCCATCACCTTCAGTTCATCATTTGCCATAAACTGTAGCACTTTTTCATTTATGCCTTTTATTCATGTTGCTTGTTGTATTTTAAAGCAGAGGTAAGACTTCATATCATTTCAGTATATATCTTTTTTTTAAAGATGTTTATTTACTTGAAAGAGTTAGAGAAAAAAGAAGAGGCAGGGAGAAATGTCTTCCATCCGCTGGTTCACTCCCCAATTGGCCGCAGTGGCTGGAGCTTCCAATGCAAAGCTAATCCTGAGTTTGCCAATCCGAAGCCAGGAGCCAGGAGCTTCCTTCAGGTCTCCCATGTGGGTGCGGGGGCCCAAGGACTTGGGGCGTCTTCCATTGCTTTCCCAGGCCATAGCAGAGAGCTGGATTGGAAGTGGAGCAGCAGGGACTCGAACCCGCACCCATATGGGATGCCGGCACTGCAGTTGGCAGCTTTATCTGCTGTGCTGCAGCACTGGCCCTCTCAATATATGTCTTTTAAAAACTGGACTTCTCCTCATCTAACTACAGTGTCATTACACCTTATTAATTAACAGTAATTTCTTAGTGTCATTTATTTAATACTCAATTTATGTTTGTTTTCTGTCAGCTGTCTCAAAACCATCTCTGCAAGGTCAATTCGTATGAGTCAGGATCCACAGAAGGAACACACATTACATTTTTGTTGTTGTTGTTGTTGTTGTTTTGTTTTTGACAGGTAGAGTTAGTGAGAGAGAGAGAGAGACAGAGAAAGGTCTTCCTTCCGTTGGTTCACCCCCCAAATGGCCGCTACGGCCGGCACACTGCACCGATCTGAAGCCAGGAGCCAAGTGCTTCCTCCTGGTCTCCCATGCAGGTGCAGGGCCCAAGCACTTGGGCCATTCTCCACTGCCTTCCCGGACCACAGCAGAGAGCTGGGCTGGAAGAGGAGCAACCGGGACTAGAACCTGGAGTACTGGCGCCGCAGGCGCAGGATTAGCCTAGTGAGCCACGATGCTGGCCTACATTTGTTTTTATATTTCTGTATCCCTTAAATAATCTAAGGCAGTCTGTCCTCCCTCTTTTTTGTGAAGTTCCCTTTCAAACTCTCATATAATGTTTTCAAAACAGTAAAAGCCTTTGTCTAAATCCATTAAAAACGACCCTTTCTTTTTGATGGTATGAAAGTTACTGATGTGATCTATTCCATTTAGTTCCAGTCAAGTTTATTGGTACTTTGATTACTGTTTTAAAAATGAAACTCATTTATAACAGAACCTGTAGTACTAAAAAAGGAAAAATCACTTCACCGTATCATGCAGAATACTGTTGTATCATATAGCTGAAGTCAGAATAGATGACTAGAATAACCATTCGGTTCTCTTGATCACTTTTTCCCCTGTACTTTTGAAGGGTAAACAGTGACATAACACTTCCCACAAATATGCCAAAAATAGTCTCCCACCCCTCAAAAAATACAAGGTCATCTAAGTTTTCAATAAACTTGAAAACTCTGTACCAAAACCCCCATTCCTGGAGAAAAGGCTTCTTAGCCTAACTTTTCTTAGACTTATTTGACCATGAAACCCCCTTTTCAACAGACATGTTTTCATCTAAGAACATTCTGTAGGCAAGGCTGAACTAGGCCAAACTGAGAAGTCTTGAAAAAGATTTCAGCTCTTTTAGTTTCCCTCTGCCCTTTTGCCTCCTTGGTAGTGATCTCTTTGGGAAGAGGGGGGTACTTTCCTGTTTTCTTATTCTTTCCCCCAATTATAATAGGAAGGGATCTGATATCAGGGAAGAAACAAAGTCAACCATTGAAATACACAATACCATTCTACTTTTGTATCTAACAGCATTAAGGAGTATCTTGTTTAGATTTAAATGTGAGATCTGATGAGTGGTGTAGTTTTCCCAACAGGCTGGCATATTCCAGATGTTAAATGGTGGAAACATCAGGAGATGGTGTAATATTCAAAGGTTTATCAAAGTATGGTTTATATTGTAGTATTATTTTAATTATATGCTATATAATAAATTTAATGTGCCCTTTTTGATGGAAAATGGCTCCTATTTGCTTTGTAAACTGGAATGCTTGGCTAAAATATGTCAAAAATAGAGTAAGAAAGCCTCAACTTTAGAATGCTGCTTACAATTATTCTTCCTCTTTCTTTAAACAGAAATGTACACTTTGCAGTCAGCCCGGTGCTACTATTGGATGTGAAATAAAAGCCTGTGTTAAGACTTACCATTACCACTGTGGAGTACAAGACAAAGCTAAATACATTGAAAATATGTCACGAGGAATTTACAAGTAAGAAAACAACAATTGTCCATTTTCATAAATATGTCAGTAAGTAACTATGCTTAAATACATGGCATTCATTCACTTGATTTCTATTCTTAGATGGTCTTTAGTCAAGTATAGAATACTGAGGATATTATTAAAGGAATAAGTAGTGCAGTTTGCATTTTCCCCTGACTATATGTCCTTGGATTAAAATTCATTCATGCAGTATTATGCTTGCTAGGGCAGGCATTGTACTAGGAGCTGGGTATACACTATTGACCAAAACAGAGATAGACTGTGTCCTCATGAAACTTATAGTCTAGTAGGATAGATCTATTAATTAAATAGCCAGGCAAATAAATATACAAACTACATAATTGCTCTTAAAAAGTTAAAAGATATGGAGGCTGGCATTTGGGTACCATGAGTTAAGCTGCTGTGTACAATGCTGGACTTGCATATCAGAGTCCAGGTTCAAGTCCCAGCTGCTCCACTACCTTTTTTTTTTTAAGATTTATTTTATTTATTTGAAAGAGTTACAGAGAGAGGTAGAGACAGAGAGAGAGGTCTTCCATCTGCTGGTTCACTCCCGAGATGGCTGCAACGGCCGGAGCCGCGCCAATCCAAAGCCAGGAGCCAAGAGCCTCCTCTGGGTCTCCCACGTGGGTGTGGGGGCCCAAGCACTTGGGCCATCTTCCACTGCTTTCTCAGGCCATAGCAGAGAGCTGGATTGAAAGTGGAGCAGCCGGGACTAGAACCAGTACCCAAATGGGATGCTGGTGCTTCAGGCCAGGGCTTTAACCCACTGCTTTACAGCCCCAGCCCCTCCACTTCCAATCTACTAATATTCCTGGGAAGGCAGCAGAAGATGGTTCAGGTGCTTGGGCCTCAGCTACCCAGGGATTCCTGATCTCTGACTTCAGCCTGGTTTGGCCTTGGCTATTGCAGCCACTTAGGGAGTGAACCAATGTAAGTCTCTCACTGTCTGTCCCACTCTCTTTGTCACTCTGTCTTTGAAGTAAATAAATCTTGACCTTCAGGTAGGACAGAAGCAAGAGTAGAAATGAAGAGATTAATTTGGAGGCTGTTGCTGGTAGTTCAAGTGCAAATTGTTGGTAGCTTAGAATAGGATGTAGTTGTGAAGATAGAAGGCAAAAGATTCTCTTTGGAAGATGATGGAAGAGTAAGGAATGGGTATTTGGGATTGCATGCCACTGTCTTCCACTTACTTGTGCTGCCTTAGGGTAGTGATGTCAGTATATTGCCTTAATAGTTCTGTTTGTTTAAGCAAATGGAGGATAATTTGGTTGGGATCCCTGAACTTTTCATTTGCCTTGAGAGTTGTAAAGCACTTACTCTGACATGCCTGGAATGCAAGAACCCAGTGATTTTAGGTCCTACAATTCTGTGTGAAAAACAGCTGACAAAAACACTCAGCAAGTCAGCAGTGGGCAGCACCATGTAGGATGCTAATGTTATAAAATTTACCAAATCCTACTTAGCAATCAAGGCATAAATACTTCTCAGTTGAGTTCAGTCAAGCCTTTAAGGAACAGATAATCCCAATGTTATTTAAAGAGGTCCAGCACATGGCAAGAGATGGAAAATTCATTGGTTCATTCTGTGAAGCTTGCATAAATGTGATACCAAACCTTACAGATACAATAAAAGAAAAACCAAACTGAAGACCAGTTTCACTTTATAAATATATATGTACAAAAATCTTAAAATTACTCAAAATCACCTCTGGATTAGAATTTAAAGACTGTTCAAAACTAGGAAATATATTAATGTGATCTGTTATAATTAACAAAGAAAAATCTTATTGCCTGCTTGATGAATGGTGAAAAAACATTTGATAATATACACTATCAATTTCTGGATTTTAAAGTACCATTAGCAAGCTAGGAAGCTTTTAATAGAGTGTTTATGGGAAAACAACAGTTAGTTTGCTTAGTGTTAAAATAAAGAATCAGTGGTTTTAAACAGGGATGAGCCTCAGAATCACCTGGAGGTAGATAGAGCCCTCTTTAAAAATGTCCATGCCAAGGCCAGTGTTGTGGTGTAGCAGGTAAAGCCTCTGCCTCTGATGCCAGCATCCCATATGGGCACCAGTTCCTGTCTGAGCTGCTCTGTTTCCAATCCAGCTCCCTGCAAATGTGCCTGGGAGGGCAGTGGAAGATGATTCAATTGCTTGGGCCCCTGCACCTACATGGGAAACCCAGAGGAAGCTCCTGGCTTTGGCCTTGCCCAGCACTGGCCATTGCTGCCATCTGGGAGTGAACCAGTAGATGGAAGATCTCTCTCTTTGTAACTCTTGACTTTCAAAACAAATAAATAAATCTTTAAAAATAAATAAAAATGTCCATGCCTGAACCCTACCCTCAGAGATGGAAATTCAGTACATCTTAGTTGAGGCCCAAACTGTATTTTGATGACTGCCCAGGTAATTCTTAATTCATCTCTGAGAACTGTTCAACTAAATATGCTTTCATTCAGATTAGGAACAAGACAAAGGCACCAACTACCTACATTCTTCCAGAGGATTAAGCCAGTGAAACAAAAAATGAAAGAAAAATGTCTAACAAATAAAATAATCAATATTTTTATCATTGTCTTTCAAGAAAACCCAAAGGAGTCAACTCTGAATTTATTAAAATTAATAGGAGTTCAGTAAGATTGCTGAATATGAGATAACTTTAAAAAAAAATTCCTGTAATAACTAGTCATTAAAAAAAATGCCCATCACCTCCCATACACACACACACAAACACACACAGTAAAGGTGAACCTTTTCTGTCTTTAGAAACAATGACATTTTAGGACTGGTACTGTGGAGTAGCAGCTAAAACCACTGCCTGCAATGCTGGCATCCCATATGGGTGCTGGTTCAATTCTCAGCTGCTTCACTTCCAATCCAGCTCCCAGCTAATGTGCCTGGGAAAGCAGCAGAAGATGGCTTAAATACTTGGGCCCCTGCACCCATGTGAGAGACCTGATGTTGCTCCTGGCTTTGGCCTGGTCATTGTGGCCATCTGGGCAGTGAACCAGTGCATGGAAGATCTGTCTCCCTCTCTCTCTCTCTGTCTGACTCAGCCTTTCAAATAAATAAATAAATAAATCTTTTTTAGGTGACATTTTGTAAAGGACTCAGATGGTTGATGAAATGTATTATGTTCCTTGATAGAGAAACTCAGTATTGAAAGATACCTACTCTCATCAAATTAATGTACAAATTTAATTTTAATTAATTTCAGTTACTGACGATTTTATCTAGAAGAGTAAATACGGTATAATTTTCCATTTCTGATTAGATTTATCTGATGTGATGTGAGAGAAATCTTAATATAGAGGATGATTTCCCTCCTAAAAGACATACAGAAGAAAGCACTGCAAATACATAGTAGGCAGTTTGTCAGTAACACCAGAGTCCCAGGTTACCATCGCTGTGCTCAACTATGCTTGGAACATACCTCCATGTATGTGCATATGTGCTTTTGTGTATGTAGGAAAATCTCTAGGAACGTTCAGCAAACTTTTGATGCTCATTACCTCCCAGTAGTTACATAGGGATAGAGGAGAAAAGAGGCAAATTTGTATTCTCCATTGTATGAATTCATGGTTATTAAATATTTCACAAGCACTACATTATTATGTGAAGTAACCATTAACAATTTTAATCACAGACCCATATTAAATAGCTAAGATTATATAGAGAATTATTTAAATATTTAATTTTAGCTAATTTGTAATTACCTATTTTCATTTTTGGAAAAAGAAAGTATAGAAAAGAAAAGAAACTTCATGTCAATTTTAATTCTATGCAGAGGTAACAATTTTAAATCATTTGGGATGTTTTCTTCTAGACATTTGTGTGATTATGTATACATGTCTATCTATGAAAACAAAGTATTCTTATATATTCTGTTTCATAATCTGTTTTCTATTTACTATATCTGAGACATTTTTTCCTGGACACTTAGCAGTTTTATATCTGCTTTAATTGTTGCATGGGATTCCATTGCATGGCAATATCAATTTGCTTTATAGGTTCCTTTTCTAGATACTTAGTGGTTTTTTTTTTGTTTTTTTTTTTTTTTTTTACGTTGTAGCTATTAGAAAATCATGTTTCAGTGACCATCTCTAAACAAAAATATTTGCACTAGGATGCATGGTGATTTGAATTGCTCTTTTTGCCTTTTTTTATTTTTTTAAAAATTTTTTTTTATTTTTTGACAGGCAGAGTGGACAGTGAGAGAGAGACAGAAAAAAAGGTTTCCCTTTGCCGTTGGCTCACCCTCCAATGGCCGCTGCGGCCGGCGCATCGCGCTTATCCGATGACAGGAACCAGGTACTTCCCCTGGTCTCCCATGGGGTGCAGGGCCCAAGCACTTGGGCCATCCTCCACTGCACTCCCTGGCCACAGCAGAGAGCTGGCCTGGAAGAGGGGCAACCGGGACAGAATCCGGCGCCCCAACCGGGACTAGAACCCGGTGTGCCGGCGCCGCAAGGTGGAGGATTAGCCTAGTGAGCCGTGGCGCCGGCTTCTTTTTGCTTTTCACATTGAAATGTGTTTCTTTATCTTTTTATTTTTTATTATTATTTTTTTTTTGACAGGCAGAGTTAGTGAGAGAGAGAGAGACAGAGAGAAAGGTCTTCCATTCTGTTGGTTCACCCCCCTAATGGCCGCTACAGCCGGCACGCTGCAGCGATCCGAAGGCAGGAGCCAGGTGCTTCCTCCTGGTCTCCCATGCTTGCGCAGGGCCCAAGGACCTGGGCCATCCTCCACTGCCTTCCCAGGCCACAGCAGAGAGCTGGACTGGAAGAGGAGCAACAGGGACAGAATACGGCAGCACAACTGGGACTAGAACCCGGGGTGCCGGCCGCTGCAGGCGGAGGATTAGCCAAGTGAGCCACGGCACCGGCCTGAAATGTGTTTCTAAAATCAGCTTATTATGTGGGCTCCTGATAGAGAGGCCTTTGAGTTCAAATGAGATTCCATCTGTGACTAGTTTGGGAACAGAAGAATGAACAAACAGAAGAAAATGCAAGGAGAAATATTTCTGAATAAAGTGGCTTCTCTATCTCCTAAATGTGGCTTTCCATCCTTACCGGCCTTTTCTGGATCTTGACATATTCATATTAAAAAAAATGAGGCAGGAATGTATAAATGATTTTTATGTATGTTAATCCTGTACTGTCCATTTTTTAAAGATTGTTTATTTATTTGAGAGGTAGAGTTACTGACAGTGAGAGGGAGAGACAGAGAGAAAGGTCTTCATCCTCTGGTTCACTCCCCAGATGGCCGCAACAGCCAGAGCTGGGCTGATCAGGAGCCAGGAGCTTCTTCCAGGTCTCCCATGCAGGTGCAGGGGCCTAAGGACTTGGGCCATCTTCTACTGCTTTCCCAGGCCACAGCAGAGAGCTGGATGGGAAGAGGAGCAGCCAGGACTAGAACCAGCGCCCATATGGGATGCCAGCGCTTCAGGCCAGGGTGTTAACCCGCTGCACCACAGCGCCGGCCCCATGTCCATTTTTTAAAAATGTTATTTCTTCAGGGGTGGGCATTTGGCCTAGTAGTTTAAGACACTACTTGAGATGCCTGTATCCCATAGAAGAGTATCTGGGTTTGAGTCCCAGCTCCTCTTGATTCTAGACCCTAGGAGACAGCAGGTGATGGTGGTTCAAAGTAGTTGTGTTGTTACCACCCATGTGGGAGACCCAGAATGAGTTCTTGACCTTGGCCTGTCCCAGCCCTCTCGATTGGTAGGCATTTGGGAGTGAACCAGTAGATGAGAGATTGGTTTGTCTTTCTACCTCTCAAATACATACGTATATACATACATATGTACATATATATGTAGTTTCTTAAAGTGAGTTCTGTGACAACAGGGATCTTGTTAAGTCAAAACCTTTGACCTTGGGGCCAGCATTGTGGTGTAGTGGGTTAAATCACTGCTTGCAATGCTGGCATCCCATACCTATAAAAGATGTACATCCCAAATTTGTCAGTTTGTGATTTCATGGTGCAGTTTAACTTGCATCTATACTGTCTTCCCCATATTTCCTTATCAGTTGGTTCAGAAGTTTAATTAGATTCAGGTTGCATTTTTAGGGAAAAATGCTTCATGAGTTGTGCTAGGAATTCCACTCTTTTATTTTAGTTTAGTTGAAAGGCACAGACAGAAATTGTCCATCTTTTGATTTACTCCTGGAATGTCAGACTGAAGCTGGGGACCCTAGTATTGAGCCATGATTTTTTTTTCTGTTTTTGGAATATTTATTTTTGAAAGAGAGTTAGAAAAGGAGAGATAGAGATCTTCAATCCGCTGGTTCACTCCCCAAATGGCCGCAATGGCCAGGGCTGGGGCCAAGCCAAAGCCAGGAAAAAGGAGCTTCATCTGTGTCTCCCACATGGGTGCAAGGACCCAAGCACTTGGGCCATCCTCTGCTGCTTCCCTAGGACATTAGCAGGGAGCTGGACAGGAAGTGGAGCAGCCAGGACTTGAACTGGCGCCCACACGGGATTTGGTGCTGCAGGCAGCGGCTTAATTGCTGAACCACAGCACTGGCCCCGATTTTTCTTTATTTCTATAACAAAAATTGTTTCCAATGGACAGCATTTGAAGAGTATAAATCCTTCCCAGATCTGTGAAAGTTATTGAAAATGCTTTTTTTTTTAAAATTTATTTATTTGACAGATAGAGTTAGTGAGAGAGAGACAGAGAGAAAGGTCTTCCGTTGGTTCACTCCCCAAATGACCACCATAGCCGGAGCTATGCCCATCCGAAGTCAGGATCCAGGTGCTTCCTCCTGGTCTCCCATGCAGGTGCAGGGCCCAAGCACTTGGGCCATCCTCCACTCCCCTCCCAGGTCATAGCAGAGAGCTGGACTGGAAGAGGAGAGGAGCAACCGGGACTAGAACCCAGTGCCCATATGGGATGCCGGCACCGCAGGCAGAGGATTAACCAAGTGAGCCACGGTGCCGGCCCCTGAAAATGCTTTAAGAACAAAAAAAAATGAGCAACACTAGACTGAAGTCAGTTGTTGTTCTCAACTCCAGTCCTGCCTTTTTATTTCCTTAATGTTAGGTCTGGTTTAGATCAACTGTTTGTGATGTGTGATTTCCTGGATTGATCATTTTTAGACATTACTGACCACAAGAGGGCATCCAGTGAACATTTTCTAAGCATTGTTCCACTGTCATTTTGTCTATAATTGACATACAACTGAGCTCAAAATACTCCAGCTTCTCCAAAAATCGCCTACCTTTTGTTTTTCTAATTAAAAACTGGATTTCAAATATACGGTGTTTTTACTCAAACGATGTTTGGCGATAGGTGTTGTGACTCAGTCAGTAAAGCTGCTTCTTTCAACGCCCACATCCCATATTGGGGTGTGCGAGTGAGTCCCAGCTCCTCTGCTTCTTGGAGGCAGCAGATGAGGGCTCAGGTACTTGAACCACAAACGTAGGAGACCCTGATGGAGTTCCTGGCTCCTGGCTTCAACCTGGTACAGCTCCAGCTATTAAAGACATTTGGAAAGTGAGCCAGCAGATGGAAGAATCTGTCTCTCACTCTGTCACTCTGCTTTTCAAATAAATCCTTAAGGAAAAAGGTTATTTGAACAGTGTGATGTCAAAGTGTCACTCCAACAATTGTTAGTTTTAAAAGGTCAAACCTACCTTTACTGTGGAGAAATCTGGCCATCTAACTACCATCTTCATCATATGATTAACCATGGCATCTTGTGGGGGCACATTGAAAAAGTCGAACCTAAAAGCTAACCAAGCCCTTAGACTTTATCTCCAGTTTATAGGTAGTGAAAGGAAAGCAAATGAAACTACCAGATTTAGGTGAATCTTGAATATGGCACACATGACAAGCTGTCTGATATGATCTTGTCCCAAAACGTCAGTGATAGAAAAGAAATTGGAAGGATCAGTGTAGATCAGGGCAGGCATAGCCAAGTGTCATACTGTTCACTGGTTCATGAACGTGTTTTAGTACAGTGAAGGTGGAAGGGCATTTGAAGAGTTTGAGTAAAATTATTTCATGAAATGTGAAGCAGAAAGCAGCAGTAAATAAAGAATGCATTTCCAGACATGTGATTCTAGGTTATATATAATAAATTTAAAAGTTGTTTATTTAATCTGTGTACCTCAAAGTTAATATTTTTTTCAAGTTGGCCAGAAACGTTTGCTTTTAAGCTCGTTAGGTGGAATGAAGAAGTGCCTTGTAACTGTCATCTTCCACTGGAGATTTTGTTTCCAATATTATCTCAATACTAGTGTGCTTTCCTGTCTTTTAGATAGAAATGGACTTGTAACTGTTTGTGGAGTATTTTTAAGTGTGAATGAGGAAACATATTTGAAATGAGCACCAACCTCATCCACCAAGGATGGCATAAATGTATTCTCATCAACAATGACAAAGCATTTTGAGGTTTTTTTTTTCTCTTTTATCGTCGTAGACTGTATTGTAAAAACCATAGTGGAAACGATGAAAGAGATGAAGAAGATGAGGAACGAGAGAGTAAAAGCCGGGGAAAAATAGAAATTGATCAGCAGCAACTAACTCAGCAGCAACTTAATGGAAACTAGGTATGAAAGCTAATTATATGAGATCTGTAGTCAGGACACAGTACACACTGATAGATACATGTTGAAGTAATGGTATACAGTAAGATCTTTAAATCCTATTATGTTTAGTTAAGAGCATGTGACTGGAATGCTGAGGATTGTGTAGGCTTGCCTAGTTTTTTCTTTTTTTTTTTGACTAGCCAGTTTTGTAACTGTTAACACAAGCTATCTACTTTATCAATAGATGTAGTTTTAATGTCAAATCGATAATATATTCTCACTCCTCAATAACATTATGTTGATTATATTCCCCCCAAGCATCATATTTTACATTTCTTTATCATCTTTTAAACAGGTTCATGGGACAGAGTTAGAAAACTGGGAATGAATAAGACATCCATAACTACTATTCTTTTTTTCACTGTTTTCTAAAATCAAAAAGGGTTTGTAACTTTTTACTGCCCAACTCTTAGATCCTTCATTGAACTGCCTAAAATCATCTTGTTCGTTTTATGAGCCTTCGCTAGACGGCTGAGTTTGACGTGTTGATATTACATAGCTGTAGCTTGCAGTTTCTGGGACACAGTTGAAACACTATTAACCCTGTGTATAGTGTCAACAGTTAAAGTGGGCCTCGAATGGAGTAAGCTATATTTCTGGACTGAACAAATTTCTGCCGTTTAGAGTGTTTGAGTTTGTTTAGTGGATTGATGCTCAAGGGAAGGCATAAGCAGATTTTACTTTACAATGCAAACATGCGCTAGGGGCAACACGTGATTTGTGGATATTTTTTTTTCCACACTCAAGTAACGGAGGCTAAAACTGAAGAGAACTTTTCTTTTTCTCTTGGCTTTGCCAGCACATACTAAAAATCTCATCCAAGAAGTGTGCTGAAGCTTTTCATTGGGTTCCTGTTAAAGTTGTTCTCCCTGATCAGCTCGGACTTGGGCAACTGCTGATTATAAGCTATTAGCTCCAGTGCTTATGCCAAAATTCTCTTGACTGTACACCTCTTCTCTTTCCATGTCGTGCAGAGAGCTTCTGGCAAAATGATTGAATCCTTTCAAGTTTAAAGTAATGTTTGGCAACAGCAAATTAAATTTCTTTAAGATTTAAAGGGTTACCACTCTCTAAGGACTCGAGACACCATGTCTGAAACCTGTTCCTCTCAAGTGCCCTGTTGTGTGGAACACTTCACATATTGGCCCAAAGTGTGTAAGGAGGTGTTGTGTGCTGTAGGAGTGAAAAACAGTCTTTGCATAGAACAGTATTTATTTTTTAACTTTGTGACCACTATTTTAGAAACCTTATTTAATATTTGTAATGTTTTCAGTCATTGCTTTGGTTATCTGTTAAACAGGCTTTTGTGCCCTGCTTCTCTCCTGGTAGGGCTTAGTATTTTATTGATCATCAGAATTGTGTATGAAAGCCTAAGAACCCAGCTTTTTAGAAAGGATTTTCACACCGGTATTTCTAGCTTGTGATATTTTCTTCTACTTACCTGCTGAAGCGCATTTATATATTTCTTTATGGTAAAACCAAAAAACTTCAGTTGTGATCTGCCTGATAGTACCATAGCACCTCAGTACCAAGGGTAGGAATTTGATTTTTGGATTGTTAGTTACTCTTCCACAACAAAGCAGATTTGCAAATAAGAAATTACCATGTTAACTAGACTGTACATTGAAATAGTCTGCCGCTGATAGAACAGCATTTTGAAAACGTTAACAGGTGGAAAATTACACTGTGCTTAATGACTGAATTTTTAAACTGCTAGTCCCTTAAAACCATATTTGTAAAGTGTGTATTCACACATCTATGTAAAACAAGGGACTCAATGCTTGCTTTATTTTAACCACATTATATTATTATTTTTAGAAGGAAACTAGCTTTAGTAGTGGGTTGCCCTGTATGTTTTATCCTTTTGCTCTTACTATGCTGTCATGTGTATGTGATTAATTTTCAAAATTCATCATGACTTGAAGTGCAAGGACAGATCTAGATGTTTGTTTACCAAGCTATGTGACTTTTCCCAAAGGATCTGTACTTTATTTCCTTACAACAGCTTGAAAACCATTGTTTTTTTAAATCTTTAGATCACTGTGTCTACATCATTTGTATATTGTGTGCCATAGAATTTACCCATGGAGAAACAGAGCTCCTTCATTTTTGGACAACTACTGTAATGACTTTTTTAGGGAAAATGGAAGGTGCCCAGGGGGTAATCATGGCCAGTCAATAATTATGTAAAGGACTTCAAATACTATAAGCTGTCAGTTGATGGATTTGTTATGTAGTAAAATGTATGACTTTGTATGGCTTTTTTCAGCCCTTTCTCTGCCACTAGCAACCAGAATAGCACTTTACCTTTTGGTTGGCTAGACAAGTGGCTGACTACCTGTTTTCCTCACTGTGGTGTGATTGGCTAAATCATCTTTCATTACAAAATGGAAATGTAAATGGAAGTCACATGAGAAATCATCTTTGGTTGTAAATCTCCAATATATTGATTCTCTATCCATGTTTTCGTCACATGCTGAGTAAAAGTGCCTTACAATGTAAAAATTGTACAGTACTTCTGTTCCCAAGTAGCATCATCATCTTCTGGGTAGTAATTACATTGTGGTATTAATATTTAGAAAAATGGACCTCAGCAGTGTATTTACTGTACATCTCTTAAGTCCTTAACTGTAGTTTTAATAAGCATGACATTTGATAAGTATATGACATTTACATCATTTCAGAAATACTGCCATTAATGTCTTTTATGCATATTTTAGCCTGAAATTTTGAAGCGTCTTTTCTTCCTTTTTTTTTCTTTTTCTTTTTTTGTTTTTGTTTTTGTTTTTTTTTTTTTGTTATTGATATTAAACAGTGTAATCTTTGCAAGCGTATACTGAAGATTATTCTGGAGCATTTATTGCCTTACCAGAAATGTTAGTAAGAAATGTTCTTTAGAGTAGAAAGGTAGACTTGAGTTTCTATACTTTAATAAGAGCTCTTTGTTCCTGGGGGGAGGGGTGGTGGGGAATTTTACTTTCATCTCAATTAATTAAAAACCCACAACTGAAATAAATTTTATTTCAAGAAGAGCGATTTTAGAGTTTCAGACAGTACTTGCTCTGAAATACGTGCTACTCAAGACATTAAAGGAGTAATAAGTTTTATAGGTCTACTATTGATGCTGATTCTATGTACTTGAACAGATGTGTGAATCTCAAATATCTCAAAGCAAAAGACAAAGTGTTCTAGAGTGTTGTTGCTTTTTTAAAAAGCACTAAAGTTTGACCAAGGCATACAGTTTTGTTCTAACAGACATTTAGGTTAATTGTAAAGATAAGGAATGCATCCTGGGTCAAGTATCAAACATTCCTCTCATGTTTGTATATTTTGTTCCTGTTATATTGGCTTTATTTTCAAGATTGTAGTTTGTAGTATTTGTTTCCTTTTATTGGTATTCTTGCATATACTATTCATTCAATAAATGAGTTATGACTTTCATAGTTGTATGTCTTTTTTGTGAGTGTGTATAATGAAGTGTATTTGACTTTTTGTCTTGCTTTATTTTTAGGTGAAATGCCTAGTTTGTTTAATAACTTGTTAAACACATATGGGAGAAGGAAAAATGTGAATTTGGATTCATCTCAAAGTTTCACAATAGAATGTTTTTCTCATGGAGAGAAACAGCAGTCTTCTAAGAACAAGAGAATTTCATTACATCTTGGTTCTTTTATTACATGGTTCAGATACCTGTGGCTTAAACCAGATCCTTTGGAACCTAGTGAAAAACCGATTTTGAAAATGAACAAACCAAAACTGCTAGTATACCTTGTCTGATTGGTAATAGGAGTGCAGGATTAGTAGCCTTGTTACAAAGGGATTCCACTTTACAGATTTAAATTAATTCCCAATACCATGAAAGACTTGCTTCTAGCACAGGGCTCATATGTTGAGGTTGGTCATATCCAGGGAAGAAATCAGTTTTCATTAGTGTAAGGTACTTGTTCCTTACACACAATTCCTAACCTGCATTCTTGCATGGAGGAAGAAATAAAATCAAGAGATCAATGATTAATGTTGGAACATAGGATGATGAGGTGCTTTGCTACAAATGCTGTCCAGTAGTGGCTGCACATTCATGAATGAGTGTATGTATGTGTGTGTGTTTAAAAATAATAAGTCTCATTTTCATGACCACAATAAAAATATGGAAATGTGGAGTTATGTGGTGACAGCTTTTTCTTTTGTTTCCTAGCTGCAGGCACTGGCAATTGTTGAGGTCATTCCAAAGCATGAATCTGGTAGAAGTTCCTAGGAAAATCCTATGGCCAGCAAATTAGTCTGCCTTTTTAAGCAAAAAACCCAGTCCTTCTTATATTTAAATATCAGAGTCTTTAGTTGCAGAGACAAAGTGCTGCAGTATACTTACCTTTGCCTTTTTCAGATCGTGAGGGAACAAGGCACTAAAGATATAAGGACGAATGTATTTATGATTTTTACTATGGATATGGAAATTATAAAGCCAAATAACTATGAAAGTTAATGATGACATTTGGAAGTGTTGCTCTGTAGCGTGAATGTACTTCATTCTTTGTACTGAAGTTTACAAACCAGACCTTAGTCCATGCCAGAGAGAGCAGACCCATATATTTCCAGAGTATACTTTTGTACCTCTGCAGCTCTAAGTGTGTTTTCATGTGGGAAGTTGGGGCAGTAGTAGGGAGAGAGGGAAAATAAAATGCAGCTGGGCAAAGAGTAAGCCAGCTCTGCTATGTGGGTGATACTCTTTAATAAAGAGACCTGCATGACGACAAAAGTACTGTTGGAGGGGTAAACTTTTTTTTTATTTTTTGCCAGGCAGTTAGACAGTGAGAGAGTTAGAGACAGAGACAGAGGGAGAGGTCTTCCTTCCGTTGGTTCTCTCCCCTAATGGATGCTACGGCCAGCGCTGCGCTGATCCAAAGCCAGGAGCCAGGTGCTTCTCCTAGTCTCCCATGCGGGTGCAGGGCCTAAGCACTTGGGCCATCCTCCACTGCACTCCTGGGCCACAGCAGAGAGCTGGACTGGAAGAGGAGCAACCGGAACAGATTCCAGCGTCCCAACCGGGACTAGAACCCGGGGTGCCGGCGCCACAGGTGGAGGAATAGCCTAGTGAGCAAGGGCACTGGCCGCGGGGATAAACTTTTAAAGGGATCTGAGAGACAAGGTATTTGAGAGTATTAGGAGTAGCAAGACAAACATGAAGTGCGCTTTAAGATGCCATTGAATCACGGTGATTTCTACAAAGGTTAAGGTGCTTTTTACTACATTTAAACTCAAAAGTATTCACAGAGTTTTTTACTTATGGAAATAATATATAGCTATAGAAAGGAGTAAACTGTTGATATATGATACAATGTGGGTGAACATTGAAAACATTATGCTAAGAAGCCAGACATAAAAGGTCGCATATGCTATGAGTCCGTTTACAGGAAATGTCCAGAGAAACTTATCCATAGATAGATTAGTGGATAAAGCAAGGTGAAAATTCCCCAGCGCTTCTCCACAGGCCTACTCCCCAGAAGGACTGGCTATGTATCCTGTAAATGCTCCTGTGCGTGTATAGCATATATACTTTTTTTCACATAAACAGCATCATACTCCTCCTACACTTATGCACCTTGTCTTTTTCACTGGAACACATTGCAAGGTGTCAGTACATCTTGATTTCTCACCTTTTTTTTAGCAGCTTTATCTAGTATTTCAGCATGTGGATGAACTGGAATCAGTCTTTCCAGTCTCCCAATCATCCTCATGTTCTTATGCTAGTAATTTCTTAAGCTCAGTTTCCAGAAGTAGAACTACTCAGCCTAGGGTTTGTGCATTTAAAGTTTTTTTAAATGTTTTATAAAGATTTATTAATTTTATTTGAAAGGCAGAGGGAGAGAGAAAGCTCTTCCATCCACTGGTTCACTCCCCAAATGGCTGCAAAGGCCAGGACGGGGCCATGTCAAAGTCAGGGGCCAGGAGTTTCATCTGGGTCTCCCATGGTGCACAGGCCCAAGGAAACCCCACTGCTTTCCCAGGTGCATTAGCAGGGAACTGCATCCGAAGCAGAGCAGCCAGGAACCAACGCCCAGATGAGATGCCAGCGTGTTGTGGGTGGCAACTTGACTCGCTGTGCCACAACACTGGCCGCAACATTTAATAGAACATAACATTTTAATAGAAGTGGCCATCCAAAAAATTGTACCAAGTTAACAATAGTCTAAGATTAAGCTTGTCATCTTCTCCACTCCAGAAGAGTGCGTCTGATTGAAATATGTGTGTTTTAAAGTTATGTGCCTTTGGGCCGGTGCCACGGATCACTTGGCTAATCCTCCACCTGCAGCGCCGGCACCCTGGGTTCTAGTCCCGGTTAGGGTGCCAGATTCTGTCCCGGTTGCTCCTCTTCCAGGCCAGCTCTCTGCTGTGGCCCGGGAAGGCAGTGGAGGATGCCCCAAGTGCTTGGGCCCTGCACCCGCATGGGAGACCGGGAGGAAACACCTGGCTCCTGCCTTTGGATCGGCACAGCGCGCCGGCCGTAGCGGCCATTAGGGGGTAAACCAACGGAAGGAGGACCTTTCTCTCTGTCTCTCTCACTGTCTAACTCTGCCTGTCAAAAAAGTTATGTGCCTTTAAAAACAAAACAACACACTCTGTAGGAAATACTGTGGGGTTTTGATTTTGTTGTGAAGCCCACTTAGACTCTGAAAGTGACATATGAAATATCTTTGGGAAATCAGGTATTATATTTCATTTGTGAAAAGGTTAAATCAAAAGGTTGTTTTGGGGTGGGCACTGTGGTGCAGCGGGTTAAGCCACCACTTGTCTGAACGCTTGGTTTGAGTCCTGGCGGCTCCATACTTCTGATCCTGCTTCCTGCTAATGCACCTGGGAGGTAGTGGATGATCGCCCAAGTACTTGGGTCCCTGCTGCCCTCATGGGAGATATGGATGGAGTTCCAGGCTTCTGGCTTCGGCCTGGCCCAGCCCTGGTGTTTGTGGGCATTTGGGGAGTGAACCAGCAGATGGAAGATCTTTCTGTCTCTCCCTCCCTCTCTGTCACTCTGCCTCTCAAGTAAATCTTTCAAATTATATCAAGTCTGTTATCTGGCCATAATAGAATGAAACTAGAAATTAGTAACAGGAGAGATTTTAAGAAATTCACAAATACATAGCAATTAAGCAGTATGCTACTGAATAACAATAATAAGCGTTTCCTGTGAACTTTGAAGACCCTTGTGATAACATTACAAAAACAAGTTTAAATGTTTCACCACTAACGCACCTTTGATCATGTTTCCTCCCATTCATTTTTTGTATTTATTGATAAGTCTTTAAGGAGGGGCAAAAAAAAAAGTAACTATACAAGAGAGTTCTTTTGGTGATAGTACTGTTAGCAGTCGTGGGAACTGGCGCTGTTCTCACTTCAGAGGTTAGCTAGGCAAATTAACACAGGCTTATTTTCCAATGTTCCTGATCCTTAAGTCCAATAGGCTTATATTCTATATTTAGTGTTGATTTAGTATTACCAGGAAGCAGTAATTCTTTGGACGCTGCTCTCATATGTTCTTGGTTAGAAAGCCAAAGATAAGTAGTTTCTGACCGTTTACAGATCAGAGAGCTGGAGTTTTTGGCATTATCCTCAAATCAACTTTCTGGACATCCCTTGGCAAAATTGTCCTTAAGCATTTCAACTTATCTCATGGATCCAAACTGCTTGGGACAGCTAGCCAATATGCTGGGGGTGCAAACAACGTTAACAAAAACATGTTGCTTGGGAAAAAGGCTTGACAGATTTTTCTTTCTCCCTAGAGAAGAGGCAGGGTAGAGAAGAGGGAGAGCAGCTTTAGGCAGCATTTAATAACAGGTCAGTCCATTCCATGAAACGAAAATGCAGCCAACAGTTTGTAAGCCACTTCCTAGAAAGAACACCACAAAACTTGAAAGGGTCCTACCTGGGACACCGGCATTCCGTATCAGAGTGCCTGAGTTCAAGTCCTGGCTCAGCTTCTGATTGCAGCTTCCTGCTTAGGCACAGCCCAGGAAGCAGGTGATAGCTCAGCTATTCATGGGAAACTCGAATTGAGTTCCCAGCTAATTGGCTTCAGCCTGGCTCAGACCCAGCTGTTGGAAGATCCATCTCTCTGTTTTTCTGCCTTCCAAATGAAATGAAATGAAGTAAATACAGAATTTTAAACAGTCACATCCTTTTTTTTTTCTCTGACAGTCTCCTGGAAGCACTCTTACCTTAATCTCCATATCTGTAACCACCTCTCCAAGACCACTCCTTTTCTGACTTATCTCCGTACCTTAAACGAGGGTTTCCCGAGGTCCTCATCTTTGCCATCTTGTATTATTCTCAAACCCATCACCATCACCACAATCTGCTGCTATGGCTCTCAACTATGTGTTCCACAGTCATGTCCTCCAATCACTGAAGCTCCATGCTAAATATTTATTAATTTCTTTGAAAGGCAGAGTTAGAGAGAGAGAGGGAGAAACAGATCTTCCACCTGCTGGTTCACTCCCCAAATGGCCACAATGGCTGGAGCTGGGCCAGGTCGAAGCCAGGAGCTTCTTTTGGGTGTCCCATGTGAATGGCAGGGTCCCATCAATTTGGGCCATCTTCCACTGCTTTCCCAGGCACACCAGCAGGGAGCTGGATCAGAAGTGGAGCATCCAGGATTCAAACCAGTGCCCATTTGGGATGCCATACTGCAAGCAGAGGCTAAACCCATTGTGCCACAGCGCTTACCCCATACTGAGTCTTAACTGATCTTTTGTTATTATTATTATTATCCTCTTAGTCTATTTTGCTTTTGTTGCTTGTGCTACTAGGTTCATATCCAAAACCTGATTGCCTAGGGGCAAGCATTTGGCGGAGTGATTAACCTCTTGGATACCAGCATCCCAAATTGAAGTGCCTGGGTGTGAGTGCAGCTTTACTCCTGTTTCCAGGTTCCTCCTTCTGCGCATAGCAGGTGATGACTCAAGTAGTTGAGCTGCCACCCATATGGGAGATATGGATTGAGTAATTTTAGTTTTTTTAACAGATTCAATATAGTCCATAGGTATAATTCCAAGAATACAATATTCTCTCCCTCCATTGTCTTAACTGTTCTTGGCATTTCTACCCCAACTGCTGGCTGCTCAAGCAGAAGTCCCAAACTAAATTGTTCTGACCTGGATTTTCTCTCTTTTCTCAGTGACACTCAGTGAGTCATGTTACAAGTGGTCTGTTTTGGTCTCCACATCCACTTGCTAAATCCCCCCACCCCCCACCCCAACCTCTCACTCTCTCCTTTGGCTCCATCCTCTCCACTCTTACTGTTGATAAGCTAGTGTGGATTCTTCTTTCTGTTTTCATTTTAACCTTTTGCCCACATTCCTAACCTCTCGTCTGTGCCTACTAGTCCCTTCATTTTATTGGGCAATTCTTGGCTTTACTTCCTTAACTATACAGTCTGGATGTGATGATGCATGACTTGTATTATCTCTTGGCGCCTCTGGCCTCAACTTCCTGCTTCTCTCAGTTCTCTTTAACCCATGCCCACCCTTACATAGGGGGAAGGTGACTTGCTTGAGAGATATACAACAGGGCACACTGGTGTCACCACAGATACCTGGTGGATGGTCTCGGTTCTCCATATCCGTCTTCAGTCCTGCTTACTTGTCTTTCCTATTATCTTTAGAAACTATTACAAACATATGCGCACCAACTCTGGATTTTGGTGCTCTGGGTTCAAATTCCATGGATGTCTGATTATGTACTGAACCTCTCCACCTCCATTATATGTCAATAAAATGCAGATGAAAATAAGACTTGACTCAGAGATTTGTGAGAATTAGAGGCAGGAACACAGACTCAAGACTCCCATCCCCCAGTACACTGCCCCTTATACCTGTGTTTCTAAATTCTACCTTTTACTCCGATTCTCACATAGAATTCTTCTGAAAGTCAAATCCTTGCTTTACATCTCCACTTTTTATTTTTTAGCACTTGTTTCTCAACCTGCTGTACTCAACTTCTGTCCCATCACCTCCACTATTCTCCACTATGCTCAAATTGCCCCCAGCAAAATGCACCGATGATTGTAGTGGAAACCAGTGAACGTTTTCAGTTCTTATCTTTCTTTTTGACTCTATTTGATGTCCTTGACAGTACAAGTGCTGTCATTTGGTCATGTATTAATTTGCTTTGGCAAATGACCCATGAATAAAAGTAACACATTAGATGATAGGATCAAAGTTAGAAAGTTCTGTCAGCTGGGACTCTTGGTGTACTAGCTACCTACCACCTTTCTGCTAGCACATTGAATAGGCACATACAGAAAATGTAGAATTTTCTTGGCAAAAACCCCTAGATGTAAGGGTGGGGTGAACCGTAGGCACCAGGGAGGTAAAAGGGTGAAAGAGAACTGAGAGAAACAGGAAGTTGGATAAGCTTATTTTGGGTGCAAAGAAATTTTGAAACCTATGCAGTTTTCATAATACTCTTTTCCATGAGCTTTTCGAAAAATCTTTGTGTGCAATCTTTGTCAGAAAAGTAAATGTTAAAACGCATGCCTAGTTATAAAAAAATCCATGAAAATCACCAGATGAATGATGGGGATACCAAAAGCTGGATGATACGGAACACTGTAGTCAACATTCCAAGCCCCATATCCAGATGGAGTCGGGTGGCAGACGGCTGAACACTGGTGGTGCTCCCTTTCTCCAGGACTCCTTGCTTCTTTTTTTTTTTTTTTGACAGGCAGAGTGGACAGTGAGAGACAGAGAGAAAGGTCTTCCTTTGCCGTTGCTTCACCCTCCAATGGCCGCCACGGCCAGCGCGCTGCGGCCGGCGCAACGTGCTGATCTGATAGCAGGAGCCAGGTGCTTCTCCTGGTCTCCCATGGGGTGCAGGACCCAAGCACTTGGGCCATCCTCCACTGCCTTCCCAGGCCACAGCAGAGAGCTGGCCTGGAAGAGGGGCAACCGGGACAGAATCCGGCGCCCCGACCGGGACTAGAACCCGGTGTGCTGGCGCCGCAGGCGGAGGATTAGCCTAGTGAGCCGCGGCGCCGGCTCTCCTTGCTTCTCTTTCTCTGAATGCCACCTGCCTTCTACTCAAACACTTCTAGGGACTGCGAGCTCAGCCCATCTCGCAGTTGTTCGGTTCTAGTCCAAAACCTGCTGCTTCACAACTTCCACCTGTTGGTTCTCCCAGTTCTGCCCTCCAAGAAAGCCCCACAGGCGCAATGTGAGGTGGACAAAATGAGGGCCTCCTAGTCTCCAAGACCTCGGTTTGAATTCTAGTTTTGCCACTCATAACTAGTAACCCTAAGCAAGGTACTTTTCCCCTTCTCTCAGCTTCAGTCCCCTCTCCATCTGTCCAAATCAAGGCAATATCCCTTAAACCACTGGGCTGTCTTGGCCTAATACAGAAGACAAAGTGATTATTAGTGAAATTACCTGGTTCATAGCAGATAACAGTGCTTTGTATTCTTTTGTTCTTTTACTGTGTGCTTTTTTTTTTTTAAACAGAAAAATAATTGCTGTACCCTGTTCCACATAGTGATCCTTCCTCCAGGTAGAAAAGAGAAGCTTGACTCTGTTCAGTTCTTTTTTATTATTATTCACAGATGAATTGAAGCTCATTACACATAAATTAGAAAATAAACCCTATGGAAGACAGTATAGAGATTCCTCAGAAATCTGAAAATAGATCTCCCATTTGACCCAGCCATCCCACTCCTGGGAATTTACCCAAATGAAATATAATCAGCATATGAAAGAGTTATCTGTACCCCCACATTTACTGCAGCTCAGCTCACAATAGCTAAGATGTGGAATCAACCCAGATATCCGTCAGCTGGTGGCTGGATCAAGAAAATGTGGTATATATACACACATGGAATACTACTCAACCGTAAAAAAGAATGAAATCCTGTCTTTTGCAATAAAATGGATGCAACCAGAAACCATTACGCTTAGTAAAATAAGCCAGTCTCAAAAAGACAAATATGTTTTCTCTAATATGTAGCAGTTAATATAGAATACAAAAAATGTACAGGAATTCAATAGACATCTTGTCATTTTTAGAACCTGTGTATACTCCTGTGGAACTGTGGTCTTCATACTTTTTACTTTTGAATATTCTGTTAGTGGTGAATTAAGCCTGTGATTATAGAGTAGGTTAAAATGATGTCTTTGCAGAAATTTAAGAAAAAAAGGAAGGAGGGGGGTTGAGGGAGGGAGAAAAGGAGGGAAGGAAATATGGTTATCTTCTTAGAACAGTACCTATGAAATACATGAAATCTGTTCTATTTATATTAATTTAACATTTTTTAATTAGAAAATACAGATAAGTAAAAATAAAATTTTAAATCTCCCATGATCCTACTAACCATAATAGGTCACCATTGTAGTTTTTGAAAATCAGATGTGTCTATGCATATATAGCTCTATATGTTTATTTTCTCAAAATTGGTTCATTTACCTGTTAAGTTGTATCTGCTTTTTTCACTGAAAAATTGGAAACATCTTATTGGCTGCATGATCACATGGATATACTATAGTTTTGTGGATATACTATAGTTTACTTAACCATTTCCCTATCCTTGAACAATTAAGCTTTTCCAATTGTTGTTATTTCACTACTGCGAATGGTGCTGATCTACCATGGAGAAATAGCAGAGACGCCAAGACTGAAGGACTCTACAGAAACGCTGGCGTGTACTCCTCAATACAGTGTCTTGAAAAACAAGGAAAGACTGAGCAACTGTTTCAGATTAAAGTTTCATTAAAGAGGCATGACAACAAAAAGTAATGCTGAATCCTGATTTGGATCCTGATTCAAGGAAACAATATTTTGTCTGCTACAAAGGGCATTTTAGGGACTATTGGCTAAATGTAAGCGTGGATGGAAATGTTGTATCAGTGTTAATTTTTCAATTCTGATCATTGTACTGTAGCTATATAAGAATACCCTTGTTCTTAGAAAATGCATACTGAAATATTTCATGTGTTCAATTTCAGTGGTTCGGGAAAAAAAGAAGTGTTTATAAAAAGAGATAAAGCAAGTGGGGCAAAATGTTACAAGGTGTTGACTCTTGGTGAAGAATATACAAGAGCTCTTTGTGCTATTTTTGCAACTTTTCTGTAATTTTTGAAATTGTTAAGCCTACCAGCAGAAACAGCAGCATTTCCCAAGGGAGTCTGAAGAAGACCCAGAACTGGGTTCGTCAAAGTCAAGATCAGAAGCAAGCATTGGGCAGACTGGGGGGCTGGGGAGGGTGATGCTCATCAGGATGTTTAAAGAACCACGTCAGGAGGAAAGCGACCAAGTGTGTTTGGATCAGATGGACTACAGAGAACTCTTCTTCACTCCCCGGTACTCGGGGGATCCCCAGCCTCTCCCACTTCAGCGTGCCCAACACTGAGGAGAGGGACTTCCTGAGCTGTTGTCCCCCTTCAGCTGCCAACATCTTGTTGCGTTTGTGTTTCTTGTCATTTCCCTTTTTCATTTGGTTGAAGCAATATTTTTTTTCCTTGTGGGACACATGGGTAATAAATGTCTCAAACTGCTGCTGAGCTGAACATTCTTGTGCATAGTGCTTTTTCTTGTTGTCTGATTATTTCTTCTAGACAAATTCCTAGAACAAAAGTTCGTAAGCCAAAGAGTTTTGTGCGCATTTTGGAAAAGCCCAGTGACTCACATTACTAAACATCTTGCAGCACATTTTTACTGCAGATACATTACCCAGCTTCAAGAATGATCAGCTCTTTCTCTTCCTTCCTATATACCCCTATCTATTCCCCTCTCACATACATCAGGGTTTATTTTCTAGCAAATCTTGAGATTTCACTTCATATATATATTACACTTTTATGAAATAAAATCGCAGTATTATTACTGGACCCACCAATTTTTTTAAGGTTGATTTATTTTTTTTGAAAGTCAGAGTTACACAGAGAGAGGAGAGGCAGAGAGAGAGAGAGAGGTCTTCCATACGATGGTTCACTCCCCAAATGGCCGCATTGGCCGGAGCTGTGCCAATCCGAAGCCAGGAGCCAGGAGCTTCTTCCGGTTCTCCTGCATGGGTGCAGGGGCCCAAGGACTTGGGCCATCTTCCACTGCTTTCCCAGGCCATAGCAGAGAGCTGGATCAGAAGTAGAGCAACTGGGACTCGAACCAGTACCCATATGGGATGCCGGTACTTCAGGCCAGGGTGTTAACCTGCTGTACCACAGCATCAGCCCCTGGACCCACCAATTTTTAACAGTAATAAACTTCATTGTCTTCAAACACCCAGTGTTTAAGTTTCTCCAGTGGCAACTGCTCTGAAGTATTTTTATTCTTACCAAACTTTCCACAAACTGGGGGATGGAAGCAAATACGCGTTCTTGAGACTTTGTTTGAAAACTTCTTAAGATCAAAATGCACTTTATATATAATTACTGTCTATATATTATTTGTGATACAAGCTTATTAATTATTAATTAATGCTTTATTAATTAGCTTTACACTAATTTAACTTCCCCCAAACACTTAAGAATATAAGGAAATACAACCAAATAATAGAGATTTAATACAATTGCTAGATAATTATTAGAAAAATGTGTCAGATATTGTGCCTTTAAGAGTCCACATATGAAGTGGAAATAGAAACATTTCTGTATCACTTAGTTTTATAAAATTTTACCTGGATTCAGCTAAGCAAATTATTATGAAAATGACTTACCCTAAAAGGAATTGTGTTAACTAACTTTTCAGCCTTACAATGAAATACCTGAGAAAACTAACTTGATGAGAAAAAAAGGTTTATTTGGCTCACAGTTTTGGAGGTTCGTTTCCAGGATCAGGTGGCTGTACTGGGTTAGCCTCTGCTGAAGGCGTTGATTGTGGATCATGGAGTGCAGGGAGGGGAAGGATAATGTGGTGGGTGACCCAGGAAGCAGGAAGAGCGGCTAGGCTGACCCAGGCCTTTATAACCAACACTCCTGAGAACCACGTTCTTGGGTCACAGCCCCGCCGGTGGCTTAAGGACCGCCCATTAGGCCCAGCTCTTAGACACCTTAATCGGACTAAGCTCCTACCTCCAGGGTTTAACTGTGGGGGTTTGAGAGCCATATCCTTTGTAAACCATAGCAGGAATTGATCAAGAAACATTCATTTGTTGCTTTCTACAATTTCTAACAAATAGTGGAAGTTAGTCTTACGTACACAGTACATGGTTATCATTAACATTATTTATATTCATGCTGAGGCTGTTCTGTAAGGTGTGTCTTCTATTAGAAATGTATTTCTGGGCCGGCGCCGCGGCTCACTCGGCTAATCCTCCGCCTGCGGCGCCGGCACACCAGGTTCTAGTCCCGGTCGGGGCGCCGGATTCTGTCCCG
The DNA here is from genome assembly GCF_051225735.1 of Oryctolagus cuniculus. Taxonomy (NCBI): domain Eukaryota; kingdom Metazoa; phylum Chordata; class Mammalia; order Lagomorpha; family Leporidae; genus Oryctolagus; species Oryctolagus cuniculus. The sequence continues at coordinate 111,587,547 of NC_142888.1, forward strand.
GTTGCCCCTCTTCCAGGCCAGCTCTCTGCTATAGCCAGGGAGTGCAGTGGAGGATGGCCCAAGTGCTTGGGTCCTGCACCCCATGGGAGACCAGGAGGAAGCACCTGGCTCCTGGCTTCAGATCGGCGCAGCGCCAGCCATAGCGGCCATTTGGGGAGTGAACCAACAGAAGGAGGGCCTTTCTCTCTGTCTCTCTCTCTCTCACTGTCTGTAACTCTACCTGTCAAATAAAAAAAAAAAAGGTATTTCTGAATATAATGCCGGGGGTGGGGGTAGTCATTTGGCCTAGTGGTTAAAACACCTGTATCCTGTAGCAGAGTGCTTGGGTTCAATACTTGCCTCCAGCTTCCCGCTGACGCAGACCCTGGTCAAGGGAATGTGTCCTTGCCTCTCACTTGGGAGACCTGGATTGAGTTGAGGTTTCAGCCACAACTAGGGGTCTTGGAGACATTGGAAAGTGCATCAGCAGATGGAAGAGCATTCTCCCATCTCCCTCTCCCTCTCTTTCCCCGCTCCTCTATCTCCCTTTCTCAAATAAACAGCAAAGCAAAGATAACGTGCTAACTCATTTTCAGTGGTATCCATTTTGTGCAGCCTACGGACCTGCGTGGAGCAGGTGCTATTGGTGCCGTGCCAGGTCCCCTTACCAGCTAGTGCTCACCGTCTCACCTTGGCCTTAAGCGCAGCTTAGCCCACCCTGCCACCTTGTCTTATGAGAGCCTTGGGAACCTGCACTCCTCTTCCCTGGGGAGCCAAGAATTCTACCATCCAAACTCCCTGGCCCCTGCCTCATGGCTGGGCCACTGCCCTTTTTGCTCTGCCGTGGATCAGGCCTAGTTACATTTTCTGTGTGGCCATGTCTTTGCTCAGCTTTCCTCCCCATCCTGCTTTGCCCTCTCCCTCAGATAGGTTCTTTAACAGCAGGGGGTCCGCAAATCTCAAGTCTCATAACGGAAATAACATACCAGCTAAGGAAGGAATCTTGCTTTTTTGGTTTAAAAGTTTCAGTTTAGCTTGAAGGCCAGTGGATACTGATTAGTGTGCGACTGTGTTGAAACATACTGTTAACCTGAGTGTTTGAAGGGCAGCAAAAAAGAAAGGGGCTTTGTCTCTGCCTGTCAGAAAAAAAAAATGGAACATAAAAAAAAATTCCCCTGAGATTCTAAGACAGTCATAACTGGATTTACCAATTTCACTCAGTGTGTTTTCTGTCCATTTATAGTAGCAGTCCACCTTCCTGAAGTCATCTGCGTGGGAGCTGAAATAATCCCGGAAATCCCAGAGTTTAGGTGCATCGCAACAATCTTGCGGTTGTGTGCACCTGGTAGTAATGAGGGCTTACTTAGAAAAAGAACCTGTTTCGAGGACAGTCCTTCCTGAAGCTTGGAGACTGTTCTTGATCACTCCTTCCAGAACACCCACTCTCTAGCCCTGGGCTGTCCTCCAGAATGTTCTGCAATGTTGGAGTCTGTACTGGCTAGTACATAGGCACTAGCTACAAGTGGCTGTTCAACATTTGCGCCCTATCTTCGATTTCATTTTCCTTGAATAGCATTCAGCATCTTGAGCAAATGCTCAGGTGTTCAGAAGGCCCTTGTGACTCATTTTTTCCACTCTTCATGGTCCTTGATGCCCACCATTCCACCGCCAATTACCCAGCCTGTGCTTCTGCTCCTGCTAGGCCACTGAAACTGGCTGTGAAATTCTCTTAAAGCGTTTCCTATTTCTGTGACAACGAGTTGTTGGCAAGAGGTCTCATTGACTCCTGGAGAGTAGATGCTGGTAAGAGTTTGTGTGTACATGTGTTTGTCAGTATGTGTGTGTGGGGGGTGTCCAATTTATATATTTATATAGTTTCAAATATATGCACACATATGTATATATGTAGAAATCTAAATAACCACTTGTGGCTAGTGGCTACCCTACTGGACAGCACAGCCCATCTAATTTATAGCAGGGAACTTTAGGCCTGGTAAAGGAACACCAGAGATTATCCCTGAAAGACTGAATGGTTCTGGTTCATTAATATAGTTACCGGAAGTGTCAGAATGAAAGAAAGTGGAATGCCCTGTTAGGGGTAGTACATAAGTAAACAGACTTCCCTGTAACTGTTTAGTCTGTGATAACCCTGAGGGCAAGGACGTACTATGAACAGAGTAGACCTAGGTAAATATCTAGTCCTGTACAGCTGTGCTATAAGCGGTAAAGGTATTTTAAAGTTAGCAATAACATCTTCTTTGCAAGTTAGCTTGGTAACTTACAATAACATTTTACCTATACGACACTGACCTAAAATAAGTACAGCTTCTGTCCTTTTCTTTTTTTTTTTTTTTTTTTTTTTTTTGAGAGGCAGAGTGGACAGTGAGAGAGAGAGACAGAGAAAGGTCTTCCTTTGCCGTCGGTTCACCCTCCAATGGCCGCCGTGGCCGGCGCACCGCGCTGATCCGAAGCCAGGAGCCAGGTGCTTCCTCCTGGTCTCCCATGGGGTGCAGGACCCAAGCACTTGGGCCATCCTCCACTGCACTCCCTGGCCACAGCAGAGAGCTGGCCTGGAAGAGGGGCAACCGGGACTAGAACCCAGTGTGCTGGCGCCGCAAGGCGGAGGATTAGCCTAGTGAGCCACGGCGCTGGCAGCTTCTGTCTTTGATTTGAGACAGCTTTCTATCATGAGCCGCAAATAGTAAAGATTATTCTTGAGTTCATTAAAAATATATTAAGCATACCTATCACACCTAGTTTCTGTTGTGCATGTGTTTTCAACTTTTTATTTTCATAAAATCAGAATATGTACATCACAGGCAGGGCCGGCATCTAGAATGCATAGGCAGCAGGTGTTTGGTATAGCAGCTTAGATGCCAGTTACGATGCCAGGTTCCTATACTGAAGTCCCCGGGCTTGTCTCCCAGCTCTGGTGCCTGATGCCAGCTACCTGCTAATGTGAACCCTGGGAGGCAGCAGTCATAGTTCAAGTGGTTCGGTTCTTGCTTTGGCTCCCACCTCCAGCTGTGGCAGGCATTTGGGAAATGAATCAGCAGATGGGAGCTCTCTGTCTCTCTCACCCTGTTTCTCTGCCTCTCAAATTAGTTTCTTAATCAGAAATAAAATAAAGCATGTAAACAGCAATTTCTAAACTTACAGTGATTTCGGGTCCGGCACTGTGGTATAGCAGATAAAGCCGCCACCTGCAGTGCTGGCATCCCATATGGGCGCCGGTTCAAGACCCGGCTGCTCCGCTTCTGATCCAGCTCTCTGCTATGGCCTGAGAAAGCAGCAGAAGATGTCCCAAGGCCTTGGGTCTCTGCACCCATGTGGGAGACCTGGAAGAAGCTCCTGGCTCCTGGCTTCTGATCGGCACAGCTCCAGCCGTTGCAGCCATTTGGGGGAATGAACCAGTAGATGAAAGTCTCTCTCTCTCTCTCTCTCTCTCTCTCTCTCTCTGCCTTTCCTTCTTTCTGTGTAACTGACTTTCAAACAAATAAATAAATCTTAATAATATATGTATGAGGTTCAGTGTTTACATTAAGCAAGTTAGATCCATTATTTACTGAAAATATTCCTGAATAATAAACCTAGAAGTCATTGGATGTAGCTACAATTCTCTAACAAAATTTAAGACAAAATTGGCAACTTAAAGTGTGCCACAGTTTTGATATACTTGTCTCAATATATTAATGAGGGGCTGATGCTGTGGTGGCATCCCATATGGACACCGGTTCGGGTTGCTGCTGCTCCACTTCCGACCCAGCTCTCTGCTGTGGCCTCGGAAAACAGTGGAAGATAGCCCTTGGGGCCCTGCACCTGCTTGGGAGACCTGGCAGAAGCTCCCGGCTCCTGGCTTCAGATCGGCGTAGCTCCAGCCATTGTGACCATCTGGGGAGTGAACCAGTGTATGTAAGATCTCTCTCTCTTTCTCTCTCTGCCTCTGCCTCTCTGTAACTCTGCCTTTCAAGTAAATAAATAAATCTTTAAAAAAATTTTAATGAAACCAGTTGTGAACACTGACATGAAGAAGTGTCCACATTCTTGAAGGTTCTCAGTGCTTTGTTTAGTTATATATTTGGTTAGGCTTTCAGTGACTGCCTGGTATATACCTAATTATTTCTAGCACATGCCCCGCCCCCATTTTTGCATTTGATGCCACATTATGGGTCACCAGATGAGAGAGTAAGTCTTTGGTGCTAAAGGCCATCTAGCACAGCTAGATACTGTGATAGGATTTTTTTTTTCTAGTCTCAGCACAGCACACACTCCTCTGACCAGATGTGTGTGGTGGTTTCCCGCACATCAAGTGATTCTCCCACAGACACTCACTGGATGGCCTAGAATTCAATTTGCCCACAGTTGAAGGCTCAGCCCCACGAGATTGCCCCCCCCCACATACCAATTGCAAATCCCAGGTTGAAATGTGTGTTTCCGACCAACCAGCTTTAAACTGGGGGTTCCCATGACCCCCTCCTTGGGTTCAATTAATTTGTCAGGACAGCTCACAGAACTCAGGGAAACACATCTACTGGCTTATTCAAAGGATATACGTGAACAGCCAGATGCAAGAAATGCTTAGGGCAAGTTATGGGGGAGGGGGCAAGAAGCTTTCAGGCCCTTTGCACACACCCCACCCTCTTGGACCTCCACGTGTTCAGCAACCTGGAGGCTGCACTTGAGTGCTAGCCAAACCAACGAACAAAACAGAACAGTAAGGGTTCCTCACTGTTAGAGAAGCTAATATCCCTAAGGGCGTGCTGTCCCATATGAGCACCTGACTGGTCCACTTCTGATCCAGCTTCCTGCGAATGTGCCTGGGAGGGCAGCAGAAGATGGCTAACATGTCTGGGCCCCTGTCATCCATGTAGGAGACCCAGATGAAGCTCCTGGCTCCTGGCTTCGACCTGGCCCAGTGCAGGCCATTGTGGCCACTTGAAGAGTGAACCAGCGGATAGACAATCTCTCTCTCTTTCTCTCTCTTTCACATCCCCCCCCCCGTCTATAACACTACCTTTCAAATAAATAAATCTTTTGAAAAAAATCTTATTCAAATGTTTTTATCGAGCTTTCTCAGCCCATTCTTCCCCACTTGCCAGAGATTGGTGGGTGGGGCCGAAAGTTCTGAACCGCTAACCACACTAGCTTTCTGGTGACCAGCCAGTTTTGTATAACCTCAGGTGGGATCAAAGGGGTTTCATTATGAACAACGAAAGACACTCCTATCAGGAAATTCAAAGGGTTTTAGGTGCTCTCTGACAAGACTTATACTGTAGTTACCTAGTCAGTTTTATTCTGAGTTTGAGATCTGATCCTGGAAAAGAGCAATATTCAAATGCGTATATCAGCACAGAACAGGTAACCAACTGAGAACTCCAACTAGCAACACCCTTGGCTATGTTGATAACCAGAGTAACAAGGCTTTCTGAAAACCACAGACAATGGTAGCACGACCTTAGGGATATTAGCTTCTCTAGAGGTGAGGAACCCTTGCTGTTCTTACTGTTTTGTTCGTTGCTTTAGCTATAATTGTCTGTAGCAGAAGCACTCAGATGCAGTGCAGAAGCACAAAAGGTAACAGATCTTTTGAGAAGTACAAATTGAAGCAAGGGGAGGCAAAAACTCTGCTTTTTATGTAGAAAAATTCTTTAATGCCTCACATTGACAGTGAACTGATATTTGATGCATATTCAACTTCCTTTCTTCATGAGCCACCAGTTCCCTCCATTGTACTTATGAGCTTTCTCTTTAAGAAAAAAGATTAATATACCTGAATATATGCGTATTTAGATATGCAAATTTGAATATGAATATACATATACTAAGTAATGATAGATGACATTACTTAAACTTTAAACTTTTGTTTTAAACCATACTTAAAAAAAAACCTTGTTAGGAGATACTATTTTTACCATCATAATTATTTTTAAAATATTTATTCATTTGTTTGAAAGAGACAGAAACGGAGAGAGTTCTTCTATCCACTGGTTCATTCCATCAGATACCCAGAACTGCCAGGATCCAGGAGCCAGAAACTCAATCCAGATCTCCCATGTCAGGGGCAGGGACCCAATTACTTGAACCATCACCTGCTGCCTCCCAGGTGCACATTAGCAGGAAGCTGGAATCAGAAATAGAGCCAGGGCTTAAACTCAGGCAGTTGAATCCAGTGGCATCTTAACCGCTGTGCAGAATATCCACTTCCCATATTTTTTTCTAGCATGTCTTCACAGTATAACTTCCCTTCCCCAGTGTTAACATCTGGCTGTTAGCGGTATAACCATCTGGCTGTTGTGGGCATTTGGGGAGTGAACCAGAAGATGGGAGACTTCTCTGTGTTTGGCGCTGTCTCTCTATATTTTTCAAATAAGCAAAAAAATTTTTTTTCAAAAAATAGGGGAAGTAGGATACTCAAAAAGGTAGTGCCCCAAAAGCCAAAGAAATGGATTCAAGATCACAGTGATAAATTATATCAAATGCAATACAAAGGACAGTTATGTAAGGCAAAAATAGTATCCATTGGATTTGGCAAAATGGCAGTCAATGGTGTTCCTTGCCAATTGTTTCTGTATAATCAAGGGTGCAGAAAATAAACAGCAGTGAGTTTGAGGAGGAAACAGGAAGTGAGGAAGTGGATACAGCAAGTATGGACAACTCAAGGAGCTAGTTGTTGGGGCTGCCGCTGTGGCGTAGTGGGTAAAGCTGCTGCCTGCAGTGCCAGCATCTCATATGGGCGCCAGTTCTAGTCCCGGCTGCTCCACTTCCAATCCAGCTCTCTGCTATGGCCTAGGAAAGCAGTGAAACATGGCCCAATTCCTTGGGCCCCTGCACCCACGTGGGAGACCCAGAGGAAGCTCCTGGCTCCTGGTGCAGCTCCGGTCATTGTGGCCAAGTGGGGAGTAAACCAGCAGATGGAAGACCCCTCTCTCTCTGCCTCTCCTTCTCTCTCTGTGTAACTCCGACTTTCAAATAAATAAATAAATAAGTAAATCTTAAAAAAAAGGAAGCTAGTTGTAACAGAGGAAGGACTTTAAACATGTCCATTCATTCAATTATTCGTTTACTTATTCATTTTTAGGATAGGAGAAATTTGAGTCTGTCTTTAAGCCTGAGGAGAAAACGAAGGAAGAAGAAACCGAAACTATTGGTGAACAGAAGTAGCTGTTTGGGAGAAAAGTGCCAAAGGTGATGGCATCCCAGGCCCAGATGGATCTGCTGGCCAGCGGATGGACTTCTTACCTCTGGGCCTTGGGGAAGGAGGTAGAAGTGTAGATGTGGATGGAAGGAAATTGATGTAGATCGTGGCTCAGTCCTTCAGCCTCTTCATAAGTCAATGGGTTAAGTCATATTTGAGTGTGGATAGCAGGGGTTGAATGGGGATAAATGTTTAGGACATTACTCAGGGGAATAAGAAGGGGAGCTGACCGAGGGTGTGTAAGATATTATGGAGGAGTGGTTAGGGCCCAGTTGAGTAGGGAGACCATGAATCTGTAGAGATACCAATCTCCATGGCTGGCTTTTTTCCCAGCAGCAATCAGCACTGTAGTAGTAGTAGACAAAACAGGTTCTGGGGTTGAGCCAGGGTGTGTCTTAGCCATCTTGGCAGAGCAGAATCAGAAGGGAGCAAAGGAGTTGTATCCAACTTAGGGAGTTGGGAAGAGAGAGGCTCAGATGCGATTCCCAAGGAACTGGAAAGTAAGAAAAGCCAGCAGGGTGGTTGACCATACAATTGGAGGTATCCGTGAGTCTGAAGCACATTTAGAATAGCCAGAAAGAACTGGAGAGGAAGAAAATTGTATCCAGAGATTGAACTACTGCAGTTTAAAGCTGCTATGAGCAGAACTTGAACGTATCCTTTAGCCTTATTCCATTGTAGAAGGACTGTACATCTTAGTTTACCTAGGACAGTTCTAATTTATGTCTGCTATTCCAGAGTTTTGTCCAGTTTAGCACATGTCCCAGATTTTTTCATTTTCCCACATAGTTTATGAAGTAATAGTCACACAGTATTTAACCTAAAAACAACCAATGATAGCCCTCTCTCTTTTCTAAATCTTTCCAAAATACAACCTAACTAATGCCTCCCTCTCAAGGATAGTATGCAAGGCATTCACTGATAACAAAGCAGGCACACTAAGACACTAGGAGTCAGGGACAAACTAACATTTTCTAATCACCATTGTGTCTCTTGCTGAATATCTGCTGTACCAGCCAGTGTATCCATGCCAAAGCCTGCAAGATACAAGAAGCTACCATGTCCGTAAAATATATTCTGAACTAAAGGCAGAAAAGTCCTGCCATAGACTGTGTGGTGAGTAGTCTGAGAGCTCTTGGTACCATGGTTGTGGCATTCATTATACAAAGCAAATCTACAGTTCATTATTTTACTGTTTGGCAATGCCTTTTTTTTTTGACAGATAGGGTTAGACAGTGACAGGGAGACAAAAAGGTCTTCCCTCCGTCGACTTACACCCCAAATGGCCGCCACAGCCAGAGCTATGCCAATCCAAATCCAGGAGCCAGGTGCTTCCCCCTGGTCTCCCACGTGGGTGCAGGGGCCCAAGCACTTGGGCCATCCTCCACAGCCTTCCTGGGCCACAGCAGAGAGCTGGACTGGAAGAGGAGCAACCGGGACTAGAACCCAGCGCCCATATGGGCTGCCGGCACCGCAGGTGGAGGATTAACCAAGTGAGCCATGGTGCCGGCCCCCTTGGTAAGCTTTTTAAAAGAAAGCATAGCATCCACCTGTCAGGTTTGTAGTTATTTTAAGACTCTACTGGGGCCAGCGTTGTGATGCAGCGGGTTAAAGCCGCGGCCTGCAGCACCGGCATCCCATATGGGCGCCGGTTTGAGTCCTGGCTGCTCCATTTCCAATCCAGCTCTCTGCTGCAGCCTAGGAAAGCAGTGGAGAATGGTCCAAGTCCTTGGGCACCTGCACCCACGTGGGAGACCTGGAAGAAGCTCCAGGCTACTGGCTTCGGATCTGCTCAGCTCTGGCTGTTTTGGTCATTTGGGGAGTTAACCAGTGGATGGAAGACCTCTCTCTCTCTCTCTCTCTCTCTCTCTCTCTCTCTCTCTGTAACTCTGTCTCTCAAATAAATAAAATAAATCTTTAAAAAAACTCTACCTAAGATGATGATTGAGTGATGCATGGCTGCAGAGAGAGTTTTTATGTTGCTCATGGAATGACTTTCAAACATTTAGATCAGATGACCTTTCTTCAAAAATCATTTGCTCATTTTCTATTTCCACTTTCCTTGTACATGACCAAAGCTGAAGAACTACTTTTAATGAGTAGCTCTATTAACAGGAGAACTTCATAAGTAATTGAATGATGTCAGTTTTATATTGATATCATTCAATGCTTCAGATAGAAAATCAGTTGCATTATTTAAGGTTCTCTACAGAAACAGAACCAATAGGATGTGTATACACATATGAGGGTCTTCAAAAAAGTTCATGCAAATGTGTACTATGAAAAAAAACTGTATGTGGATTCAAAAAATTTTTAAGACCAAATAAACATATTTTAATTCTATTTTTCTCAAACTTTTTGAAGGTCTTTTGTAACTATGGGGGGGGTGGAGAGAGAGGAGAGATGTGTAATGGATGTAAGGAATTGGCATTCTCAGGTGTGGAGATGTGGGGAGGCCAGGAGGTGTCAGAGTGGGCCAGCAGGCCGGAGTACTCCCAGGAGGAGCAGCAACTGCAGTGCTAAGACAGGCCATCTGCTAGCAGAATCCCTTCTTGCTCCAGGGAGATCAGTCTTGGTTCTTTCAAGGTTTTCAGCTGATGAGGCTCACCCACATTATGGAAGGTAATCTGTGTTACTCAGATCTCACTATGTTACACTAATCTCAATGTTAATCTCATCCCAAACCACCTTCAAAGAAACATCCAGAATAATGTTTGACCAAATATCTGAGCATTGTGGTCAGCCAAATTGACACAGAAAATTAAGCATCACATTACTTAATTCCAATAATGGTTCAGTTTTGCATCCAATTCATTGAATCAAAGTAAAAGCTGTGGAAATTTACTTTTCACCGTGATGAAACATCTGATGCTATTGAGAAAGCTAGTGTCAGCTCAGGCTAAAAATCCAAGATTCAGCCTAGCTATTTTTGTGTGATATATACATGATGGAATACTACAGCCATAAAAAGAATGAAATACTGTCTTTCACAACAAAACGGATGCAACTAGAGACCATTGTGCTTGGTAAAATAAGCCAGTCCCTCTCAAAGCTGTACATATTAAATTTGTATTCATTAAATGAAAAAATAAAAAATAAAGAATTGTAAAAAAATAACATTTTTCCAATAAAACACTCTCCCCCCCCCAAAAAAAATAAAATAAGCCAGTCCCCAAAAGACAAACATCATAATTTTGGTAATTAATAAACAGAGTACAAAAAAAGTAAGCAAAATGAGCAAAACTGACATTTTGAGATTTTTTTTAAAGATTTATTTTATTTATTTAAAAGCAGAGTTACATAGAGAGGTAGAGCCAGAGAGAGAGAGAGAGAGAGGTCCTCCATCCCGCTGGTTCACTCCATATATGATTGCAACGGCCAGAGCCGGCCCAGACCAAAGCCAGGAGCCAGGAGCTTCATCCAGGTCTCCCATATGGGTACAGGGGCACTAGGACTTGAGCCATCCTCCACTGCTTTCCCAGGCGTATTAGCAGGAAAGTAGATCAGAAGTGGAGCAGCTGGGACTTGAACTAGCACCCACATGGGATGCTGGCATTGCAGGTGGTGGCTTAACTGGCTTATACCACAGTGCCAGCCCCTACATTTTGAGATTTGATTATTGTTATGGCCCTTGTCTATACTCTTGAGGAACAGTGATTTTTCTACTTACTACTTGCTGAATTCTTTATTTCATGGAGGGCTAATCTTGTAATTGCAAAGAAAATTGAAAGTATGTCATTGTAAAAATTAAAAATAAAAGGAGGAGTGAGAGAGGGAGAGTACAGTGTGAAGAAGTATCATTATGCTCTTAAAACTGTATAAATGGGGCCGGCACTGTGGTGCAGTAGGTTAATCATCTGCCTGCGGTGCCGGCAACCCATATGGGCGCCGGTTCTAGTCCCAGCTGTTCCTCTTCCAATCCAGCTCTCTGCTGTGGCCTGGGAAAGCAGTAGAAGATGGCCCAAGTGCTTGGGTCCCTGAACCTGCATGGGAGACCAGGAAGAAGCACCTGGCTTTTGGCTGCAGATCTGTGCAGCTGCAGCTGTTGCAGCCATTTGGGGGGTGAACCAACAGAAGGAAGACCTTTCTCTCTGTCTCTCCCTCTCACTATCTGTAACTCTACGTCTCAAATAAATAAATAAAATCTTTAAAAAAAAATTGAACTGTATATATGGCCAGGGCCATGGTACAGTGGGTTAAGACGCTATATGCAGTGCCGGCATCCCATATGGGTGCTGGTTCGAGACCTGGCTGCTCCATTTCTAATCCAGCTCCCTGATGATGCACCTGAGAAGGCAGCAGAAGATGGCCCAAGTTCTTGGGGCCCTGACACCCACATGGGAGACCCCAGATGAAGCTTCTGGCTTTGGCCTGGCCCAGCCCTGGCCATTGCAGCAATTTGGCAGTGAACCAGTGCCTGGACAATCTCTCTCTCTTTGCCTTTCAAATAAATAAATAAATAAATCTTTTTTTAAAAAGTAAAAAAAAAAAAAAGACTCATTTTGAAGAAGCACAGCACCACAGTGAAACAAGGTTCTTACTAAATCAAAAAACTTGTGTAGCAGAAATATAGATAGAATTGATGGTGGTGCACAAAATGGTTCATAATTGTGTTCAGACAAGTAGATTGCAAAATTGCGTCTAGACAGGCAGAAGTGGGGAAGGGCTGTCTTGGGTTATAGCCATGCTTTCCTTTTTTTCTTCCTGCATGCATATAGTCCAGTAAATGATGGTGGCACACCTAGCATATTAGACACCCAGAACAGAGCATTGTCCTCTGTAGGACAACATCACTTTTAGTAATAATTAGTAATACTCATTATTAATATAATTATTAATATAATTAATTATAATAATACTCTCGATTTCATCTTTAGTTTGAAAACAAAATTTTATTTTTTAAATTTTTATTATTTAAAAAAATTATTTGAAAGGCAGGGACAGAGACAGACTGACAAACACAAAGAACTGCCATCTGCTTCTTCACTCCCCCAAATGCCCACAACAGCTAGGGCTGGGCCAGTCTGAAACCAGGAGCCAGGATTCCCGTGTGGGTGGCCAAGACCCATATAAGTACTTGAGCCATCACCTGCTGCCTCCCGAGGTGCGCATAAACAGGAAGCTGGACTTAGGAATGGAACTGAGATTCTAATGCAGGCATCCTAAGTGGCTTCTTAACTGCTGCACAAAACACCTGCCCCTGAAAACCAAATTTTAAAAGAAGACATTTCAGGGGCCCCAGTGCTGTGGCTCAGCAGCTTAAGCCACCACTGGTGATGCTAGTATTCCAAATGAGCACCTGGCTGCTCCACTTCCTCTCCAACGCCCTGCTAATCCTCCTGGGAGAGCAGCTGATGATGGGCCCAGTGCTTGGGCCTCTGCACCCGTGTGCTCCCCCATGGAGTTCCAGGCTCCTAGCTTTGGCCTGGCCCCGCTCTGCCACTGCAGCCATTTGGGAAGTGAACCAGGGGATGAAGGATCTCTTTCTCTCTCTCCTTCCCTGCCTCTCTGTAAGTCTTTCAAATAAATAAATAAAATTTAAAAAAAATATATGTTTTGGGGCTGGCGCTGTGGCATAGTAGGTTAAGCCTCTGCCTGCAGTGCTAGCATCCCATATGGGCGCTGGTATGATTCCCAGGTGCTCCACTTCCGATACAGCTCTCTGCTGTGGCCTGGGAAAGTAGTAGAAGATGTGCCAAAGTGCTTGGGCCCCTGCACCCATGTGGGAGACCCGGAAAAATCTTCTGGCTCCTGGCTTCAAATTGGAACGGCTCAGCTCCAGTCTTTGCAGCCATCTGGTGAGTGAACTAGCAGATGAAAGACCCCTCTCTCCCTCTCCCTCTCCCTCTCCCTCTCCCTCTCCCTCTCCCTCTCCCTCTCCCTCTCCCTCTCCCTCTCCCTCCCCCTCCCCCTCCCCCTCCCCCTCCCCCTTCTCATCCCCCCCTCTCTGGTTAATCTGCTTCTCAAATAAATAAAAAATCTTTTTTAAAAAAGGAATATGTTTCAATCTTAAATACAATGTCCAAATTCAGTAAAGCCCTTCACATCCAAACTAGATTTTTCCTTACCAAGAAAAAGGATTGCACCTTGCAGACTGCACTCTGTTTGCTGTTTTCCATTTTAAACACCAATCAAAAACTCCATGTATTACAGAGTGACAGGACTGAAATAATAGTATTGTCTCTTTGTCTTTACAATCACCTGCCTAGCATTGTTTATTTCAAATCTGCTCTTACAGGTGTATCTGCTGCCACAGAATTTGGAGAAAGGCGCCAGAAACAAGCTAGGATTCACAATTGTTAAGTACCTAATTAATTTTTTAATTTTAAAATATGTAGTACCACAAACTAAAGAAAAAATTTTTATCTACAAATACAAACACACATATACACAGTAGGACAGTGTTTCAACTGTATCTATAAACTGACACTATAAATAGCATCACCTTGGAATATATACTGTAAAATTAGAAATCTTCCTAGCTACAAGAAACCAGATAAACTTTATCCAAACCTGAAGAAGGAATAAAGAAATTTAAAATGACTAGTATTGGGCCGGCGCTGTGGCGTAGTGGGTAAAGCTGCTGGCTGCGGTGCCGGCATCCCATATGGGCGCTGGTTCGAGACCCGGTTGCTCCACTTCCAATCCAGCTCTCTGCTATGGCCTGGGAAAGCAGTAGAAGATTGCCCAAGTGCTTAGGCCCCTGCACCGGCGTGGAAGACCCAGAAGAAGCTCACGGCTCCTGGCTTCGGATCAGCGAAGCTCCGGCCGCTGCGGCCATCTGGGGGAGTGAACCAGTGGATGGAAGACCTCTCTCTCTGTCTCTGCCTCTCTCTACCTTTCTCTTTCTCTGCCTCTCCTTCTCTCTGTGTGTTACTCTGATTTTCAAGCAAAATAAATAAATCTTTAAAAGAAAAAAAGACTAGTATTTTTTTTTTACTTTTTTTTTTTAATTTGACAGAGTTAGAGAGAGACAGAGAGAAAGGTCTTCCTTCCATTGGTTCACCCCCAAAATGGCCACTACGGTCGGAGCTGCGCCAATCCAAAGCCAGGAGCCAGGTGCTTCCGCCTGGTCTCCCACGCGGGTGCAGGGGCCCAAGCACTTGGGCCATCCTCCACTGCCCTCCCGGGCCACAGCAGAGAGCTGGACCGGAAGAGGAGCAACCGGGACTAGAACCCGGCGCCCATATGAGATGCCGGTGCCGCAGGCAGAGGATTAACCAAGTGAGCCACGGCGCCGGCCCCAAGACTAGTATTATTAGTTGCAATCTTGGCTAGCATAAACTTTTTTTTATTAAAAGAAGAGTTTCTTCTAAATGAATACTGTTAGATACAATTAATGAAAAATTCTCTAACCCTCACTATTCTGTGTGGGGAGCAAACCGGACTAGACTGAGTTACTGGAATTAAGACTTATTCTATGCATCTGCTCTCCCACTGTGGGGAGCAAACCGGACTAGACTGAGTTACTGGAATTAAGACTTATTCTATGCATCTGCTCTCCCACAATATGGCGCTGGGAGAGAAGTAAACAGCTTCCGCACAGCTGCCTCTCACCAACTTGACAAGCTGCAGGACTTGCTACTGATTGGAGGAGAGCAGCGTACTCGGCGTGTGGGCAGCCGAGTTGGGATTGGCGGAGGAGGACTATAAAGGAGGAGAGAGACGGCATTCACCAGGAACATCTAAGGGGAACATCTAAAGGGAACGCCTGTGCAGCCCCCGAGAGAGCCGGCCGGCGGTGTGCCGCTCCCCTGCGGAAGTGGGGAATGTGGCCAGGGGGAACTGCCCTTCCACGGAGGTGGAAGGGACAGTAGCCAACCCGGGAAGAACCAGCAGCAAACCCGGGGAGGGCCGAGCAGACGAAAGAACAGCTCAGGGTCCTGTGTTGCTCCTCCACGAAGAGGGGGAGTGACATAATGGTGCCGTGACTCGGATATGAAGCCTAGGCAGGGTTTAGTGTCGTTCCTCCACGAAGAGGGGGAGCGACAATTCTGTAAGTACAGTCAGCAGTTGTTTCTCTTTATTTGTTTTGATATGTTATGAATATATCTTTAACAGTCTCTTCTTGAAATATATAGTTAGATGGAC
Source organism: Oryctolagus cuniculus (assembly GCF_051225735.1). NCBI lineage: Eukaryota > Metazoa > Chordata > Mammalia > Lagomorpha > Leporidae > Oryctolagus > Oryctolagus cuniculus. Next base: position 111,602,812 of record NC_142888.1, read on the forward strand.
TATATTTATTTTTGTACAGGCTACTCGTCTACAACAAATATGTATATAGACCTCAACGTGTTGAATATGTACCACATCTCATCACCATGATATTACAGTGTAGATCATACAATTTGCTTGCCCACCATTCTATAAAGAACTATGACAAAATTTTATTGAAAACATTAAAGTACCTTACCAACTTAACAAGATCACTTTCTGATAAATATATTGAAAGAAGAGCTTGATATTGAGCAAATCCAAATTTCTGGGCAGAGTTCTGGTCCTTATTTATTAGACTTTATTTATTTATTTATTTTTGACAGGCAGAGTGGACAGTGAGAGAGAGAGACAGAGAGTAAGGTCTTCCTTTGCCGTTGGTTCACCCTCCAATGGCCGCCGTGGCTGGCGCACTGTGCTGATCCAATGGCAGGAGCCAGGTGCTTATCCTGGTCTCCCATGGGGTGCAGGGCCCAAGCACTTGGGCCATCCTCCACTACAGTCCTGGGCCACAGCAGAGATCTGGCCTGGAAGAGGGGCAAGCAGGACAGAATCCAGCACCCCGACCGGGACTAGAACCTGGTGTGCCGGCGCCGCTAGGCGGAGGATTAGCCTATTGAGCCGCGGCGCCGGCCATCATTGTTTTTAAAGTTATTCCAGTGACTTTCCAGTTTCAAATTTGGAGGCAAAATATTTAAACCCATATGTCCCACCATCTCTATATATAGGACACAGATAAACTTAGAACTTTGAAATAAGTATGATGTCTTTGAAATATTTGCAGAATTGAAAACTTGGGACTTAATCAATGGATATCATGTACCAGGATCTTCAAATGTTGAGAAGCTGTTACATAAATCCCACCGATTCACAATGTAATATCACATATACTGCATACTCAAATTTTCAATTTTGACAGTACATTAACAAAATTGTTATAAAAACTGGATAACCACAACCAAAGATGTTATGGAGTCTACAAGGTTCTGACAGGGCAACAAGGATGGTTTCTAGGAAACAATTTTCCTAAACAACACGGGAGTAGAAGTAATTGAAAATGTTTGGTGACCCAAATTACCATTTAGTATGCATTGTATTGTAGAGTATAACCTCCCCTTCCACCAGCCCATGGAATGTTAAGCTGACATCCAAGAAAGTCAAAACCTCCCATAATTCAACATCCCACTATTTTCTGGTTGTACAAAAAACAGACAACAAGAAAAACATTTCATGTCTTAAAAAATAACTTACACTTAAAAATGACATGAAGTGGGATTCCCTCCTTAAAAATGTTTCTAGAGTCTGGCTTTGTGGGGTAGCAGGTTAAGTTACATCCTGCTATGCTGGCATCCCATATGAGCGCCGGTTCCAGTTCCAGCTGCTCTACTTCCCACTGCAGCTTCCTGCTAGACTGCCTGGGAAAGCAGTGGAAGATGGCCTAAGTGCTTAGGGTCCCTGCACCCACGTGGGAGACCTGGATAGCGTTCCAGGCTCCCGGTTTCGGCATGGCCCAGCCTTGACTGTTGAGGCTATTTGTGCAGTGAACCAGTGAATGGAAGATCTCTTGCTCTCCCTAACTCTGCATTTTAATTAAATAATGTAAATCTTTAAAAAAAGTTTCTAGAGCTACGAAAAATATTTGATTTATAAAATAATTGGTAAAAATACTCATCAGAATTGTACAAGAAGGGGGACATGGACCACTGATAAGACATGTGTGATATTAATCAGACTTGGCTTCTTTCTCTTCTGCTTCCTCAGAGGATGGACTCCCCTCAATTTTAGTTTCTCCAGTTTCTGTGGAAAATCTTTAGTTTCTTGGTTAGCCACCTTGGTCTGTTTTTCCTATGGTTTGCACTTTTTTGTCTGATGACTTATGCTTCCCTACTTCCTTTTTTGGCTTCGTTTCCACTTTTGCAGGAGCGAGTTCTGCCAACAACTTCTCCTCTTAGGTTCTTCCTTCGCTACTGGCGCTTCGACAGAGCTGACCTCCTCTCAGGCATCTTGGCAGTGAGGAGGGCACGTGCCAGTTGCCAGTGGCCCAAGAGCCTTCACGAAGTTGGGCTGCTTGGCCACTCCCACATCTCCCGGCTGCTGAGCTACTGGGACCTGCTAATTTTTCATGAGTAATAACCTAGTATTTGAAAATAACCCATTGAGCCTTAGGTAGAAGATGTTACACATAGAATCATTTTGTAATCAGATTAGCAGCACACAAATACTAAAGTATTGGTAATAAGTAATTAGTATCTTAATGGTTCTAAGAAGAAACTACCACAAAGTAGTATGGATGGATACTTAATTTAGAAATTAGCTTGAATACTTAATTTAGAAACAAACATGGGTAGCTGAGTCTACAGGTGTCAGGGACTGAATATATAATAAGATATTTTCTGAATTAGCTTCCAGGTAGAGCACAATGTTTGTTAAAGGAGCAAACAATGAAAAAGCGCTAACATGAATTTCAAAGTCTTTATGAAATATGTCTTCATACATTCACCAAAGGAAATATTTAAAACGTTCATAACAGTGCTATATGTAATAGCCTCAAACCTGGAAACTGCCCAAACACTTAACAACAAGAGGATGGATGAGAAGTCTTTCAGGCTAGAAGGACAAGTATACCAGAGAACTGTTTAAGGTAAAATTATGGCACACATAGCATTGGTATTATGTATTACTCCAAGCACTATCCTAGGCACTTTTGCATGCATTATTTTGTTTAACATTCACCAGCACTTGTGAGAAATTATTTGACATATAAGCTAACTGAGATACAGAGAGATCAAAATCTTACCAAAGTCATAATGCTACTTGGTTTTGAATTTAGGATTTGAACTCAGATCTTTTTCAGTCCAAAGTGCACAAGTGCCTTTTCCATTTTAGCCTGTTGCCTATCCATGATTGATAGATAAGACAAAGAAACTTACAAATGTTCACTTCACACAGTCATACATGCTGAAATTATAACAGCTACTATTTAATTGGCAAGTACTCTGTGTGCTAGGTGCTTTAATTAAATGACTTATGATTCTCATAATGAACCTTTGTTGGCAGAAAACAGATGCTAGACACGATAGCATCATAAAGGGAAGATGAAAGTAAGCCTCTAATAAAGTAAACTGAAAGTAGATCATTGTAAAAGGTAAGGGAATAAGAGAGGAAGGAGGAGGAAGGATGGGAGGGGGGAAGGGAGAAGGGGGAGGGTAAAGTTGGGAAGCATCACTATGCTCCTAAATCTGTATATATGAAATACATGAAATCTGTTTAAACAAAAAAAAACCTCTTTGGTTAGCCTACTACACGGCACTGATTGTAAATCCTGCCTGCTCTTTTGAGACAGCCATCAGGTTGCAATTGGGACCACTTGCATCTGCATGATGCAGAGAGAGCCCCTGGTCATCCCGAGAATGGGAGAGCCATGGTACCCAGTCTGGAGTGAGTATGGCTTGTGAGAAGATAGAAAGGCTACAGACTTTAAGGTGCCCAGCACAGCAGCCTCTCCAACACAAAGAGGGTGAGAAGCTATCACTTACCAACTCTCCTGCTCCTGGCTGGCTCTCCAAGAAAGCTGTTAGTGGGTAATACATCCAGGTTCTTGATGCCATTGCAGATAAGAATTCTAGGACGCGTCACAGTTGACCTGAGCAAGCAAGCTCAATTGTATGCGTAAGTACACTCTCAAGATTCAGAGAATGGACAGCTTTGGGAAGAGCAACTGCCTTGAGGGTTTGAGAAGGTTTTTCCTTTATTTCTATCATATAACTGGGGGAGCTTTCCAATTTGTCACAGCGATTTTCCAGGTGGTCACAATGGCACCCACAATGATGCTATCAAAGAGGCTGCCTTTCCTGGGGCATTTGCCAACCTGATGGGTGTTTTTCTATTTATTTATTTGAGAGAGCAAGAGAAAGAGAGAAAAGGAGAAAATACAGCTCACTCCTCAAATGGCCACATCAGCCAGATCTGGGCCAGGCCCAAGCCGGGAGCCAGGAACTCCATCCTGCTCTCTCACATGGGTGGGAGGGGCCCAAATGCACCTTGCCTTCCCAGGTGCATTAGCAGGAAGCTAGATGGAAAGCAGAGCATCCAGGACTTGAACCAACACCCTGGCATTGCAGTTGGCAGCTTAGCCCACTGTGCCAAAACGTCGGCCCCCAAACCCAGGGGTTTTTGAGTTGGTAGGATATGGAAAAGCCTCGGGACTCTCTGAGACATTTGGTGCTCTGTTCATTTCTAGCTATCTGCTTATGATCACTCCATTACAGGAGGAATTATTATTCTTATCTTGTACATGAGGAGACCGAGGTTCAGACATGTGCAACGACTTCCCAGTTTCACAGATGTCCTACCACAATATACCCCGCGTGTCCCCCAGTATCCTTCATTAAGAGGGAGCCCACTGACTGGGCACTGGGTGCTGTAGTGGATGCTGGAGCTATACAGAGGAGTACATTAGGACTAGCATAGCTGGAACAACTGTTGCTTGTTGACTTGACCAATTATTTAGAGAGTAAGTAGAGAATAAGTAGAGTTTTTCCCCAGTACCATAGAGGAGATTGCGGAGACATAAAGATCAGTAATAGCAACAGTTCCCATTTACCGATTGTTTTACTGTCCTAAGTACTGAAAATCTCTCTCTCTCTCTCTCTCTCTCACACACACACATACACACTCCTTGAATCCTCAGAATGATCCTGTTAATATACTGTCAATACAGTCATTTTACTCAGGTAAAAAGAGGCTTGGAGTCTGATTTGCACAAGGTTACACAGCACGTAAGCGTTCCTTTCGGATTCTTACCCTGATCTGGCTGACTTTGAGGCTGTAGGTCTCAAGCCTTACAACCAGTTAAGGGCTTTTTAAAGAAATGGGCCACAGTCGGTCCGGGAAAAAAATGGAAGCCGCACTGTAGCGCAAGGTCTCTGGAAGGGGACGTCTGTTTCAGGGAGCCACGTGGTGATGGAACCCGAAGAGCTGGCACGCAGTTTAGGGCCACTAGGAGGAAACGCCGGCGGTGGTCGGTTTGGGAATTTGGGGACTCGTCTGCACGGGAGACTGAGGCAGACGGATAAACTGCGCAGGTGGTCTCCGTTTCTTCCGGAAGAAAATTCCCACGGTCACCTCGCGAGCGTGGAAACCTGTAACCGCGGCGGACGCACGCCGGCGAGCGCGCGGGCGGCGCCGACGGAGGCGGGGCGAGGGCGGGGCCTGCTCTCGGCGCTGAACGGCTGCTGCAGCCGCGAAGAGAGCCCGAGCGAGCCTCTCGGCTTTCCCGCGCGGCGCCGCCTCCTACTGCGCCTCCGCCTCCTCCTCTGCTCCGCTGCCGGCTTCCTCCTCCTCTGCCCGCCGCCCGTCAGCCCGCTCGCCGGCCGGCCCCGTTATGGCGACTCGCAGCCCCAGCGTTGTGGTGAGTAGCTTGGCTCGCTAGCCCCTCCAGGCCCTGGCCCACGCGGCCGGCGGCAGGGCAGCGGCGGCGGCGGCTGGGCCCTGGGGCGCGGGGCCCGCGGTGCGCTCTGGGGCCAGGGTGGCCCGGGGAACCCCGGGGGCGGGGGCGCTCACAGGTTTTCCCGTTGGGCTTTATGTCACCCGAGAGCGACAGGGAAGAAGGAATGGCGCGGGGTTCGGGGTGGGTCCCGCCTGGGGAGAGCCCTGGCCGAGAGGGCTGCGTGTGGGTAGGGAAGGTGGAAATGGCGTTGTGGTTGACATGTGCCGCCCGCGAGCGTGCCGTGGGGAGGGGCCGATTGGGCAGTGCCGGCGCGGGGTGCGGGTGTGGGGGCCGTCCTCTGAGAGGCCCTCCTCTGGAAGTTTGGAGCTGGTGCCGAGGTCCTCAGGGCACCTCTGCGTGCTGGCCTATTGGGCCAGCATGTGGGCACTGGGCTTTGCATGGACTTCTGCAGATGCTATAATTCATGTTTGTGGGAATGCGCAGTCCCTTCTTGAGTCCTCACCGCAGCTCCCGCAGCGGCAACCAGGCCTGTTTCACCCGCGAGGACACGGGTGAAAAAGGCAGGTCAGTTTCCCACGGCCCGAGGTAGCTGGGCCTTGAACTGAGATAAGATTGGATCCCTGTCCCGTGCGTTCCGACACTGCGGACAAGAAAAATTGGCGAATGTGGTCCTTACCTTCAAGGACGTTCCTCCCACCAGCAGCCTTGGTGTCTTATCTCCACCCTCATTGGTTCTGTTTCTGGCGCTAGCCAAGCTGTTGTTCCTACTCCCCAACCTCTCTGATCCTTGCTTGCTAAAAACGTCCCGCCCCCTGCCAGTTCAACGCCTCAGTCCGCTTTATTATGCTTATTGTCTTAGCACTCGCCTGATTACGTGTTGATGGCCTCTCTCAGGAAAACTTTGCTAGGGCAGGAGTCACCGGTGTTAACTCCAGCCCCATCGCAAGTGTCTGACTTGTAGGAAGTTTTCAGCAGTGGTGTGTAGAATGAATAAATTAAATAATTAACCTCTTGAGCCCTAAGAAAGACAGGATTGCATTTCATGTTAGGGGTTGTGGCTTAAGGTGGAGTCAGGCTTAAGGCGTTGTGGCTTTGGGGATATTTACTAGCTCTGTGGCCTTGGGCAACTGACTTCACCTCTCCAGGCTTGAATTTTCTTAGGTACATCTGAGGTGCTGGCTACTTTGGGGTGTTACTGAAAGGATTATGAACAGTTTATGTGAGTAAACAACCCTTGCATGGCCCCTTCTTGGGAATAGTAATGATGGCTATCACTGTGACAGCTCTAACAGCGCTCTGATTATTACCATTTTATATCATCATTTTATATCTTTGATGCCTCAGAGGGGTTACAGACATATGCTAGGTCACTCAGTAAGAGAAAGATCTCTGACTCAAACCTAAATCTCTCTAAAGAGCCTGTGCATTTAAATGGTTTACTAAAAGTAGGTACTCAAAAATGCTAATGGCTGTTGCATTAGGCAGTTAGATAGATGCTTTTAGCTTTGGGATATGATGCCTGTCCCATTATACAGTGAAGTAATTATTATTGCTAGCACTGGCAGTTTTCTTGTTTTTTGACAACAGTATTTTTTTTTCTTTTTCTTCTTTTGGCAGGCAGAGTTAGTGAGAAAGAGAGGCAGAGAGAAAGGTCTTCCTTTTTCTGTTGGTTCACTCCCCCAAATGGCCGCCACGGCCGGTGTGCTGTGCCTATCCGAAGCCAGGAGCCAGGTGCCTCTCCTGGTCTCCCATGCGGGTGCAGGGCCCAAGGACTTGGGCCATCCTCCACTGCCCTCCCAGGCCACAGCAGAGAGCTGGACTGGAAGAGGAGCAACCGGGACAGAATCTGGCGCTCCAACTGGGACTAGAACCCAGGGTGCCAGTGCCGCAGGCGGAGGATTAGCCAAGTGAGCCACGGCGCCGGCCGACAACAATATTTTTTTTTAAAGATTTATTTATTTATTTGAAAGTCAGAGTTACACAGAGAGAGGAGAGGCAGAGAGAGCGAGATCTTCCATCCGCTGGTTCACTCCCCAGATGGTCACATCGGCTGGAGCTGTGCTGATCCAAAGCCAGGAGTCAGGAACTTCTTCCGGGTCTCCCACGCATGTTCTACTGCTTTCCCAGGCCATAGCAGAGAGCCGTATTGGAAGTGGAGCAGCCGGGACTTGAACCAGCACCTGTATGGGATGCTGGCACTGCAGGCAGTGGCATTACCTACTATGCCACAGCGTTGGCCCTGGCAGTTTTCTTTCAACATAAATATATTATGATTTTAGTTAGCAAGTTCCTGTTCCTTTAAAAATTTTTTTCTTCCACCTAAAGTGTTAGCAATAACACCTAAAAAGTGCTTACTTTGTGCTAATTACTGTTGTAAGCTCTTCACATGCATTAACTGACTTGATCTTTTTTGAAAAAGTGTACAACTCAAAGGTTAAGTAAATTGCCCATGATCTTCCCACAATGCTAGGATTTGAACCTAATTTATCTGCCCCCAGATTCTGCTCCTAACTGCTTCTAAATTTTGAAGTTAGTAGTGACAGTAGTAGATGTTTATCAGATATTTCCTATGTCTTAGGCATCGAGATAAATATTTTTGCAGAGATTATCTAATGTAAATGCCCTAAAGTTGCTTAACCGGTACCCTATTAGGTAGATAAACCTAGTACGACCTTGGAGGCAGTTAGGTGAAGTAATTTTAACTTGCCCATGAGCACATAGATGAAATTGACCCCTAGATCTGCCTGATAAAACTCATGCTGCTTTGTAACTATCATTTGAAACTGCCAGAGTAAACATGGACTCATTTGAACTAAGAAAAAGCTTCTGGATTTTTGCAGTTAATGTGAAACATCAGACGTTCTTTATGTGGGTATAATGTCTTCTAAATATCAGGATGGTAGTGCTGGACATGTAATCCTGTACTAATAGAACTTAAATCTTAGCCCACCAATATTTTTTACAGAATTGACAAAATGATGCATTTTTGGGGGGTTCATGCCCATATCATTGATATCAACAGTTTAAACTGATAGTCTGTAGGTATAGACCAAAATTATTCTTGTAACCACTAAGAAATGGAGCGATTCAGTTTGCAGTTTTTGGTTTTGTTTTGTTTTTGCTTTCTGTGTGAAGTACTGTGGCAGACATACTAAAGACTCATCCTATTTGTTTTCTGATCATTGTTTGTTTCTGGGTATTGTGAAAAGTAGGAAAAGGACCAAGGAGATCAGCATAGAAAGAGGTGTCTTGGAGTTTTCTGTCAGTTTTCTGGAGTTCCTTAGGCAGTAACTGGACCATGTTATTACTCGCCCTGGTAGTAAAGAGATGCTAAAGTGTGCTAGTGTACATTTTCTGTAATTTTATATTGTGTGGATTCAGTAAGATTTATGTGCTGTAAAAGTGTAAGTCACCACCATTAGCATCAATATTGACACTCAATTCTTAATTTCCTCCCAGTGGCTACCAGATTAATAACATTTACAATAATAATTTGCAAAAATAATAAGAATTCAGACAAATGCTTCAAATTACCATGGAGCTATTCAGTGTTATGCTTCTGATACAATTTTTTTCTGTCCAAAGTAAACATGCCTGTTATTCCACTGTACACGATAATAGAGGAAAGATGGTAGTGTTGGGTGAATTGACATCCTTGCACATATAGCATTACGTGCCCATTTGCCTAGAATGGGTGATAAATTTATCCCTGTGTTGAGTAGTCGAGAATGCTTGTTTTAATTCTTTTTTTTTAATTAATTTATTTATTTGAAAGTCAGAGTTACACAGAGAGAGGAGAGGCAGAGAGAGAGGTCTTCCATCTGATGTTTCACTCCCTAATTGGCCGCAACGGCCAGAGCTGCAGTGATCCAAAGCCAGGAGCCAGGAGCTTCTTCTGGGTCTCCCACGTGGGTGCAGGGGCCCAAGGACTTGGGCCATCTTCTACTGCTTTCCCAGGCCATAGCAGAGAGCTGGATTGGAAGTGGAGCAGCCAGGTCTGGAACTGGCACCCATATGGGATGCTGGCGCTTCAGGCTGGGGCGTTAACCCTCTGCGCTACAGTGCCAGCCCCTGTTTTAATTCTTGTAATAGCTTTAACTCTTAGAAAAGGAAGCAAGCAAGCTTTATATGTACTTCTGAGACTGATACAAAATAGGAAGATGCACGTAATACTGGCATGTTTTCATATTTAGGAATATCTTCATCAATAATTCGTCATTTTGCTTTTATGATATCCTGAGTTATCACAAATTATCCCAAGGGGGTGGCATATTATCTACTTTGATGTTTTTTGACAATTTACTGCATCTGAATATAAAAGATAAAAAGTATATCACCTAGTGATTTCTGCCCATTCTCAAAGCCTGCAAATGTTTGTTACTGGGAATGAGATCAAATACCTTTTTTAAAATCTGTTGTATATCTTTATTCACAGCTGTTTTTATGACTCATTTCTATTTAGTCTTGTTGGGACTGAAGCAGTCCTAGTCACAGGTGATGTATTGATGTTGCAAGTGTTGTTTTAGCTCAGATTAATTTCCTTGCTTACTGTGATTTTAGATAATATACCTTTGTAATTAGAAATATGTGTCAACCACAGTTTTTTTATATATGAAAGCCATTATTACAGATGTGATACACATAATTATTCAGAATTTGCAAAGCCAGTTTTACTGGAAAGTAAAATTACTTAAATGATTCATTTATTAATTTATTTGAAAGGCACAGCCATAGAGAAAGAGGGAGGGAGAGACAGAGGTCTTCCATCTGCTGGTTCACTCCTGAGGGCTGGTTCACTCCTAGGGCTGGGCCAGGCTGAAGCCAGGAGCCTGGAACTCCATTCTGATCTCTCACATGGGTGGCAGGGGCCCACGCACTGGGCCATCTTCCACTGTTTGCTAAGCACAGTAGCAGGAAGCTGGATGAGAAGAGTTCCAACACTCTGATATGGGATGCCAGTGTTGCGAGTGGCAGCTTACGCTGCTGCTCCACAATGCTGATCCCATTTCAGTAATTTATGATTGCAAAAGTATTGATTTTGATTTGAGACAAAAGGTAGAAAAGTATCTGCATACTTTTTTTGTTGATAAGTATAAAGGTTCGAATTTGAGATCTGTGTTCTAGAGCTCTGAGTAGATATAGTAAGATTTCTAAACTAGTAAATTTAAGTAACTCAGAGGTATTCAACCTGTTCGGAATGATTACAACTGAAGTTCCTGTTTATTGAATTTTATCTGCTTTATGGTCCAGGTGCAAGTGAGGCTTCTGAGTCAGAGTTTGTGTTCTTTCTTAACACTACCATACCACTTTACCTGTATTTTTTATGGCAGTTTATATACATGCCATCTGCTATACCGTGAGCTCAATGAGGGTGGTTCTGTCAACTTTATCTAATTCTCTCTAGTACATGCCATACAACATGGTAAGTTCCAAGAACTATCTGAGTAGTAGTAATAAGAATACAGATTCTGAATGGTGTCCTTACCTTTTTAAAATTGGTATTCTAACATTTTAATGTTTATTTATTTATTTTCATGTACTTGAAAGGGAAAGAGAGAGAAATAGATATCTTCCATGTACTCCCCAAATATTTGTAATAATCAGGGCTGAGTCAGGCTGAAGCCAGAAGCCCAGATCTCCATCTGTGTTTCCCATGTGGATGGCAGGGCCCAAAACATTTGAGCCATCATCTGCATTAGCAGGAAACTAGATTGGGAGTGGAATACTTGGAACTTGAAATGGGACTCTGATATGTGATGTGGGTATCCCAAGGGGGACCCTAACCTGTGCTGTGCCATAGCACCTACCCCAGCATTCTAATATGTGATCACTAAATATGAATTAGGAGGGCTTGACTTTTTGTTAGATATAAAATTCAGGAAAGTTGATGTTGGTGCCTTTTCACTATTTAAAAAAAATTTTTTTTATTTGAAAGAGTTACAGAGAGGTAGAGACAGAGAGAGGTCTTCCATCCACTGGTTCACTCCCTAATTGGCTGCAACGGCTGGAACTGCACTGATCGGAAGCCAGGAGCCAGGAGCCAGTAGCTTCCTCCGGGTCTCCCACGTGGGTGCAGGAGCCCAAGGACTTGGGCCATCTTCTACTGCAATCCCTGGCCATAGCAGAGAGCTGGATCTGAAGAAGAGCAGCTGTGACTAGAACCGGCGCCCATATGGGATCCTGGCACTTCAGGCCAGGGCTTTAACCTGCTGCGCCACAGTGCCGGCGCCAAGCCTTTTCACTATTTTAATGAATGTCTTCTTATTTAACTTTGAATTTTGATGCATTTTGAACATCCATAAGTAGACGACAGCATTATGAATCCACATGTACTCCATGCCCAGTTCTGACAACTATCCATCTGTAATTAGTAATATATTTCTTAAGTTGGGACCCAGATAAAATCCATTTCATTTATGTATAATGAATTATAACAAACTTGTGAATTCGTGTCAAATACTTGATAAAATTTTTATGAATTTTTGTTTTTGCCTTTTGGGAAGAAATTGTGTTTACATGCTTTTTATGCTTCAAATAGCAAACCATAAATTTTCCCCAAAAACCCAAAATAAAACCTAGGATTCAATTTAAAAAGAGAAACTCTTTGACATTAAATGTGACATATAAATCTAGTTCTGCTGGAAATCAAATTTTTTGTATTCAGTGTTAATTTGGTATGTTGACAGAACTAGAGTCCAAGAATACAAACGGGTAAGTAGGGATGTACTCCAAAATAGGAATTCTAGACGATTCTTAGCGTCCAGGATGAACTCTGGGCAGAATTCACACTGGCTTTGATAGAAACAAACAAGACTCTTAAGTTCTGAGGCTGCCTGAAGAACCTGTAGGCAGGCCGTGAGCCATTTTGACAAATGCAGTAGTCTTTGCAAGTGTGCATTTCAGAGTCCTGGGTGGGTCCTGGTTTGTGCTTGTGGCAGAGACAATGAGTAACTGGAAGGAAGGGGTGAGTAAGCTTTAGGGAAGTCATTTTTGGCACCCTGAATTTTCTTGATTTTTAAGAGTGCATTTTCATTTTTGTTTGATGATAAGAAAGATATTCTGATGAGCCAACATTAATGTTTATGTTTCATGTTATAAGATATAGCAAGGTCTACCTTTTCCCAAAACTTGAATTAAATTTCAATTTATAAAATTTGTAGAAACAGTACTTGCTCATTGTAAGGTATTCTTGGAACGCTCCTGTAGGTGACTCAGATGTCCTGTTTCCATTGTTTTCGTAGTAAATGTGTTCTGAAATAAGTATGATGTGGATGTTTAACAGATGCATTAGCACTTAATCTTAGAAGATCTGGCATAATCTTTTTTTCTTAGGATAGAACGCTTTTCTTCTTATGAAAGTAATGCTTTTTTAAAAAGTCAGTGTTGATTCTGGGCTGCTGCTGAGCACTGCACAGCACCTCCATCACCAAGACCAGTGCACACGGCCATGTCCTGCTCTATTGACCTGCAAAGTGTCATAGCCCACGTGCACAGGCGGCCAGTGTAGTTAGTGCACAGTACTACCTGCCCTACCTGATAATGCATAAAACTCAACCATAATCTGAGAACTCAAAATGGAGCTTTCAGGACTGAAAGAGAGACAACATATCCACTTTAAATCTCTGAGGAGTAAAAGCTTCAAAATTTAATTGGATTCAATATAAATCTTAAATACATGTTTTAAAGATTCATAGAAAGTTAGGCTACTTGCAGCTAATACCATGCTAACTGAAAAAAATGTTCAGTAGGTATTAACTAATACCTGAAGATTTAATTATGCTTTAAAAGCCAAAGCTTATATCAGCCTCTTTAATGTGGCTTGAAAGTTATTTAGTCTTAAATATAATCTGATATAGAATATTATAATTCTTTCTAGCTTAATTTTTGAATAAACCTTGAATATAATGGTAAGTGGGAATTTTAAATTAGTTAATAAAAGTTACACTGACGATGAAGAAATATTAAAGTGTAGAAAGTGGCAGGTACCCAGTTCTTACCATCATTTGTATATTCTTCCATACCCACCTACCTATCCTTCTTTCCATTTTTTCTTTTCCTTTATCTTTTTGTCAGTTTTTTGTTTGTGTATTTCTTTTCATTTAGTGTATCTTTTAAAATTTCTTCATACTTTTATGTACATATAAAAACACACTGCCAAAGATAATTTATAAGAAAAACCATTGAATTTTTTAAAAAGTAACATATTCATTGAAGAAAAACTGGCATATAATCAGTGTAACTCCCCTCCCAAATATTATAGCTTTTATGATTTTGCTGTATTCTTCTTTTCCTATGTGTATAGGTGTACAGTATTATCAGGGACTGGACATACCAAAACAACCAAGCTATAATCCAACACAGTCTTGCAATGTGTACTAAGGTCTCATGAATTGATTGTAATAATCTCAGACTTCCAGGAGTTTGATTTTTTTGAGTGATCAATTAGCTTTTGCTGGTGGATTTGAGTATAGAGATGGATTTGGATGAGGTACAGCAATTTACTTGTTTAGTGTGATAGACTACAGTGTATTGAAATTTTTATACTAATTTCCAGACATACTCAGCAGTGGAGAGAATAGGATAATGAACTCCCATATACTTATCACCCATATTTAAAATATTATCAAGGTTTTGCCATATTTTTCTTAGCTATTTAAAATTTTTCTTTTTCTCTTTTTGACATAAAGGAAATTCTATGTCACGTGATTTTTACTTCTGTATTCTTGACTATTCATCTCTAAGACATGTTTTCTTATATAACTAATTCATTATAATACCTACAGAGTTAACAAAGTTGACATTATCTCATACCTTAATTTCCTTTGGTAGACTTAAAATTTTTGTTTTGTTTTGTTTTTCATTTAAAGCCAATCAAATGTATCCTGTAATGCCTTCATTGAAACAACTATTTCTTTTTCAGATTAGTGATGATGAACCGGGATATGACCTAGATTTATTTTGTATACCTAATCATTACGTCGAGGACTTGGAAAGGGTGTTTATTCCTCATGGACTCATTATGGACAGGTTAGTAATATTTTAAGTTGAAGTTTTATATTTTTTTCTTTTATTAATTTTAGGTGTTAGCAGCTGTTCTGAATAATTGATATTTCAACATAAACTAGGCCAAATTGTTAAGTAATAGATGCCTTCTATTTGTAAAGTCCTCTTTATTGAAAAAGAGATGGGGTTCTTATTAATTACCCAGTATAACTCAAGGTATAGTGGAACTCTGTAAAGAGTAGAAAAAAGTAAGCATTGAAGGGAGGTTGGAAGAATGAACTGTAGACTTTGATTTCTTGGTCCTAAACAGCAGGGTAATGAGCTGGGGCTAAATCCCCTGAAGGCAGTGTCAGATTTTGCCTATTACAAACATATAATTTGAAAATTTCCCCTCAGATGAATTACAGTGAAAACCCATACTTGATATTTGAATATGTGCCTTGTGTGTCTGGCTAGTCTGTGTTTTTTTTTTTTTTCTAATTACAATGCCAGCATGTTTGTGTTGTAAAACATTCTGAATAATGTGGAGTAAAGTGCTCTCCTCAGCTTCCTGTAAGTGTTCCCTCCTTGGACACTGGCTATGCACATATATTGTATGCAAATATAGATACAGACATATCTATTTAAACACATGGGTACATACTGTCCTGTAGTTCTAACATTCATTGGATTTTTTAAATTTTTTTTAAATTTTTATTTATTTATTTATTTATTTTTGACAGGCAGAGTGGACAGTGAGAGAGAGAGACAGAGAGAAAGGTCTTCCTTTTTTTCCATTGGTTCAACCCACAATGGCCGCTGCGCTGCGGCCGGTGCACTGCGCTGATCCAAAGCCAGGAGCCAGGTGCTTCTCCTGGTCTCTCCCATGCTGGTGCAGGGCCCAAGGAACTGGGCCATCCTCCACTGCACTCCCAGGCCACAGTAGAGAGCTGGACTGGGAAGAGGAGCAACCGGGACTAGAATCCGGTGTGCTGGCGCCACAGGTGGAGGATTAGCCTATTGAGCCATGGCGCTGGCCATTTATTGGATTTTTTTTAATATGATTACATCTAGAGCTGTCTGTTAAAAGTTACATAGCATTCCATATTATGATTTTACCGTAACATCATTTATACGTTCTACACGTTTTGGCATTTGCTCATCTTTATCCGTGTGGAAATTCTAAGTCAAAGGAAAAGTGTTCATTGAGTATTTTGGCATTGCCAATTTATCCTTCAAAATGATGTATCATTTTCTACTCCCAGTGATATTGGAGAGTGTCTTTTTCCTCATGATCTCTCCTTATGTTAGTTATTATCAAAGATACATTATTCAGAATTTGCTAATCTAATAGGAGAAAATGACATCTTATTTTTATTTGCATGTAAAAAATTAATGATAGATATTATGCTATACCTGGTTTTTGAAGGCATACAATTTTAATTTAATTTTATGAAGCAGGGACACACTTCATGGGCACAAAGGATGTGAAGTTTAGAGTTTAGTGTTTATGAGCTAGCTGTGTGTTATAGTTTAAACACATGGAACTTTGTGTTTAATTCCTGATTTTGTTTCTGTAGGACTGAAAGGCTTGCTCGAGATGTGATGAAGGAGATGGGAGGCCATCACATTGTAGCCCTCTGTGTGCTCAAGGGGGGCTATAAGTTCTTTGCTGACCTGCTGGATTATATTAAAGCCCTGAATAGAAATAGTGATAGATCCATTCCTATGACTGTAGATTTTATCAGACTGAAGAGCTACTGTGTAAGTATATTTAATATGCTCCTTTTTAAAACTGTAGAAACTATAGTTTTCCTGTTTTCATTCTTTAAGATTGATGTATTTATATGCTTGAAAGGCAGTTCACAGAGAGAGAGGCGGGAAGAGGCAGAGAGAAATCTCTCATCTGCTAGTTCACTCCCCAAATGGCTACAAAAGCCAAGTCTGGGCCAGTCCAAAGCTAGGAGCATGGAACTCTATCTGAATAGTCTCCAACGTAGGTGACAGGGACCCAAGCCCTTGGACCATCTTCCAGTGCTTTCCCAGAAACATTAGCAGAGAGCAGAATCGGAAATGCAGCAGCCAAGACTTGAACCAGCTTGAATTAAAGACTTTTTTTTTTCCTTTTTGACAGGCAGAGTGGACAGTGAGAGAGAGAGACAGAGAGAAAGGTCTTCCTTTGCCGTTGGTTCACCCTCCAATGGCCACCGCGGCTGGCACGCTGCGGCTGGCGCACCGCGCTGATTTGAAGCCAGGAGCCAGGTGCTTCCTCCTGGTCTCCCATGGGGTGCAGGGCCCAAGCATTTGGGCCATCCTCCACTGCACTCCTGGGCCACAGCAGAGAGCTGGCCTGGAAGAGGGGCAACCAGGACAGAATCTGGTGCCCCGACCGGGACTAGAACCCGGTGTGCCGGTGCTGCAAGGTGGAGGATTAGCCTATTGAGCTGTGGCGCCGGCTGAATTAAAGACTTTTTAAATACAGAATTTGAATTTTTACTCAACAGAATTTATTGACTGATGATTTACACCAGAACTCAATTCTAATCAGTGCAGCTGCTGGCCAGCCTTTGACAAGAGTCAGAGCATGTGCTTTATATAGTTCATGGTATGGATTTATCTTTTTGGTCTTCTTTAACGCCCTCATCACCCCCCCAGCACCCACAAATTTGGAGATTTTGAAAGAATCTTGTTTCTTTGGAAAGCAAAGATGAGCCCCAAAATAGAGGGAGTTTATCTTTACTGTTTTCATTTTTTAGAAGTATTTCATAGTTGTAAGAGCAGTTTGGAGCAGTAGAAACACTGACATTTTATTTCGGTTTTGTACTTTTAGGTTTCTCTTTGTTGACTTTTCTACTTTTTTTCTTCATTTCATTCAAAAGTCAGGGAGGGAGACAGAAAGACAGATCTGCTTTCTGCCAGTTCACTCCCCAAATGCCCGCAACCATCAGGGCTGGGCTGGGCCGAACCCATTAACTGGGATTTCAATCCAGGTCTCACATCTAGGTGGCAGGGACTCAAGTACTCAAATCTGCTGCCTTGCAGGGTGTACTTTAACAAGGAAGCAGGATGAGAAGCCGAGGATTTGAAGCAGGTGCTCTGAAAAGGGATGTGGCCCTTCTGAGAGATGACTTAACCACTGAGCCAAATGCCCACCTCTCTACTTTTAGTTGTTTTTTTTTAAGTTCTTAGAGTATTAAGTTGAGCTCCTCAGCTGATAAAACGCATGAAATAGTAAACATAAGTAAAACATACTTTGTTAATTTTCATTTAGAGAAAAATATATTTTATGTCAAGTTCTTTGTAGATTTACTATTGAACAGTAGAGATTAAGAAAACTATCCAGATACTATATACTGATTTGAAATAACTTTTCTAGCCTGTTTAATAATTCA
This sequence comes from Oryctolagus cuniculus, assembly GCF_051225735.1. NCBI lineage: Eukaryota > Metazoa > Chordata > Mammalia > Lagomorpha > Leporidae > Oryctolagus > Oryctolagus cuniculus. Next base: position 111,620,614 of record NC_142888.1, read on the forward strand.
AGAGCTTGGGGCTGGCATTGTGGCATAGTGAGTAAAGCCCCTGGCTTCAGTGTGACCCACCCCTGGCCTTTGTAGGCATTTGGGAAGTGAACCAGCAAATGGAAGATTGATCTCTCTCTCTCTCTCTAACTCTGCCTTTCAAGTAAATAAAATAAACCTTTAAAAACATAATTCAAAAGCTTATCATGGAAGACATTCACATGCATATAAAATTCCAGGCAGCTTAATTTGATAAAAGCATAAAAAGTAAATTTTAAATTGTTTACAGCATCCAGTAACATTGATATTAGTATGATTTTATGTGCTGATCTTGATCAGTTTGAAACAGTACATTAAAGCTGGCTGATTTATATTAATCCTAAAGAAATGTTCCATGAAGCATTAAATAGTTCCAGATTATATAAGTAATAAGCAATTCAATGTCCACATAGCCATCCATCTTTTTCTTCAAACTAAAAAATACATTTTTCTGGCCGGTGCCGCGGCTCACTAGGCTAATCCTCCGCCTTGAGGCGCCGGCACACCGGGTTCTAGTCCTGGTCGGGGCGCTGGATTCTGTCCCGGTCGCCCCTCTTCCAGGCCAGCTCTCTGCTGTGGCCAGGGAGTGCAGTGGAGGATGGCCCAAGTGCTTGGGCCCTGCACCCCATGGGAGACCAGGAGAAGCACCTGGCTCCTGGCTTCGGATCAGCGCGGTGCGCCGGCTTCAGCGCGCCGGCTGCGGCGGCCATTGGAGGGTGAACCAACGGCAAAGGAATACCTTTCTCTCTGTCTCTCTCTCTCTCTCACTCACTGTCCACTCTGCCTGTCAAAAAAAAAAAAAAAAAAGATGCTACTTGAGAAGCCTGCATCCCACTTCAGAGCAACTGAGTTCAAGTCACTGTCTGCTTCCCATCCACCTTCCTGCTAGTGCTAATACTACCATTAGCTTCCCGCTGATGACAGGCAGGAGATGATGGCTGAAGTGCTTGGGTCCTTACTATCCATGTGGGAGACCTAGATGAAGTTTTGGGCTCTTGGTTTCAGCCTGGCCAGCCCCAGCTGTCAGGCATTTGCTGAGTGAACCAGAAGGTAAGAACATCAATCTCCCTCTCCTTCTCTCTCTCTCTCTGCATTTCAAATAAATAAAAAATAAAATTTACAAAAGACTTACTACTATTTTTTGCGTTGCTGAAGAAGAACACTTCCAGTTATAGTTGTGTAGTGTCATCAGTTGTAATATGTCAATTTCACAGGTATTGAAGTGTGAATGTGCATCTTGGAACAATGAAATACAGTATTATATGTTCAGTGATCTTTTCTGCCATTAAGATTCTTTGATATTCAGAAAAATCAATTAATATGCAAATGTATTCCCTCTATTACAAGATCATTTCAATATTGTAGTAAAATTTTTTTCTAAAACCATTTAAGACTTGGGAGGAAAAGTTGTTAGACAAGTACATTTTTATAAGAATGTTTTTATGTGGGCCTTAAGCGAAGGGTAAATTAGCCTGGTTATCGTATATGTAGACTAAATGGCTGATATTAAGATGAAATTGCTCTTAGGACTTGGCAATCTTAGAGAACACTTTTTTCCTAGTTACAAATGATCCTTGTTTACACTTAAGAACAATGAGGCATAGAGAGATTAAAGGACTTGTCTAAGATCAGACAGGTCTTTCATTTGAACCTAGGTGTTAATTCTGTGCCGAACTTACGGTTTTACTTGGGAAAAATAAAACTGACATAGATTTAACTGACATAGATCCTCTAATATGTGCTTCCTATTATTTCTTCATTCTCTGTTAATCAGAAGTTTTGCATGCAAGCAGTTCATTTTCCCACTTGGGGATTTTTCCTTTGTTGCAGTTAGGATTCATAAAGGTCTAACCTTCATTCTTGATCTTGATAGTTGCTCTTTAGGCTATCTGTTTAGCATTGTCAAAGGTACAATTCATCAACTTGCTTTGAGTGAGCATATTCAATTAAAGAAAAATGCAGCAGAGATTGGAGTAGCTTCTTGGTATACAGAATGATGTTGTAAGATCCATATTGATAGTAAGAAGGTTGCTAAAGCAAAGCAAATTAATACATTGGTCAACTCACATAGTTAACCTTTTTTCCTTTGTTTCGGTGGCAAGAACATTAAGCCTACTCATTTAGCATAAATCTCAAGTACAGTACAACTGTATTACCTATAGACTTCATGCTGTATATTAGATCTCTAGGCATGTTCTCTATCCTACATATCTACTTCTTTGTATCCTCTGTCCTACACCTTCACATTTCCTCACCAACTCTCATAGTTTCCTTTGTGCCTTTTTTAAACTTATGTTTACCAGTTTTAATAAAGGGTACATTTCCTTGAGAAGGAGGGGACTTCAAAAAGTTTGTGGAAAAATTTTGGGGCAGGTGTTGTGGCATCACGAGTAAAGCCACCTGCCATGCTGGTTCATGTCCTGGCTGCTCCACTTCCAATCTGGCTCCCTGTTAATGGCCTGGGAAGGCAGCAGGGGATGGCCCACTGCTTGGGCCCCTGCCACCCATGTGGCAGACTGGAAAGAAGCTCCTGGCTCCTGGTTTCAGCCTGGCCTGGGCTCAGCCTCAGCTTCAGTCATTGTGGCCGGCTGGGGAGTGAACCAGAGAATGGAAAACCTCTCTCTGTCTCTTCCCTCTCTCTGTAGCTCTGAGTTCCAAATAAATAACCTTTTTTAAAAAAAGATTGTTTATTTTGTTGCAAAAAATTTTGAAGCCGTATAATTTGTTCATAATGATGCATTTTCTATGAACTTTTTGAAGACCCCTCATAGTAAAGGATACAGGTGAATATCCAGATGAGATGCATGACAGGGAAAGGGTGCAGAGTTTCATTGCCCTTTCTGGGTCTGCCACACTCCCAGCACCTCCATGTGTTCAGCAACCCAGAATCTACCCTCCTAAATAGAGTCTCCTAAAGAGACATTTCTAAGAGATCAGTAGCTTTTAGCTTGACCTTTATCTCTGTTATTAGTCATTTGCTTTGAGCTTTGCTTTTCTTTCCAGAATAGTTAAAATTAAATGTAAGTACACCTCTTTGATGTTGATACTAGAATAGCTAGAGCTTATCTTCTGTAAATCTGTCTCTATATATTTAAAGCTAATGAAGTCATTGATGCCTTTCTCCTAGTTACTGAATTGAGACCATAGTCAGGGGTGAGGGAAAGAATTTAACAGGAATAGGGATACAATATCTGTGGTGTAAGACAAATTTAACAGAATTAGGGTCACAAGTATTCTTTCTGGTCCCTTCCCATGGACTTTGATGCAGTTCTTATCAGGCAACTGAGGTTTTATTTATTCTTTATATCCATTTTATTTGAAAGGCAGAGATATTTTCCATCTGCTGGTTCACATCCAAATGCCTGAAACAGCCAAGGCTGGGCCAGGTTGAATCCAGGAGCCCAGAATTCCGTTCAGGTCTCCCACGTGGTTGGCACAGACCCAGGTAGTTGAGCTGTCAACTGCTATCTCTCAAGCACACATTAGCAGCAAGTTGGGTCAGAATCAGAGCCAGCAGATGAACTTGGGTGTTTTGATATGGGATCCAGTTAGGCCTTTTTAATCGCCAAATTGCTCCATCCCACAGCTCAGCACATGCTTCAAGAAGGCAAAATTAAAAAAAAAAAAACAGATCAGCATCAACTCCTGACTCTGTGGGGTGGGGGCAGGGCTTAGCGACTAGGAGGGAGAAAAGTAAGTTTGTTTGCATTCTGCCAGGAGTGGGAGTGGGGCTTGGGGCTCTGGAGAAGTGAGAAGACATTCTGTTCGGGCTGTCTTCTCCCAGCCAGCGCTGAATTTGAACTTGACCATCAGAGCCCAGAACATTCTGCAGTGCCCTCCACCTGCTGACTGCTGCAAAGGTCAGCTGTGGTGGAGTGTGGGAGCGGAGGGTGCAGAAGCCCCAGAGCGTGCTGCCTTTGCTGCTGCCGCTGTGGGCCAGGCACCACGCTACACACGTCACGTGGCCTACTAAGAGCGTCCTTTTTTAAAGCAAAAATATTTATTTTATTAATTTGAAACACAGAGTTACGGAGAGATGTAGAGCCAGAAAGAGGGAGAGGTCTTCCATTCGCTGGTTCACTCCCCAAATGGCCACAACGTCCAGGGCCAGAGCTGAGCTGATCTGAAGCCAGGAGCCAGGAGCTTCTTCCAGGTCTCCCACGCGGGTGCAGGGGTCCAAGGACTTGGGCCATCTTCTACTGCTTTCCCAGGTCATAGCAGAGAGCTGGATCAGAAGTGGAGCAGCCAGGACTTGAACCAGTGCCCATATGGGATGCTGGTGCTGCAGGCCAGGGCATTAACCCACTGCACCACAGTGCCAGACCCCCAAGCAGTGTCTTAACTGCCGTACCAAGTCTGTCCCTGAGGTTTTATATAAGCACCCTGATTCTTAGAACATAAAAATGTTTTACTTTGGTCCCCAGAAACCACAAATTTTGAAAAAAAAAATTAAGGAAATTGACTAATACCCGCAGCAAACACAAGATCATCTGTACCATGCAGGGTGCTATTATAGGTCATACAGTTGGTTCTTTTGAGTACATTTATCTTATTAGGTTCTAGTCCCAAACCAGGAATGGAATGAAAAGCATGAAAATAGGATGTAGTAGCTTCTGAAGGTTTGAAAACACTGTACCTGGGCTCGGCGCCGTGGCGTACTAGGTTGATCCTCCGCCTGTGGCGCTGGCATTCCCATATGGGTGCCGGTTCTAGTCCCGGCTGATCCTCTTCTGATCCAGCTCTCTGCTGTGGCCTGGTAAAATAGTAGAAGATGGCCCAAGTCCTTGGGCCCCTGTACCCACGTGAGACCCAGAAGAAGCTCCTGGCTCCTGGCTTAGGATCAGCATAGCTCCGGCCATTGCGGCCATTTGGGAAGTGAACCAACGGGTGGAGGACCTTTCTTTCTGTCTCTCTCTCTCTCACACTGTCTGTAATTCTACCTGTCAAGTAAATAAATAAAAATCTAAAAAAAAAAAAAAAAAAAACACTGTACCTGAAAGATACCAGGTGTTAAGTATCAGTACTAACTCTGATCTTTTCTAGTACCATGTGTGCTAAATGGCATCATTGATACATTTAGAGCAGTGCTGTCCAGTAGAATTTGCTGTGATGATGGAAGTGTTGTCTATCTGTGCTGTCTGGTACGGAGCCACTTGCCATGTGTGGCTGTTGAGCACCTGCTAATCTATTTTTTCTTTTTTTTTTTTTTTTTTAAACAGGCAGAGTGGACAGTGAGAGAGAGAGACAGAGAGAAAGGTCTTCCTTTTGCCGTTGGTTCACCCTCCAATGGCCGCCGTGGCTGGCGCACTGCGGCCGGCACACTGCGCTGATCCGATGCCAGGAGCCAGGTGCTTCTCCTGGTCTCCCATGGGGTGCAGGGCCCAAGCACTTGGGTCATCCTCCACTGCACTCCCGGGCCACAGCAGAGAGCTGGCCTGGAAGAGGGGCAACCGGGACAGAATCCGGCGCCCCAACTGGGACTAGAACCTGGTGTGCTTGTGCCGCAAGGCGGAGGATTAGCCTAGTGAGCCGCGGCGCCAGCACGCTAATCTATTTTTAAAAAGCAATGTGTTTAAAGAACTGAGATTTGATGATTGTTTACAGCCCTTGTCTCTACTGTTGAAGAACAGTGTTTCTTTTCTTCATACTATTTATTGAACTCTTTACTTAGCATAGGGTTAACCTTATGAGTATAAAGTAAACTGAAAATAGACCTTTTTAAAAAATAAGAATGGGAATAGGAGAGGAAGAAGGGTTGGAGCATGGGTGAGAGGGAAAGTAGGGTGGGAAGAATCACTATATTCCTAAATCTATGTGAAATACATGAAACTTGTGTAACTTAAATAAAATTTTAAAAATTATCTCATAAAATAGAAGTGAATAAATTACCTGGGTATATATCCTTCCAGACTTATTTTTCTGCATATTTTTTAAAGATTTACTTATTTATTTGAAAGTCAGAGTTACACAGAGAGAAGGAGAGGCAGAGAGAGTGGGAGGTCTTCTATCTGATGATTCACTCCCCAAATGGCAGCAATGGCTGGGACTGAGCCAGATCGAAGTTAGGAGCCAGGAGCTTTTTCCGGGTCTCCCACACGGGTGCAGGGGCCCAAGGACTTGGGCCATCTTCTACTGCTTTCCCAGGCCATAGCAGAGAGCTGGATTGGAAGTGGAGCAGCCGGAACTCTTAACCAGTGCCCATATGGGATGCTAGCACCACAGGCGGCAGCTTTACCTGCTACGCCACAGCACCAGCCCTGCATTTATATATTTTTAACAGGGTATCTGTTGTCTTTATCTGAGGTCCACTCTGCTTCTAAAAATATATGATTCTAAACTCCCACTTTCATTGGTATTTGATCAGAGAGTAGAAAAACAGTTAAAGGACAAGATGGTTCAGACTGTGGTGTGAAGAGAAAATATTATTGTGTATAGTAGACTTGGGACCTAGTTGGATATCAAGATACTGTTCCCAATGAGAAAATTCCATTCCAAGAGGATCCACAAAAAAGCAAGCTGCATAGCAGGGTATCATTGGAAGTCCTGGATGTCGATCCAGGGCTTCCTACCTCAGTAATACTCCTAGGCATACTCTCTTGAGAACCCAGCCTTGGTGATGGGCTCTTGCTTATTTTTCCTAAAGTGTCAACCTACCTGTTTGTTTTAAGCATTTTTTTCACCTACTCCTTTTGTAACAAGCTACAGTTCTTTTTTTTAAAGATTTATTTATTTATTTGAAAGAATATCACACAGAGAGAAGGAGAGTCAGAGAGAGAGAGAGAGGGAGGTCTTCCATCTGCTGGTTCACTCCCCAATTGACTGCAACTGCTGGAGCTGTGCTGATCCGAAGCCAGGAGCCAGGAGCTTCCTCTGAGTCTCCCACGCAGGTGCAGGGGCCCAAGGACTTGGGCCATCTTCCACTGCTTTCCCAGGCCATAAGCTATAGTTCTTGTTGCTATCTAGAGGTCTTAAAAATACCTGGTAATGGGCAAGTAGGAACAAACAATGTTCTTTCATATTAACCTTCTCGTTTTTTCATCTGGTCTCAAGAAGTAGACAAAATTGAAACAGACACTAATGGTATATGGAAAAGGGCATCAAGAATCCATGGAACTGGAATTAAAAGATACATGGGGACAGGTCTTTGGCTTAGTGGTTCAGCTGCAGTTTGGGACACCGGTGTCCCATATTGGTGTGCCTGGCTTTGACTTCTAGCTCAGCTCCCAATTCCAGCTTCGTGCTGAGGAGTACCCTGCTAGGCTGCAGGTGATTGCTCAAGTAGTAGAATCCCTGCTAAAGTCCCCTTGAATTAATAGACCTAAAGATTTCTCTGGGAATTTTATGTAGTTGATGGTGATACTTTGAGTTAAGGACAAAGGACAGATTGGATTCTCTGGTTGGCTGAGAGGAGTGGGAAGACAGAATGGTGGAAGAAGGTGTGTGTGTGGGGGAGGCTTTCCCCTCACTCATGCCAGCCTTGTTATCCAAGACTTTACCCTAATGAAAGATGACACATATAAGAGGCACTCGATAAAAAGGATGCACTGAAAAGGTTGTTAACAGTAAGGGAGTCAGGGAGGTTCTTGAACTTTCTCTGTCTATGCAAGTGAGGTAGTTGATCCATGGGTGCCACTTGTATACAGTTGGGGTACTTATACTTGTATTCCAGCACAGGGGACCCATTACTGTTACAGGAGTCTTCTTTATTACCTTACGTTTAAAAGGTGATTGTAGTTCCATGAAAAAGGCCTTAGAAAAGACTTAACTGAAAAACCTTGGGTCCAATGTATTGAAATTGTGATGTTAGTATAACAGCGGTGTTTTTCGTTCTTGAAGTTCTCTTGTCTCTTATCACCATAGCCCTTGGATTATGGGAGTTTTTCTGTGATTCCACACTGTTCAGTTCTCAAATATTTACTCCTCTCGTGCTTTCTTTATAAAAAGGAATTGGAGTTGGAGTGTAATACCAAATTGCTACAGAAGATGTCACTATTTAGCAATCATTTAACATGACTTCCTCATAAAGCTTCAAGTTCTGTACAATTTTTTCCTGTTACTCATGTATGTTTGAAACACCAGGTTTTAACAATGACAAGGAGAATCTCTGATTTCCATAAGATAAGAAATAATATGCAAGGGCTTTTAATATCATAAGTTTTACATTTAGTTTGCAACACCAAATAGTATTAGCCTATTTGTATTTTTCAAAAATAATATTCCAGGGGCCAGCATGGTGGTATAGCAGGTAAAGCTGCCGCCTGTGATGCTGGCATCCCATATAGATGTCCCGGCTGCTCCACTTCTGATTCAGCTCCCTGCTAATATCCTGGGAAAGCAGCGGAAGATGGCTCGAGTGCTTGGGGTCCCTGCACCCACGTGGAAGACCCGAAGAAGCTCCTGACTACGGACCAGCTCCGGCCGATGCGGACATTTGGGGAGTGAACAAATAAGAGAAATGATGTAAAAGTCATGAGAGCAGGGACTGGTGTTATGATATAGCAGGTGAAGCTGCTGCCTGCATTTGGGAACCAATTATAGTCCCGGCTGCTCCACTTCCAAACCAGCTCTCTGCTAATGTACCTGGGAAAGCAATAGAAGATGGCTTGTAGGGCCCCTGCACCCACGTGGGAGACCTAGAAGCTCCTGGCTCCTGGCTTTGGACCAGCCCAGCTCCAGCCATTTGGGGAGTGAACCAGTGGATGTAAGATCTCTTTCTCCCTTCCTCCCTCTTTCGAACTCTGCCTTTCAAGTAAATAAATAAATCTTAAAAAAAAAAACTCCATAAAAATGACATGTATATGTGGAAGTATATAACAAAAATAGAATTAGATAAAAGTAAAAAGTCTTATTGTCCCCATTCTCATATCTCAGAGATAATTGTTGTAAAAAATTTTTTTAGTCCTGAATTAAAAATGACTTCATAGGCAACACATTATTCTACTACTTGGTTTTTGTAATTAGCATTATTCCATGTCTAATGTGTATCAGATTGGCAGATTCTTTTTAATAGCTTCATGGTATAGCATTGTGTAGATGAATTTAATTTAACTAATTCCCTGTTAATAGATAGATAATACTTTTTGAAGAACAATTAATGTAGTGGACATCTTTGAATATACTTTTGTATATTTGTGATTGCTTTTTTTTTTTTTTTTTTTGACAGGCAGAGTGGACAGTGAGAGAGAGAGACAGAGAGAAAGGTCTTCCTTTGCCATTGGTTCACCCTCTAATTGCCGCCGCGGCCGGCGCACCGCGCTGATCCGATGGGATGGCAGGAGCCAGGTACTTATCCTGGTCTCCCATGGGGTGCAGGGCCCAAGCACCTGGGCCATCCTCCACTGCACTCCCTGGCCACAGCAGAGAGCTGGCCTGGAAGAGGGGCAACCAGAACAGAATCTGGCGCCCCAACCGGGACTAGAACCCGGTGTGCCGGCGCCGCAAGGTGGAGGATTAGCCTAGTGAGCCGCGGTGCCGGCCTGTGATTGCTTTTGTAACACCAGTTCCAAGAGGTGGAATTACTAGATCAAATGGCATATATCTTTCCAATTTTAATAGATATTGCTGTATCTTTTTCAACAGAGGTTGTACTAATTTATATTCTCACCAACAGCAAGAGTGCTTGTTTCCCCTTAATGTATCATCAGCCTTAAGTTTTACTAGTGTGGGAGGATGAACAATAGAATAATGTTTTGGTACTTATTTCTCAGCTCAGAATCATTTTTTAAAAAGATTTTTTTATTTATTTGAAAGGCAGAGTTACAGAAAGAGAGGGGAGAGGAAACAGAGAGCTTCCATCCACTGATTGACTCCTCAGATATCTGCAATGGCTAGGGCTGGGCCAGACCAAAGCCAGGAGCTGGGAGGTTCTTCCAGATCTCCCACGTGGGTTCAGGGACCCAAGCACTTGGGCTATCCTCCACTCCTTTTCCAGGCCATTAGCAGGGAGCTGGATTGGAAGTGGAGCAGCTGGGACTTGAGCCAGCGCCCATATGGGATGCTGGCTTTGTAGGTGGTGGCTTTTCCTGCTATGACTCAGTGCCAGCCCCCAGCTAGGTATTGTTTTATAGATTGTGACCTTTTCTTCTGTAAGTTTTCTATGTATGTGTGTTCGCCAGTTTCCTGTGGATTACTATTGTTGGCACTCAAGGTATAATAGGAATGTTTGTTACAGATCTTTTCCGTTTAGATGCATGTCATGCCTGGGTTTTTATCCGTTTTAAATATGTGAAAAAAATTCTCCACTGTATTCCAGTCTGCTTATGGCTTTATTTTTTACATTTAGATTTTAACCCATCTGGAATTTGTTTGTGTGTATACTTTGAGGTAGGGACCGTACTTCATTTTTTTTTCCTAAATGGATAACTAGTTGACCAAACCCCATTTGTTGAGCAATTCATCCTTTCCTTACTGACTCCAAATATCATCTTTATCATATACTAAATCATCTATTTCTGGGTCTGTTTCTGGGCTCTACTTTGTTCCTCGATCTCCTTGTTGATCACTGTGCTGGTGTTGCACTATTGCAATGGTTGAGCTTTATGGTGTGTTTTGCTCTCTGACAGGGCAAGTCTAAACTGTTTTGTTCACCTGCCCTTCCAACCTAGTTTTGCTTTGAATCCAGCACAACCAAATTGTCGTCATTATCACCATCAACTCTGGTGGGTGTTGAGCATTCTCCATTGAAACTCTTGTAAGGGTTTCTACTGGATTCTGTGGGAGCCAAAGAGATGTGTCTTAAAGGACTACTGATCAGATGTGATTTCCCAGACATTGCTGAAGATGAGTTGGGCCTGGACTAGACTTTTGGGGGATGTAGCCTTGGGACTGAGTGTCATATAGACCAGCCCCTACAACTTGCTTACCTCATAGGAATGGTACAGGGCCAGAATCAGACATCTGTCATGCTAATAACTTCCCTCATGGTTCGGAAGTGATTGTGACTGAAGATGGGTGGCTGCTGTGATACTGCCCACTCAAAAGTGGACGTACCCTATTTTTAGGACTCAAACATCAAATCAGTAATGTCTACTTAGGACTTTCCACTAATCTCTACTTGAAAATTATGTAATCTTTCATTTCTTGAAACAATTCTTATAATTCATGTCATTTAGAATATCATGCTGTGGACAGTAGATAGCTAACTTCTTAAATCTTCTAGTTCCCATTTGATAATTTGAAGCATGTGTGTACATAAAGATAAACATATATATGTTTTTTTAACCAGAATGACCAGTCAACAGGGGACATAAAAGTAATCGGTGGAGATGATCTCTCAACCTTAACTGGAAAGGTATGTATCTTGCAGAGGAAGGAAAGAACCCTTCATACCAAGAGTCAATTAGTAACACTGCTTTCAATCAATCATTAAGAGGCAGTTTACATAGTATAACTAAACAGAGGTTATTTAACCTTTGGAAGCAAAGGTAAATTATTTTCCCTTAGATCATATAATAAAAATGCAGCAGAATCTGATATTAAACTTAAATGTTCATATGGCCAAGTACTGATGTCTGCCCCTGTGGGAATCCTTCAAAAAATATAGGTGGAGGAAAGACAGGCTTCTTTTTAAGCAATAGACTCACACATAGTTTCTTCAACGATAGAGAAGCAGTATAATATAGTAGCTGAAATGGGTACTGGAGCCTGACAGCTTTGATTCAAAGCCTAGCTCAGCAATTTTTTAAGCTGTGGCCTCCAGGTAGATATGTAAATAGAGTGTGGGTGACAGTTGCAGCCACCTCATAGAGTTAAGAGAATTAAGTGATATAATGCTTATAGTGCTCTTTTAAAAAAATTTACTTATTTATTTGAAAGTCAGAGTGACAGGGAGAGCAGAAAGATCTTCAGTCTTCTAGTTCACTCCCTAGATGGCTGCAATGGTCAGCGCTGGTCCAGGCCAAAGTGGAACCCGGACCTCCATCCAGGTCTCCCGCATGGGTGCAGGGGCCCATGGACTTGGGCCAGCTTCTGCTGCTTTCATAGGCATATTAGCAGGGAGCTGGTTCAGAAGCAGAGCAGCTGGATTCCATCCTCCAATATGGGGTGCTCGCTTAAACTGTTTTGCCACAATGCTGGCCCCAACATGTAGAGCTCTTACAGCAGTTTCTGGTACATAAAGAATTTCATAGATTCAAACATAATATTATTTTGAGAAATCTCAAGGAATTTTCTTAGTATATAAAAAATTCTTCCAGAGTAGTCAATTGGATTTGGTGCATCATGTTTCCATTATTGTTTATGTCAAGATATTTTTTAAAATTCCTTACATGGATTGTTGGTTGTTTGGGAGCATATTGTTTAATTAGAAATAATATAAATTAGTAAAGTATTTGAATATTATTATTCTGATACATTGAAAAAGTTTTTGAGTAACCAGTAATAAATGATACAATGCTACTTTCCTTTTAAGCTCTAGTTGTTGTTTACTTACAGACATTATGCCAGATTTTGAGTCAATCTCATAAGCTGTGAGGGGGATGATATTCCTGTGTTACAGATTAGGAAATTAAGGCTCAGCAAAGTTGAAGGACTTGCCCCAAGTCACAGGATGATAAGTGATAGAGTCTGAATTTGAATGCACATCAGTCTGACTTCAGTGGGTATTTTTTTCCTTCCCTCTGGCATTTAGATTTTATTTTTAAAAAAGCTTCCTTCCTCCCTTCCTTCCTTTTCTTTCGCAGAGTTAGAGAGAGAGAGAGATCAGTTGATAGGCTGATCTTCCATCTGCTGGTTTACTCCTCAAATATCTGCAACAGCTGGGGCTGGGCCAGGCTGAAGCCGGGAGCCAGGAACTCCGTCCAGGTCTCCCTTGTGGGTGGCAGGGACCCAAGTACTTGAGCTGGTGATCTGCCGCTTCCCAAGCACTTGAACAGGACTCAGACCAACATTCTGATATAGGATGCAGGCATCCCAGTGACAGCTAAAGCCACTGTGCCAAGACGCTTGCCCCTGGCTTTTAAATTTTAATGTTCACTACTTAATTTGACTGCTAATCTATAAGAAAACTTTGACCCATGACCTATGTGTGAAATTCTGTCTTTCCATATCATGATGCCAAACTAATGTGGCTTCCTCAGCATTTTGGAAAACTTCAAAGGAGAACTTATACAGTTAACTCTTTCTCCCTCCCATCCATTCCCTGTATCACTGCCAGAGCTAGCCTCCTTGTCTTTGTGCTTGTTTTGTCCATATTTAGAAGTCATTTCAAGCCCTTTTTCCTATAATCAGTTTCCAGTGTTAGTGCCTCTGCTCTACTATGTAACTCTGTGATCTTAATCAGGAAATGGGTCTGTTTGTCTAAAATAATTTTCTTTGCATAATAATGACAGTAAAGCAAACTTATTTTGAGAAAATCAAGAAATATGCATTTGAGTGGTTCTTTCAAAGTAAATATACTATGTGTAGGTACACATGAGATTGTTCTTAAGTATCCTTTTTTTTTTTTAAAAAAAGATTTATTTATTTATTTTGAAGGGCAGAACATCAGAAAGAGAGGGAGAGACAGAGAGGGATAGGTCTTCCATTCACTGGTTCACTTAGTTTCTGCCATCAAAATTTTTAAGGTTTTTTTTTTTATTTGAAAGAGTGACAGAAAAAGAGAGAGACTGACACACACATACACACAGAGCATTTCCATTTACCATTTACCCCCTAGATGCCCAAAATATCCAAGACTGGGCCAGACCAAAGCCAGGAGCCAGGAACTCCATCAGAGTTCACGTGGGTGACAGAGGCCCAAGTATTTGGGACATCTTCTGCCTCCCAGGCACATCAGCAAGGAGCTCTATCTGAAGATGAGCAGCAGGGAGCTGAACTGGCACTGCAGGTGGCAGCTTAAACCTGCTGTGCCTCAGTGTTGACTCTTGTATTTAAGTATTTTTAGTTTTTTCCCCAACTATTGCTTGGGCATCTGGGCTTTGGAGCCTGAGTGAATACATACCACTGTTTAAATTCTTACCCTGCCATGTTCTTGTTTTTATGACTTTAGGCAGATCATTTGACCTCTGAACCTGATTTTCTTTTTCATTTAAGTAGGGATATAGCCACTTGACATAAATAAACACTCAGTAATGATAGCAATTCTCATTCTTTTATTTCTTAGATAGCATTAATGTCACACTCTAGATGGCACAGTGTTGTATTGGACAAGTATTTTATACCTCTGGACTTCGATTCATATAGACTGTCTTATAATATATGGCTATAACTTAATCAAAGTTGTACAGCTTAGTGTTAGAGCTGAGAGTAGAGTTTATTTTCTGTCTCATCCTTCCATGCTGTTTTCAAACTAACTCCATCCAGTTGTACAAATCACTGCCACAATGAGCCAGTTACTGGTAAGAATATATTAATCTTCATAGGTGCTAGAAAATGTTGAGAAAGAATCACAGAGATTGTGGTGACACAATTATTGGCCTATTAATTTATTATATTCAGTTTTTCTAAAGATTTAAATTGTCTTGTTTGAAGAGACAAGTTTGCTGTGATATGAGGAAAGGAGAATTAACTTCAACAACTACTGCTGTATTACTGTATTCCTTATTTAACCTTCACAGCTGCCCTGTGATGAAGGTATCATTTTCTCTAGATGAGAAAATTGAAACTCAAAGTCAGACAGCTGTTAGGTGATAGAGCCACAGCTTCATCAAGAAATGTCTAACTGCAGTATCTGTACCTATTGCACTGGACTAAAGATTCACTAACAGGCTTTTTCTCAGTGTATTGATAGTATTTGTAATATAGTTAGAACTTACTGAGACCTCCTCAAAATTGGAAAATAAATGTAATTTTACTCATTTGCTATATGCCCTTTGCTCCAATTTTTGTTTCTGTTTTATTTCTTCCCCATCCTGAGCCCCATTTTGCATAAAGAGTAATTTCTTTCCTACCTGTAAAATAGGCTACCAGTAGGCCGCAGTTGTCTGTAGTAATTGGTTCACCTAGGATGAGTCAGAGTGAGAGAAGTTATATGAATTGCTTACCCAAACTTATGGGCTAGCCTTACGTTCTTCTGTACTTGGCCTTATCCAGGCTTGTGAGATATCTTGCCTCCATGATAAACTGCTTTAAGACATGGGAAGATTGAAGCTTTACTTGGTTATAAGTGTACATTTAACACCTACAGCTTGACTCTGAAAACTTTCACTTGTATTCCCAAAGAATTTTTTTTTTTTTTTGACAGGCAGAGTGGACAGTGAGAGAGAGAGACAGAGAGAAAGGTCTTCCTTTAGCCGTTGGTTCACCCTCCAATGGCCGCCACAGCCAGCGCGCTGCGGCTGGCGCACTGCACTGATCCGAAGGCAGGAGCCAGGTACTTCTCCTGGTCTCCCATGGGGTGCAGGGCCCATGAACTTGGGCCATCCTCCACTGCACTCCCGGGCCATAGCAGAGAGCTGGCCTGGAAGAGGGGCAACCAGGACAGAATCCGGCGCCCCGACCGGGACTAGAACCCGGTGTGCTGGCGCCGCAAGGTGGAGGATTAGCCTAGTGAGCCGCGGCGCTGGCCTTTTTTTTTTTTTTTTTTTTGTATTCCCAAAGAATTTTTAAAAATGAATTATTTACTCCTAATAAATATTTGTAAATTATGTGTGAATTAGGGTAGTAACACGATGTATGTTATAAAAATTTCTTACAAAAAATAAAGATTAAACAAGGGAAGGGAAGGAAAAAAGTTTTTATCTTTCTTGCAACTCACTGGATATTGTGCATCCTATCTTGGTAAGCACTGCCTTAGGGGAGTTGTAGAACATTAAAATTCTGATTCTATATTTGTATGACAGATTATAATGAGAATTACAAATATATAATACGGTATGAATCTTCTTGTGGCAACAGTTACACCCAGTATAGAAGATGGTGCCTCATTCCTGTAACTAGCCTAAGAATAGATAGGACCATTCTCTACTTTGGGAAGCAGTTGTTAGATGGTATTTTCTCTCAAGAACTCTTCTAGCTATAAAATTCTAAGACGCAGAAAATAGGGTGAGGGTTTATGCTGGGAGGAAGAATTGCTATTTTTCCTTCATGTAAAATATGGACACAACAGAAGACACAGGTCAGTGTTAGTCTAATAAAAAAAATGGGGTTTGAATTGGATTCCATCTGATTAGTTAAATACATAATTTTGGAGTTATAATACAAATTATACTTTTAAAATGTTAAGAGTCAGAAGATAAGAAGTCAGTTCAAGTTTTCATTTTATACTTGAGAAACTAAGACCCAGAGAAATTTCCTGAGGGGTCCAAGATTAGACCTCCTGTAAGTAATAAAAGCTTTTCAAAAGTGAACACTTGGGTCACATGTTATTTGTGAAAATATTATACTATTATGCTATATTATTATAGTATGACATAATTGAAAATACTGTCTGATTCATTTGTACTGATTTTCATTTCTCTTTTTCTTCTAGAATGTCTTGATTGTTGAAGTAAGTTCTACATTTACTTTTAATATAGTATGTTTATTATTTTCCTAAAGGTAAGAGGAAAAGAAATTCCTATTAAATTCAGTTTTAATGGTGGGCTTATGTTTTATAAAGATTACTTAGTAAATTATTTTTTACTAATAATGGAAAAATTTCATTTTTCCCTTTATCTCTTATTGGTTTGAATTTTTCCTTCTAATCATGCTATAACCATATTACATATGTATATGTAATTTAATATATTGCTTAAATTTTATCTGATGTGATATTTTCTACATGCAAGAGAATATTTCTGCACTACTTTCTTTTTGCTAATGTGCCCTAAAGTTTTTGTACATCATAATAACCAAATATATCCAGTGCTTATTTTGCCAGGGATTGTTCTAAGTGCTAAGGAGACAGACACAGAAAGGTAAAGCACTTTCTCAAGGCTCCGAGCTAGTAAGTGGAGTGAAGAGTCAAATCTTCACTTCCTTTAGCTCAGTGGTTCTCAAAGCATGACCCCTAGATCAAAAGCATTGGCTAAGAATCTAATGAATTGAAATTTCTGTGATGAGTCCCAGCGAAGTATGTTTTAATAAGTATCCAGTATCCAGCACGCAGTATGCGTGCTGAGGTTTAAGAACCTTGATTTATGCATCAGTCACCTTTTCATTAAGGCCTTCCCTGGCCATCCTATATAAAAGCTCACATTTCCACCCTCTCAACTTCTATCCCTCTCTAATACTTTTTCTCCCCTTGATCACTTATCATTTTTTTTAAGATTTATTTATTTATTTGAAAGGCAGAGTTACAGAGAAGCAGAGGCAGAGAGAAAGGTCTTCCATGCGTTGGTTCACTCCCCAATTGGCCACAGTGGCTGGAGCTGCGATGATCCAGAGCCAGGAGCCAGGAGCTTCTTCCAGGTCTCCCACGTGGGTGCAGGGGCCCAAGGACTTGGGCCATCTTCCACTGCTTTCCCAGGCCATAGCAGAGAGCTGGATCAGAAGTGGAACAGCCGGGACTTGAACCAGTACCCATATGGGATGCTGGCACTGCAGGCGGCAGCTTTACCTGCTACGCCACAGCGCCAGCCCGCACTTACCACTTTAATAGCCTGTTGTACTCCTTTAATTTTTGTGTGTCGACTCCCTATTCAGGTATTTCTGCCTTCCTGAATTCTGCAAGCTTCTAAAGCGTAGCTTGTGATCCTATCTCCTACTCAGACCCTATTCCCCCATTCTTCAGTCTCTAGATTGAATTCTTTAAATTTTTTAGTGTGACTTCAATATATAATGCCAGCCTCATTCTCCAGCAACTTTCTCACATTTCTCTGTGCTTTTCGTAGCTTCCTGGAGCCTGTACCTCCATTTTCTGCCCTTGGTTCTTTCCTCCCTATTTCTTTTTTTTTTTAAATAACAGCTTAATTGAGATATAATTCACAACATTCACCCACTTAAGATGTACAATTCAGTGATTTTTACTATATTTACAGTATTGTACATTCACTACATTCGATTTTAGAATATTTTTATTACCTCACAAAGAACCCCAACCCCCTTAGCAATTTCCCTCTCCCCCAGCAAACTGATAATCTACTTGTTCTCTCTATAGCATTTGCGTATTCTGGACATTTTGTATAAATGGAATCATATAATATGTGGCCTTTTGTGTATGGCTTCTTTCACTTAGCTCAGTGTTTTCAAGGTTTATGCAGGTTGTGGATACATCAATACACATTCCTTTTCACTACCAAGGAATATCCCAGTATGTGCATATACTACATTTTCTTCATCCATTCATTGGTTGATAGGCATTTAGATTGTTCCCCCTATTTTCTCCTCATTTCTTGTGCTTCAGATGTCTTTAACCTCTCCCTTATCCCATATTTAAATTCCTTTATGATTAGCTCAAAAGTCACCTCTATAAAGCTTTCCTTGGTACCCCTTCCCTCCTCAACTTGCTTGAATCTTTTAATTATGAAATATTTTGAACTAAGGAAAGTGTATGTTCAGCACCCAGTTATTTACCCCAAAATATTCACATTTGGCCATATTTGCTTCAGATCTCATTTTTAAGGGAAATTAAACATCATAGTACAGCCAAAGCCCTGTTTTTTCCCCTTCATTCCCAGATGCATGATAACCGTGCTTACAGTTGATACATAGCATTTGCATGCATGTTTGAGTACAGATTTACCTGGGTCTTCTGCCCCAGGTCTCATTAGGCTGAATAAAGGTGTTAGCTGGGGCTTGTGTTCTTCACGTGAGTTCATTCAGGTTGTTGCTTGTGGACTGGAAGATTTAGGGCCCTTTTTCTTGCTGGTGGCTTGCTGACCACAGGTTGTGCTCAGATGCTAAAGGCCCTCCTCACGTCCTAGCCCAAGGCCCTCATAATTTGGCAGCTGACTTCTTCACAGCCTGCTGCCTGATACAGCTATATAGTAAAGTATAACCCAGTCACCACAAGAACTGTCACATCATTTTCACAGATCTCAGTCAGACACAGGGGGTGGGATTCTCCCAGGTATGTATCCATGATGGGACTGGAATCCTGGAACCATCAGAATTCTGCCTACCATGGCCTATGTATCTGCAGTTTCTAAAAATCTCCAAACCTGATGTTTCTGATGGCCCATGCTGCTATATACCATCATTAATGCATATTTTCTTTGAAGAATATTGAGGTCATGGTTCAAAAAATATGTTCCCTTTTAGAGGTAGATTTGTTTTGAAAATATCCTACTTTTGACTGAGTACCTGAGATTTGCTTTCATGTAAAGTCATTTTATACAGTAAAACTTTATTAGTATGGATACTTTTTAAGATGGTATAATACTGTATTTCTTAAAGAGAGTGGGGTCTGTTAACACTTGCATGGGGGTGCTGGTGCTGTGGCTTAGCAGGTAAAGCTGCCGCTTGTAGTGCTGGCATCCCATATGGGGGCCGATTCGAGTCCCAGCTGCTCTACTTCCGATCCAGCTCTCTGCTATGGCAGATGGCCGCAATGGCTGGAGCTGTGACGATCCAAAGCCAGGAGCCAGGAGCTTACTCCGGGTCTCCCACATGGGTGTAGTTGCCCAAGGACTTGGGACTATCTTCCACTGCTTTCCCAGGCCAAAGCAGAGAGCTAGATCGGAAGTGGAGCAGCTGGGACTCGAACTGGCACCCATATGGGATGCCGGCACTGCAGGTGGCGGCTTTACCTGCTAAGCCACAGCGCCAGACCCAAAATAAATCTTTAAAAAAAACAAACACCTGTATGGGAAAGTTTTATGAAGAGATTCTCTATTTTGAGTTTATGGAAAAAAAACCCTAAACTACCTTTCATAACAAAGGATAACATCATAACTCTAATAAAATATACAGTATATACATGCATATATATGCACTTTATTTCTTCATATATCTTTATTACATTGACACAGTGATAGTACATATTTATAGTGTGTTGTGCTTGTCTATATTTAAATTTGCTATTATTGACTTCTATGTGCCTGCAAAATCTAATCCTGGAACTGACATATTTGCTCTTTGATGAGGACTAGATGATTTATAGGTTCCAGAAAATCTCAGTGTGTAAATTTTGATGAGAATTATTGAAGCAAAAAAAAAATGACAGTCTTCCAATTATACATGGGAGCTGTGATATTTTATTTTATATGGTAACTCTGGAGTTAAAAGTGTGCTGGTTTTTATTTACTATTTAAATATCTTCTCTTTTTTTAAAGGATATAATTGACACTGGCAAAACAATGCAGACCTTGCTTTCCTTGGTCAAGCAGTATAATCCAAAGATGGTCAAGGTCGCAAGGTAAGTATCACTTTTGGACATAAGATAATTTTTTTCATTTGAAGATTGATTAAGTAATTACTTCTTTGTAAGTAGGAACGTTCTCGGAGATCATTTTATCTTCAAAAAGTAATATAATCTCAAATAAGACTTGGAAATTTTCCTTCTAAATAATTTCATTGTGCATTAATAAGCCCTTCCTTCATTAGTCATTTTCTTTCCTACACTAACATTTGAGTTTTTATCATGCTAATTATATCAACTTGTACTGAGTGTTGTGAGACAGGATTTTGGGCCTCCTTTCAGAATTGAGACTAAGGATCCCAACAGGGGATAAGGATGTGGTAGGAAGGGATATTCTATTCTCTCAAGGTTTGGAGCTCCTGAAATTGAGTAATGTATATTGCATCTTGTTTTGTGTCCAAATTGAAATTTTATGGTGCCTCCTCCCTTTTTTTCTAAGCTCCAGACCTTACCTGTACTGTTTGGCATTTTTTCTTATAGTTCTTTTTTTAAAAAAGTTTTATTTATTTATTTGAAAGGCAGAGATACAGAAAGAGGAGAGAGAGAGAGAGAGTCCATCTGCTGATTCACTCCCCAGATGGCCATAATGGCCAGCTGGGGCTGGGCCAGGCCAAAGCCAGGAGCCAGGAGCTTTTTAAGTTTTAAAGTTTTATTTATTTTTATTCATTTGAAAGGCAGAGCAACACAGAGAGAGAGAGAGAGAGAGAGAGAGAGAGAGAGAGACTGACTGACTCACTCCTGGCCAGACTGAAGCCAGGGCAGGTCTCCCACATGGCTGGCAGGGATCCAGCTACTTGAGCCATTGTCTGATGCCTCCCAGGGTGTGCATTAGCAGGAAACTGGATCAGAAATAGCTGAGACATAAACCCAGACACTCTAATATGGGATGCAGGCCTTGAAAGTGGCTTCTTAACCACTGTGCCACAATGCCCATCTTTGGAGTAGCATTCTTATTCCCATTTTATACATAAGGATACTGAGGCATTGGGACTTGCCCAAAGACACAGAGCTATTCAGCTGTAGACATGGGATTTGAACCTAGAAGAAATGGCTAAGTGCATCCTTTTTAAATCTTAAGTTTCTGGCACAGTAACATCCCTGATGTGTTATGGGTATGTATTTTTTTACTTTAGTAATGTTATTTTTGGGGCTGGTGCTGTGGCACAGCGGGTTAAAGCCCTGGCCTGAAGTGCCGGCATCCCATATCGTCACAGGTTCTAGTCCCGGCTGCTCCACTTCCGATTCAGCTCTCTGCTGTGGCCTGGGAAAGCAGTGGAAGATGGCCCAAGTGCTTGGGCCCCTGCACCCACGTGGGAGTCCTGGAAGAATCTCCTGGCCCCTGGCTTCAGGTTGGCACAGGTCCAGCCGTTGCGGCCATCTGTGGAGTAGACCAGTGGATGGAAGACCTCTCTCTCTATCTCTACTTCTCTCTGTGACGTGGGCCATCTTTTCCTGCTTTCTCAGGCCATAGCAGGGAGCTAGATCAGAAGAGGAGCATCAGGGACTAGAACCGGTACCTATATGGGATGCTGGCACTTCAGGCCAGGGCTTTAAGCCACTGCACCGCAGCGCTGGCCCTGGCATTGACTTTTATCCTCCAGATGCTCTTTGGTAGTTCTATCCCAGAGTATGCTGTGTAATTGAGGTAGACTGGCTCATGAGAATGTATTTGTGGTTCTAGAGTATGATGTATTCAAAGACTCCTTAGATTATTTCTTGTTAACACAGTTGGCCTAAATCAGTGTTTCTCAGCTTTCCCTAATTTTTCCACCACTATGAAATTTTAATATGGTGGCTATATTCTTCATCAGTTTATGTCTTACCTTTGTATCTGTGCTTTATGTATAGAGTATAGGGGTGGACGTGGTGGTGTACCAGGTTAAACTGCTATATGGGATGCTAACATCCCATATCAGAGTGCCAGATCAAGTCCTGGCTCCTCCGCTTCTGATCCAGCTTCCTGCTAATACATCGTAGGAGGCAGCAGATGATGGCTCAAGTACTTGGATTCCTGCCACCCATGTGGGAGACCTGGTTGGAGTTCCTAGCCCCTGGCTTGGGCCTGGCTCAACCCCAGTTGTGAACCAGCATTCCCCAGTTGAAATTCATTTCTCTCTCTCCCCCCCTCACTTCCCTCCCTCTCTCTCCTTCTCCCTCTCCCTCTCCATCTCTCCTTCCCTCCCTCTCCCCGCTTCTATCTGCCTCTGTTTCTCCTCCCTCTGTCACTCTGCCTTTCTTTTTTTATTATTATTATTTTTTTTTTTTTTGACAGGCAGGAGTGGACAGTGAGAGAGAGAGAGAGAATGGTCTTCCTTTTGCCGTTGGTTCACCCTCCAGCGGCCGGCGCGCTGCAACCAGCACACCGCGCTGATCCGATGGCAGGAGCCAGGTACTTATCCTGGTCTCCCATGGGGTGCAGGGCCCAAGGACTTGGGCCATCCTCCACTGCACTCCCTGGCCACAGCAGAGAGCTGGCCTGGAAGAGGGGCAACCGGGACAGAATCCGGTGCCCCAACCGGGACTAGAACCCGGTGTGCCGGCGCCGTAAGGCGGAGGATTAGCCTAGTGAGCGGCGGCGCCGGCCCACTCTGCCTTTCAAATACATAGAGGGAGAGAGAGATAATATGAGAATACAAAGCTTTATCTAATGCAGGGTTAAGAATGACTAAACTGGGGGCCAGCATTGTGGAGTAGCAGGTTAAGCCACCTCCTGGGATACTAGCATCCCATATCAGAGCACCAGTTTCAGTCCTGGCTGCTCCACTTCCAATCTAGCTCTTTGCTAATGCACCTGGGAAAGCAGCAGAAGATGGCCCATGTACTTGGGCCCCTGCCACATGTGTGGGATACTTGAATGAAGTTTTAGGCTCCTGGCTTCAGCCTGGCCTGGCCTCAGCTATTGCAGCCATTTGGAGAGTGAACCAGTTGATGGAAGATCTCTCTCTGTCTCTCTCTCTCTGTCACTCTGCCTTTCAAATAAATCTTTAAAAAAAAGGATGAGTATGAGGTCAGTGTTGTGGCATAGTGGGTGAAGCTACCACCTGCAACACTGGCATCTCATATGGGTGCTGGTTTCTGTCCTGGGTGCTCCACTTCCACTCCAGCTTCCTACTAATGACCTGGGAAAGCAACAGATGGTGGCCCGGCTGCCTGGTCCCCTGATACCCACATGGGAGACTTAGAAGAAGCTCTTTGCTCTCAGCTTCTGCCTGATCCAGTTTTGACCATTACGGCCATCTGGGGAGTGAATCAGTGGATGGAAGATTCTCTCTTTCTCTCTCTTTCTCTCTGTGTGTAAATCTAACTTTCAAAAAATAAATCTTTTTTTAAAAGGATGAATAAATAAACATTTTAAATTAAAAATTAAAAGCTGTTAACTGACAGGAATGTAAAGTGGCATGGCTACTCTGGAAAACAGTTTGGCAGTTTCTTTAAAAATTAGACATTTAACTACCTTAAGACAGTTATACTACTGAGCATTTATCCTGGAGAAGTAAAAACTTAGGTCCATACAAAAGCTTGTACATGAATGTTCATGGCAGCCTTATTTATAATAGCCCTAAGCTGGAAGCAACCAGGATGTCCTTCCGTAGGTGAATGGTTCAACAAACGGTGGACGAAAGGAACAAACTGTTAATATATACAACAACCTAGATAAGCCTCAGAGGATAAAAGCCAATCTCAAAAGGTTATATACTGCATGTTTCCAATTGTACAATATTCTTAAAATGACAAACCAGAGAATAGATTAGTGATTGCCAGGGGTATATGGATACAAGAGGGAACATTGATGCAAGGTGTCTCGGTGGAGTGGTGATAACATGAATCCACATGTGATAAAATCGCATAGAACTATGCACATGCAGATTAAGTACATGAAAACTGGTAATATCTAGAAATAGGCTGTTCACCAATGTCTGGGAAATCTGGATATGGTCAGTTCACCAATGTCTGTGTCCCAATTGTGATATCTATAGTTAGGCAAAGTGTTACCATTGAAGGGAACATCATGAAGAGCACTTGCATTTTTTTCTGCATCTTCCTATGAATCTATATTTCAGTTTAAAAAATTTGAACAAACTATTAACTTTTAGCTTAGCTTCATAATTGTATTTGCTAAGTCACTTTTATTATAGCTTATTTATATAAATTGTAATGTATCAAATTATACATGCAAATTAGCAGTTTATATAAATACCTAAAACTGATGGCAATGTAATGAATTTTTTTAAAAGTTCACAATTGTTTTCAGCAAGAGTCAAACAAACCTTTAATTACTTAAAAATTAACTTCTAGGTACTCACTGAGATTTTGTTGATACTTTCTTTTTAGTAGTTGACATAATAAAGGCTAGCAAATAGCTTTTGGGGATTAAATAATAAAGTATAGATTCTGGATTAAAAAGTAAACAGTATCCACAAGGCAGCTAACAAGCACCGTAGGCTGCCTCACCATAACTTCAAGACTGAGCAGTTAATGAAGGAAGCCCTCTAACCAAAGCCATGTGTTCACCAGTTTTATAGCATTGATGTCGCATACGTTTCATGTATCTTCCATGCACTCAGTGTCAGTGCTGTTCGTGTGATGCCCAAGAGAACACAACAGAAAAACTAAATACTAAGGAATAAGATTATGTCAGGAAGGGTTGAATTTTGGAAGGTCACAAATTGTTGTGATGTCCAAAATCTCTGCCTTTCATGCTGATAATTAGTTTTGCTTTCCTTGGAGACACCATCACTACAGTTGAGAATGCAAGGAGCGTCCCATCTGTTTCAAGTTCCAGGGCTTCTCCATAGAGCAGTGGAGTGGGAAAACATGAGTCTGGGATTTCAGTATGGCATTTCTTTCCCACTTACCTCATAAACTGTTCCAGTTTTCAAGGAGATATTGTGTTTTTTCATTGTTGGCTGTTACAGTGAGCAGATGCTTAATTGTGCTTTTTAGAATGTAGGAAAGATAGTAAGGCTTTTAACATGTTATATATTGCTAATTCTGGAAAACCAAATAACCCATGTCCCCATTATCAGTCATTCACCCTACCCCCCACCTCCTAGACAGTGGCACCACTAATCTACTTTCTAAGAAAGTTTGACTTTGCTTATTCTGAACATTTCGCAGAAATGGACTCATGCAGTATGTGGCCTTTGTATCTGGTTTCCTTCACTTAGGATGATGTTTTCAGGGTTCATGCATGTTGCAGCATATAATGATACTTCATTCCTTGTTATGTTACAGTGAGAGAGAGACAGAGAGAAAGGTCTTCTTTCCATTGGTTCACTCCCTTATTGGCCGCTACGGCCAGTGCTACGCAGATCCGAAGCCAGGAGCTGGGTACTTCCTCCCAGTCTTCCATGCGGGTGCAGGGACCCAAGCACTTGGGCCATCCTCCCCTGCCTTCCCGGGCCACAGCAGAGAGCTGGACTGGAAGAGGAGCAACCGGGACTAGTACCCGGCGCCCCAACCGGGACTAGAACCCAGGGTGCCAGTGCTGCGAGGCGGAGGATTAGCCAAGTGAGCCATGGCGCCGGCCTATGAATACTGTTAATATGAATATTCATGTACAAGTTTTTGTTTGAATCCTTGTTTCCAGTTCTCCTGGGTTTGTAATTGCTAGGACATGTGGTAACTCTGTGTTTAACATGGTAAGGAACTGCCAAATTGTTTAACAAATACCATTTTACATTCCCACAGCAACATATAAAGGTTCTACCATCTGCATACCTTGACAACACTTGTTATTGTCTAACTTTTATTAGAACCATCCTAGTGAGTTTAATGTGGTACCTCATTGTGTTCTGGGTTTGCATTTCTCTGATGACAAATGATGGTGCAGCATCTTTTTTTATTTGCATATTAGCCATTTGCATAGATCTTTGGAATATTACCCTTTTAAAGTATTGAAAATGCTTTAGAATTGACCCACAGTCATGCCTCACCAATGGAACTTTATATATTTTTTAAATTTACATTTTTATTACATTTTTTGATTAACATATAATGTGCACATTTTTACGGGATGCAGTATTTCAGCACATATATACAGCATAAACTTATTAAATCAGGTAACTGACCCTTCAGTTTACTTTTCTTTGTGCTTGGAGCCTACCAGTTTTCTCTCTTCCAGTTCTTTATACAGAATGTAATACATTATTGTGAACTGTAATCTTCTCTCTGTGCAGTAGAACACTAGAACTTGTCCCCTCTATCTGTTTCGTTATCTGTTATCCAACTTCACTCTGTCCTCTTCCTTTACCTTTCCCCAACTTATTTTAAACATTGAGATGTGTAGGTATAGGGGGTGCTGCATTCCCCTGATCTCTTAGCACAGCTTGCACTGTGTTCAGTGACGGCTTTTCTGGAGTGTTCATGAGTTCAGGCAGAGGTAAGGAGTTTCGCGGTGACTGGTTTGTTATTTCTAAGTGGAAATTGAGTTCAGAATCTCCTGTGACTAATAACTGGAAAAAAGTCATGGGAGACTTGATTAGATGTTCCTTGGAGCCTTGGGCTTAGACCAGTGCTTCTCAACTTTGGCTGCACATTGAAATCCCCAGACAGTTAACAAACAAACAAACAAAACCAAACATCTCTGCTTGTGTCTTGTGCCCAGACATTCTGATGTAACTGGTCAGGGGTGTGGCTGGAGTATCTATCCATTTTGTGTTTCTCAAAATGCCCAGGTGATTCTGATGTGCAGCCACGGTTAAGAATCACTTAAGGCTTTTTCCATATTTTTAAATATATTTATCTAGGAAGGTATGAAATCATAAGTTTTATTGAAGATGTCTTTAACATATGTAAAGGCTTTCAATGCACCTACTACAGCTTTTTAAAAAATGTATGTATGTATTTGACGGAAAAAGAGACAGAGTGCTCCCATCCACTGGTTCATTTACCAAATGTCCACAATGGCCAGGATTGACATTGGCTGCAGCTAAGAGCTGGAAACTTCATACAAGTCCCCATGTGGGTAGCAGGAACCCAACCTTTTGCACTATCCTCACTGCTTCCCAGGGTCTGCATTAGCAGGAGGCTGGAATAAGGAACTGGGAACTGAACCCAGAGACTCTGATTTATTGTTTAAGATTTATTTTTTATTTATTGGAAAGGCAGAATTACAGAGAGATAAGGGGAGACAGAGCAAGGAAGAGAGATTTTCCATTTGCTGGTTCACTCCCCCAAATGGCAGCAATGGCCGGGACTGAGCCAGGCTGAAGTCAGGAGCCAGGAGCTTCTTTTAGGTTTTCCACATAGGTGCAGGTGCCCAAGCACTTGGGTCATCTGCTGTTTTTCCCAGGCACATTAACAGGGAGCTGGATCGGAAGTGGAGCAGCTGAGAATTGAACCGGTGCCATATGGGATGCCAGCGTTGCAGGCAACAGCTCAACCCACTACATCACAACGCCAGCACATGTACTCTGATTTTTGAGGCAGGCGTTTTAACCTGTAGGCTAAATGCCCACCTATACAGCTTCTCCCTGCCCCCCACGCTGCTACCATGGCTGAAAAATTTCAGCAGGCAGCATTTAGGTTACAACATTAGCTTTTGGCAGAATTGACTTACCTCAGAGCCAGTTGTCGCTCCCCCTCTTCGCGGAGGAACGACACAGGACCCTGCGCTGTTCTTTTGTCTGCTCGGCCCTCCCCGGGTTTGCTGCTGGTTCTTCCCGGGTTGGCTACCGACCCTTCCACCTCCGTGGAAGGGCGGTTCCCCCTGCCACTTTCCCCACTTCCGCGGGGGAGCGGCACACCGCCGGCCTGCTCTCTCGGGGGCTGCACAGGTGTTCCTTCAGATAGATGTTCCTGGTGCATGTTGTCTCTCTCCTCCTTTATAGTCCTCTTCCACCAATCCCAACTCTGCTACCCACACGCCGAGCACGCTGCTCTCCTCCAATCAGGAGCAGGTCCTGCTGTTTATTGGTTGAACTGGAGGCAGCTGTGTAGAAGCTGTTTCCTCCTTTCCCAGCGCCATATTGTGGGAGAGCAGATGCATAGAATAAGTCTTAATTCGAGTAACAGTCTAGTCCGAGTTGCTCCCCACACCAGTGTTGTGGCATAGTGGATAAAACCAACTCCTGCAGTATGCACACCAGTTCAAGTCCCAGCTGCTCCACTTCTGATCCAGCTCCCCGTTAATGTGCCTGGGGAAAACAGCAGAAGATGGTGCAAGTGCTTAAAGCCCTGCCACCCACTGGGAGACCCAGAAGAAGCTCTTGGCTCCTAGCTTTGGTCTGGCCCCACCCTGGCTGTTGTGGCCACTTGGAGAGTGGACCAGCGGATGGAAGTCTCTCTCTGTGTCTCTGTCTCTCCTTCTCGCTCTAACTCCGCCTTTTGAATAAATAAATAAATCTTTAAAAGAAAAAAAGAATTGACTTACCTTACCTGCTACTATTGCTCTCAAAAATGAATGCCAGTTCCTTTATCACACTAGTTACTTTTTAGCCTGCAGCTCCTCTTTGCAAGCCAAGTATTCAAGTTTAATGAAAGCTGATGTTCACTTCTCCCACACCCTTGACAGCTTAGGAATTGTATTTCCAGAGATTCTGGACCAAGAACCCTTTTAATCCTTGCTCATTGGCACTCCCCACCCATTCATCTTGGATAGCTGCCTTCAGTGGCCACGTAGGAGTCAGGGTACAGCTCCCAGAACTGTCCATCAGGCTCCAGGTAGACTTCAGGCAGAGGCCTCGCCTCATCCGTTGGGTACATTCATTGCCACTGCTCTCATCTCCAGGATTTTGCCGGCCATTTCCTAGTCTGTCTTTAGGGATGTTAAAGCTCACCATGATATGGTTAATGCAGTGAAAGCCTTTGGGAACATTAATGTTCTCTTTGGTAATGCCCTGTAGTCTCTCCATATGTCTCTTGTATCATTTTGTAATTAACAGCCTGCTGGTGAAAAGGACCCCTCGAAGTGTTGGATACAGGCCAGACTGTAAGTGAATTACCTTTTTTGTCAATCATTTAACCATCTTTAACGTAAAAAAGGTTGTATGTGAAATGGCTTAGAGTTACTTTAGGGAATATTTGTAGAGAAGGCCATTTGCAAGTATTAAAGTTGAAAGCAGTATTTTCTGTATCTAAATGATGAATTATGATTCTTTCTAGTTGTTGGATTTGAAATTCCAGACAAGTTTGTTGTAGGATATGCCCTTGACTATAATGAATACTTCAGGGATTTGAATGTAAGTAATTCTTCTTCTTCTCGCTCTTATTTTTCAAAACCCACATAAAAATTTAGGAAAGGGAAGAATTGTTTTCTCTTTCCAGCACCTCATAATTTGAACAGACTGATGGTTCCCATTAGTCACATAAAACTGTAGTCAAGTACAGACGTCCTTAGAACTGGAACTTGGCCAGACTGGGGTGACAATTCTTGCTGGCTGAAATAGTTGAACAGCTTTAATATGTAATAACTGTCCCGTTATTATTCCAGATGATAAATATGGTCATAAGTAAGAAATAGATAAGTGTTTCAAGTCTTCTTTCATTCTCCTTCAAATGCCCTCCTCCTGTGGAAGCAGGAGTCCCACGGATACATTTAGGAACACTACCAAGGAAGATGAGGAGGACTACTCCAACGGCACTCTCTAAAGCAGGCTTTTTATTGCATCTTTTTTCACCACTTACCCTGCCCCCCATTTTGATAAACTTAAAATTTCCTGCTTCATTTGTTATTTAAAATTGCATATTGAGATCAAAAAAGAAACTAACGGGACAAACTACTGGTTTGGTTTCAAGACACTCCCCAAAGGTTACCAGTCTTAAGTTATCATAGAATTACTTCTGTTTGTTTAGTAAGAAGCCTGGCAGCATAAAGGTATTCTTACCAGATAGGCAAAATGTTCTGCTTGCCTTTTATTTTGGTCTGTTCCTCTAATGTGAATTTCTGAATTTTTATTTTCTAGCATGTTTGTGTCATTAGTGAAACTGGAAAAGCAAAATACAAAGCCTAAGATGAAACTGCGAGTCGAATTTGGAAAACATCAGGAGTCTCATTGACATCGCCAGTAAAATTATCAAATGCTCTAGTTCTGTGGCCATCTGCTTAAATAGAGCTTTTTGCATGTTACCTTATAAGAATTTTTATCTGTTTTGTATTTTAGAAATGTCATTTGCTGCATTCCTAAGCTCTTTGTTTGCACTATGAGCCTATAGACTATCAGTTCCCTTTGGGTGGATTGTTAAACAATTGTTAAACTTGTGAATGAAAAAATTATCTTAAATCGCACCACTATAAGATGAAAATATTGAAGTTGTATCTAAGAAACATTTAAAGAGAAGATATATTAGTTTTTTAATTGGTATTTTAATTTTTATATATTCAGGAAAGAACAGAAGTGATTGAATATTGTTAATTATATTACTGTGTGTTTAGAAAAGAAAAGAAGCAGTCAGTTTCACATCAAATAGAGCATCTAAGAGGTTTTGTTCTGTTGAAGAAACCTATGCCCTGTAGTTATTTTATTAGTGTTTCAGTAGTATTGGCTATTTTCCCACATGTTCAGATTATTTCCAAGGAATTTTTGTCAACAGTTCCTTTTAAATGCAATCAAATAAATTACCAAAAAATACCACTTTGTGAATTCTTCACTGTAAAAATCCTTAAAATAAGGACTGTGTCTTTAAAAGAAGCTATGCCTACCTATCATTTCCCTACAAATTAACCTAGTATAGTTTTCTGTCAATTATGTTTTCCTGGTTTATTAAGTTTTTGCAGCTAGTTTAATTGTAATCTTTACCAACATAGAGAATAATGATTATCTGGTAGAATGGGTTGGTGGAGCTAGCGAAATTCCTTTCTACTTCAGAGACATTAAATGTCAGACACATGGTACACTTTATTACATTTTACTAGGCTAAAATAACATGTATGTCTCTTGGAATTCTTCGAATTGTTCAGATTGGATTCTCAGCTACATCTCAACAGATTGTTTTCCGACACGTCCTGTTACCTTCTGTGTATAGATGATGCTTTATTGACCAAAGAACAACAGCAAAATCGTTTTGCTTTTCTACGGAGTAGGAGGAAAGTTAACTGTGAACTGCTTCAATGCTCCCAGTGAGGTACGAATCGGGTGACTTTGTGGGCCATCTGATCTTTTTTTTTTTTTTCTTAAGGTGGTTGCTGTAATGCCTAGCAACAAAGTAGGGAACTTTGAACAATACGAAATAGTAGTTTGCTGCAGTACTAGCACTAGCTAGTTTACAAAAGATTTTCACTTCTGTTGCTCTTGGTAACCCTGGAAGGTTGAGGTAAGTTGTAGCACATGTGAATGCAATCTCCGAACAACTCAGGGCTCCTCCTTCCCCCCAGATGTGGCCTCACTAAGAGCCGTGTGCCTACAGTAGTTAATACTGCATCCTGCCTCCCACTGCTGAGCCTCCTTACTCTTTCCTCTTTTCAGCTGCACACACCACCAGGCTGAACCAAATGAAATGACTGTTTCTTTTTTTATGACTTTTTTAGATTATTTATTTATTTGAAAGACAGAGTTACAGAGAGAGGCAGAGAGAGCGAGAGCGAGAGAGGTCTTCCATCCGCTGCTTCACTCCCCAATTGGCCACAACGGCCTGAGCTGTGCCGATCTGAAGGAGGAGCTCCTTCTGGGTCTCCTCCCTCCCTCCCTTCCTTCCTTCCCTCTTTCCCTCCTCTCCTTTTTTTTCCTAAATAAGAGGCAGTGTTGAATTTTGCATAGTCCAATAACATGATTTGTAATTTACATGTATGTTCATTCTTCAGTTTGGCTATACCCCTCTCCCACCCCTGCTAGAATATAAGAAGGGCAAAAACTGTTGACTGATGTGTATCATGTCCTTAGGGGAGTGCCTAGAAGACAGTAGGATCTCAGGTGATTATTGCTGAGTGAATGAGTAGCTAGGAGACATGGCCTAGGTTTGGGTTACACTGCTCTGACTTTGCTTATTCACTCGGTAACATCAAGTTACCTTCAGAACCGGTTTTCTCATCTGGTTGATGGGAATAATGCTATCTACTCCAGAGGCTTAATGTAAGGGTTACTTAGATGCTATTGTGCAGGGGAGATAGGACAGTGGCCTGCAATATAGCAAAGCGCTACGTTGCCATGAGTTGCCTGTGAAAACAATGGTATGTTCCAAGAAGTTAGGTGCAGGGCGAGTAAGTGGCAGAGCCAGGATTTCAACTCAGCTGTCTGATTCTTGTACAACGTTATGAAGAAACTGAGCACTTGCTCCTTCTTAATTCACTACAACTCTCTAGTTTGTAGTTAAGCATGATTGTACATTGGTATGCTCAGGGGGATTAGTGCTCCAAGAGCGCCCCCAAGTGCCAAAATCTGAAGAATCTCTCAAGTACCTGATACAACGGTCATGGTATTCGCATATAACCTCTACTGTCCTGTGTACTTTACATCATCTCTAGATTACTTGTAAGATCTAATATAATGTAAGTGGCATGAAATAGCTTTTCAGGGAATAATGACAAGAAAATAGTCTATGTTCAGCACATATGATTTTTTTTTTTGGAATATTTTCTATCCATGGTTGGTGGACTCTGCAGATGTAGAGCCCACAGATACAGAGGGCAGCCCAACCAGAAAGCCAGCTGACAGTCAGGAAGAAAAGGCCCCTTTCCCCAAATAGCATGAAGTCCATGCGTGGACTGAAGCTCTAATACTGCTCAGACCTTTACCTGATAGTTGAGCAGATACTTCTAGTTTTATTTCTCTGTCTTTTAGCAGAATAGATACAATCCATGTAAAAGATAGGAAAAGGCGGGTACTGGGAGGGGCAGCAATCATTTTCATAATAACAGTCTGTTAAGATAGAAAAAAAGTTAAAAAAAATGTATCAATAGAAAGCTATTATCTTCCTGGGGCCATTTAGTATAGGAGCAAATGGGGATCTGCATAATCTCCCAGATCGTAACGTTGGTTACAGCCCCGTATACTAAGTAAGGGATGTTCATGAAGAAGAGCAAAGAAAATTGTCATTCACTTGGTTGTAGGAGATAGGGAAGCAGCCTGTTTTAAGAATGTTAAAGGGAATGTTGGTGTTTAAAGAAGAGATCAGCCTTAGTTACCTGGAAATTTCATCTGTGTCAAACCCTCGGTGTGTTCCTGTAATAGTGAAGGCCTTGAAATATTGGCATTCCAGTACGAAAGACCGGCCTACTGCTCTGTCATTCCTTTGGAGAGATCACTGATGGCCTTCCCTGCACATGCAAGCCTACAAACACACTGAGCACCCTCTGGGTGCCAGGTATTAGGGAACACAGGCAAGGGTCCTGGTTTCATGAAAAAGAGCCAGTAAATAAGGTAATTTCAAAGACTACTAGGCTGTGATGGAACTAAAACAGTGATGTGAGAGGTAGGCGAAGTCCTGATTGCGCTATTTTGAAGCAGCCAGCGACGCAGAAAAGCCAGAGGCGGAATGCCTTACGGGAGGAAGAGCAGTGCAAAAGGCAGCGAGATGGTGAGAGGCCATCTGAGGTGTGTGAGGAAGAGGAGGCCCAGTGTGTCTGGGAGTCGAGAGTACTAGAATCTAAGGTGGAGAGGAAGGCCAGAGCCAGACCATGCAGGACCTCGAAGGCTGTGGCAGGCAGGAAATATGGATTTTTTGCACTCCACAGAGGAAAAACACTTGAGAGTTTCAAGTTGGGAGTGAAAGTTCATTTGCATTTTAAAGGCCTTCTTGAGCCCATTTTAAAAAGAACAGAGACTTCCGGAAAAATGTTGGCAATGCCAGTAGTAATTATTATTTAATATGTGTCAGGTATTATACTAAGTGCTTTGTTCACATTATTTTTGTTTATCCACAACATGTTTCCAGAGGAGACTCTCCTGATATTGCGTTGACAAGTGAGTTGGGGAGAAGGGATTTAGTGAGGCAAGACTGCCCTGGGCAAATTGGTCATCATTTCTTACCATTCCAGTAGCCTCTGACCCAAACTCCAGCTTCTGTCCTTGCCTGTCTTCCTTGACTGACACACAGCAACCCCAGCGATCCTAATAAATCTTCACGCAGATTGAGTCACCCCAATCCCTCCTGCGGCTCTCCATTTTATAATGAAGTCAAAATCCCTAACAATGGCAGAGAATCTGCTCATCCCCGCCTCACTGCTGCCAGCACCCTGGCCAGATCGCTGCTCCCCAAGCATCTGAGCTGGCTCCAGAGTCCTCCACTTCCCTCCCACAGCCCCCTTCCCCAGGGCCCTGGGACTGCTGTGCCTACAACTGGTCTCCCTCTGCTTCCCGTTCAGCCTCCACTTCTGTTGGAGTGATCTTTTTTTCCTTTAAGCAGAGGGGGATAATATTTTTAGAGAATATTTTTCTTTTTAAAGGTTTATTTAGAAGGCAGAGCAACAGAGAAAGAGTGGGAGAGAGAGAGAGGTCCTCCATCCACTAGTTCACCACCAAAATGGCTCAGCTGCCAGGGCTGGGCCAGACTGAAGTCAAACGTCCAAATTCCATCCAAGTCTTCCATGCTCTCAAATGAACAGCAGGGGCCCAAGCACTTGGACCATCTTCCACTGCCTTCCCAGGTGCATTGACAAGACTCTAGATCAGAAGTGGAACAGCTGAGACTCGAGCCAGTACTCTGATATGGAATGCCAGCTTCGCAGGTGGTAGCTTAACTCACTTCACCACAATGCCAACCCCAAGAGGGTGATGAACTTTGAAAAATAGGAATCAGGTTGGGGCAGGTGTTGTGGCTGTCATGGATAATGCTGCTGCCTGTGAAGCCAGCATCCCGTATGGGTGCCAGTTCAAGTCCCAGCTGCTCCACTTTTCGATCCAGCTCCCTGCTAACGACGTGAGAAATGCAGCAGAAGATGGCCCACGTGTTTGGACCCCTGCCACCCACATTGGGAGACCTGGATGAAACTCCTGGCTCCTGGGTGTGGCCTGGCCCAGCCCTGGTTGTCATGGCTATCTGGGGAGTGAACAAGTGCATGGAAGATCTCTCTCTGTAACTCTGACTTTCAAATAAATAAATCTTTTTTAAAAAACTCAGATCATATAGCTTGCTTATTTAACACCAAAGAAAATGCAAACTCTTATAGTCTGCAAGCCCATGAGTAAATGAGCCCCTGCCTACTTCTCTAACCTCATTTATCCTCCTTGCTCACTTCACTTCAGCCACACCGCCATTCTCTCAGCTCCTCAAAATTGCCACTCACTTGCCTTGGGACCTCTGTAATTGCTGTTCCTTCTGCCTTTCCCTCTTTTCCTCCTGTCCCCCAGATCACTGGCCGGCGTACATGCCACCCACAAGCAATAGCTACTGCGGCTGCTAGGGCGGACTTGTCACTCTGCTGTGGGTTTGGCAGAGAAGCAGACAAGGCGAGGTGGCTACAGAGAGTTTGTTACTTAACATAAGCAAGGAGAGCGTTGTGTCAGCTGTGCATCCCCAGTCGCACAGGAGTCCCGCAAGTGGGGAGGCAAGTTCAAAAGTCACTTGACTTGCCAGAACCAGGCAGGCAAATGAGAAACTGTCTCATGGCAGCTCCCACAAGGTAGGCGAGGTGGTGACAAATGGCTTTGAGACAGCTCCTCACAAGACTACTCATGTTACTATGTTCCTGGGAGTGTCCCAGGGCATTCCTCCAAGACCGGTCACAGTGAACTTGGACTTGCTGTATGGAAGTGTCCCTGGAGGAGCTGTTCCCTCATAAGCATGTGGCAAATTGATCTTTGCATTTCTTATTTACTGTCTCCCCTACTAGACCATCAGCTTCATGAGGGCTGGATCTTGCCAGTCTTGTTCACTGCTATACCCCCAGCACCTGCCACAATACCTGGAAAATTGTAGTGCTCAGTAAATGCTTGTTGGATAAGTGGTAAGAAGTTAAGATGCAATGAAAATATTTGAAAATTGTAATACTACCTAGGGTAGGAAGCAAAATGTATTTTTCAGGTTAAAAAAAGATTAAAAGATTTGTTATTAAGAATAGCATTTAGCCTAGCGATTAAGATGCCTGTGTCATGCATTAGAATACCTGGGTTTAATGCAGACTGTGGGAGACAGCAAGTAATGGATCAAGTAATTGTGTTCCTGTGCCTCACATGGGCGATCTGGATTATATTCCTGGCTCCCCATTGGCCCTGGCCATTGTGGGCATTTGAGGAGTGAACCAGCAGATGGGAGTGTTTCTCTTTGTCTCTGTCTCTCAAAAAGTAAAATTTTTAAGAATAGCCACTATTTACTAAATTATTTCCATGTAATATATGTATATAATGGAACTGTGCTAATAAGCACATTTGACTCCTTAATGATAACTCCTATGAGGTAGGCTGCTTTGGTTTTTTGAGTTGTCCCCACTTTAAAGATGAACAAATGTAGGTCCAGAGAGGTTGCATAATTGGCTCCGATTCACACAGCTAGCAAGTGGCCTACGAGAAGTCTGAACCCAGGCAATTCTATTCTAGAAATCTGCTCTCTCAGTTCCTTGCCACTTCACCTGTAGAGCCCGGTTCTTGTGTTGACATGGATACCCTGATAACATAGTGGGCAACATTAAGCCATTGAAGGTAGCAATCCCAAATGTACGTCGTGTACGTTAAGCGCGGCTTTTTGAGGTCACAGCTCATCTTTACAAATGTACGCTGACTCCGTTTACTGGAAAGCATTTTCAGACTGTCGTGGAGTTTCTCCAGTGTGCTCCTCGGCTTTGTCGGCTGCCTTATTTTACAATCCTGCGGGCAGCTTTAGACACAATAACCTTCTGGCATGAAGAACTCTCTGTGCTCTTTGCCATTTTTAAATGTGAATTTTATGGGCACTTCAAACCACTTGAAAGAGTAATGATTTTTTAATGGTTTTTCATTATTTGTAACTTCAAGCTTTACTGATAAACTGTCCAGCTTCAAGTTTTCTTTTACACAACTTGGGTGTACTTCATAATGGGTTTCCTCATTATTATCCGTGACTGAAGTGACTTTTAAACTTGGTAGCTTTTCAATAAAGCTTCCTTTCATAATGTGTTTTCCCATTCCTTTGATTTTGGCTGTATTAGAGAGCTCTGAAATGATAAATTCGATGATTTGTTATGTGGCTTCTTTGCCTCAAATTCTTTTTTTTTTAAAGAAAAGATTTATTTACTTATTTGAAAGGCAGATTTACAGAGAGGCAGAAGCAGAGAGAGAGAGAGAGAGAGATCCTCCATCCGCTGGTTCACTCCCCAAATGGCTGCAACGGCCGGAGCTGCACCGATCCGAAGCCAGGAGCCAGGAGCTTCTGGGTCTCCCACGCGGGTGCAGGGGCCCAAGGACTTGGGCCATCCTCTACTGCTTTCCCAGGCCACAGCAGAGAGCTGGATCAGAAGTGGAGCAGCTCACTCTCGAAACGGCGCCCATATGGGATGCCAGCATTGCATGTACTAGCTTTACCCACTAAGCCACACCGCCAGCCCCCTCTTTTTTTTTTCCTTTTTAGGATTAATTTTATTTGAAAGATGGAGAGACAGAAAGAGATTTTCCATCTATTGGTTTATTCCCCAAATGGCTGCAACAGCCAGGTCTGGGCCAGGCCCAACCCAGGAGCCAAGAGCTCCATTCAGATCTCTTCATGTGGGAGCCCAAGTACTTGGGCCATCATTTGCTGCCTTCCAGGGTACATTAACAAGAAGCTGGATCAGAAGTGGAGTAGCCAGGACTTGAGCCAGTGCTCTGAAAGGGGGTGTTGGCATTGCAAACAGCGACTTCACTCTGCGCCACGATGCTGGCCCCTGCCTGGAACTTCTTGTTCTGCATTTCCCATTGTTTCCTGTGTCCTTTGCTCAGGCCTCCCCCTGCTTTGAGCACTGCTATTTTCTGGCACCACAAAACACTACATACAGCTCATCTTGTGTTTTCCCCGCCCTGGGCCAGAATCGGCCTTTTTCTCTGAGGACTCTGGGTTCTTTTATTGCAGGATGATGTTAGAAACCAGGATCTGGGCTCTGGGTGTTCTCGTTGCTCTGGGGGTGCCACAGCGCACAGAACTAGAAAATAAAAGCATGCATACTGACCCATACCCATCTGTACCTATTTCTGTGGTCGTATGTCCACAGGAGACATGAGGTCGTTCTGCTGTCTCCACTCGACAGCAAAGTTTCATTCCAGCCTTCGCCTGTTCCTGATTTTCGCTTCTTTCTTCAGCAGTGGGAAATGTGGCTCCTGTTAAGTGCACTCTGTTCACCCATTTGTTCAGTCCTAGTCTAAAGCAACACACCTGAAACACTGACTTGCTAGAGTCCATTATTTGTGTACAGATCTTTGTGAACTAAACCCAGCAGTACCCAATCCAAAAACTGTTTTCCAACAACAATAAAAAAATAAAAACAAAACCCAACATACTGTTTTTCCAAAATTATTGGTTTTCTTCTTCATCTCTTTTAGTGTGGTTCTGTTATTTATGGTGTAGTTTGCCTTGTTAGTCTTTGTATTCCAATCAGGCCCTCAGATCCCAGCTTTAATTCATTATTATGGTAAGTCTGAGCTACACAGAATGGTCTCCTCAGGGGTGTTTTCTTCCCTTTGTTTAAGATTTATTTATTTATTTGAAAGAGTTACACAGAGAGAGAAGGAGAGGCAGAGAAAGAGGTCTTCATCCGCTGGTTCACTCCCCAATTGGCCGCAACGGCCAGAGCTGCACTGATCTGAAGCCAGGAGCCAGGAGCTTCTTCCGGGTCTCCCATGTAGGTGCAGGGGCCCAAGAATTTGGGCTATCTTCCAGTGCTTTCCCAGGCACGTTATCAGAGAGTTGGATTGGAAGTGGAGCATCTGGGACTCAAACCGGCGCCCATATGGGATGCTGGCACTGAAGGCGGCGGCTTAACCTGCTACGCCACAACATCATCCCTTTCTTTCCTTCCTATCCCTTCCTAATCTGTTCCCACTGCTTTCCATTCTTTTTCCCACCCAGTGAGTATCATTGTCCTTGTTTTTGGGTGCAGTTAGAGATTTTACCCATGTGTTAGTATGTGCAGGCGCTTTGCACGTATTGCTGCCTTCGGTGCTTCTAGCAACCCCTTGAGGTAGGTGCAATTACTGCCCCCATTTTTCAGATAAGGAAGCTGAGTCACAGCATAAAGAGGTTCCTCAAGGTGACATATCTGATACAGAACCAGTTCTCAAACTGGGATCTTTCTGACACCAGGGCCAATGCATATACCACCAGGCTGTTTACCACCTCTTAAAATTGTCTCATCCCTCCTCAGTTTGGTCTCCCTGAAGCTTAGTGCTTCTAAAGGCACACCCCCACCCCCAGAACATTCTGGTAACTGCTGCAGCTCTTGTTCTAGTTACTTAGGTGTTCTCTGTGGCTAAATAAGGTCTCCTGGGGCCCACCTAGCCTTTGTTGGGAACTTGGGCAAAGATGTTGCTTTCAGCTTGGTCTCCCTCTAAAGATCACTGAGCCAGAGCAGTGTTGGCATACCAGGTAAAACTACCACCTGTGACACTGGCATCCCACGTGGGCGCCCATTCGTGCTCTAGCTGCTCCACTTCTGATCCAGCTCCCTGCTAATGGCCTAGGAAAAGCAGCAAAAGGTGACCCAAATACCTGGGCTCCTGCCACCTACACGGGAGACTCATGAAGCTTCTGGCTTCCGCCTAGCACAGCCCTTGCTGTTTCGGCCACCTGGAGAGTTAACCAGTGGATGGAAACAATTTCCTGTGTGCTGGGCTCTGTGCTAGTTGTCTCAGAGCTTGAGATGAATGCAAACTGTTCCTGCCCTCAAGGGGCTTAAGGTCAAGTATACAAGTGAGTCTAATGCAAGACAGGGCCACATGCAATGCTGGA
The DNA here is from genome assembly GCF_051225735.1 of Oryctolagus cuniculus. Classification (NCBI taxonomy): domain Eukaryota; kingdom Metazoa; phylum Chordata; class Mammalia; order Lagomorpha; family Leporidae; genus Oryctolagus; species Oryctolagus cuniculus. Next base: position 111,660,614 of record NC_142888.1, read on the forward strand.
AGAGCAGATCATACTTATTTTTGTTTTTATTTGACAGAGTTATAGAGAGAAAGGTCTTCCTTCCGTTGGTTCACTCCCCAAATGGCCACCACGGCGGGCACTGCGCCAATCCGAAGCCAGGAGCCAGGTGCTTCTTCCTGGTCTCCCATGTGGGCACAGGGCCCAAGCACTTGGGCCATCCTCCACTGCACTCCAGGGCCACAACAGAGAGCTGGACTGGAAGAGGAGCAGCTGGGACTAGAACCCGGCACCCATATGGGATGCCGGCACTGCAGGTGGAGGATTAACCAAGTGAGCCACGGTGCCGGTCCTTTTTTTTTTAATATCTATTTATTTATTTATTTATTTTGAGCAGAGCATACTTAACAGTAATTCATTTTTTTATTTATTTTATTTTTTGTTAGGCAGAGTGGACAGTGAGAGAGAGAGAGACAGAGAGAAAGGTCTTCCTTTACCATTGGTTCACCCTCCAATGGCCACCGCGGCCGGCGCACTGTGCCAATCCAAAGCCAGGAGCCAGGTGCTTTTCCTGGTCTCCCATGTGGGCACAGGGCCCAAGCACTTGGGCTGTCCTCCACTGCCTTCCCGGGCCACAGCAGAGAGCTGGCCTGGAAGAGGGGCAACCAGGACAGAATCTGGCACCCCGATCGGGACTAGAACCCAGTGTGCCAGTGCCGCAAGGCGGAGGATTAGCCTATTGAGCCACGGCGCCGGCCTTAACAGTAATTCAAAGAGGAAACTGTCAGAATGGGGTCGGGGGAGGGGAGAGGAGGAGGGACAGGGCATTGCAGGAGAAGCATCCTTTAAAAATGAGCCTTTGGAGAGTGGGAAACCCTTGGACAGGTCGATACAGAGGACAGAAGGCTGGGGGAAGAGTTTCAGCCAGTCTGGGCAAAGGCAAGGGTAACCCAAAAATCACAGGACAGTATAGGAAATTGTGAGTAGTTGACTGTAGCAGAGAAGATACACAGAGGGGTGCAAGAAGAAACCAGATAGAGATATTGGGGTCATCTTAAGGGTCTGTGTACCAGAATGTTCTAGACTTCCAGAAACTAGCTTAAATAGGGGTTTATTGGCTACATATGTCTGGGCAGCTCAGGCCACACTGCTCCATTATTATACTGAGGAAACAATACTGGAGGGCCGGTCCTCCTGTGGTCAGGTGAGGGCTGCCAGTCACCAGATGAGTGCAGATTTCCTTGAGACAAGCTTTCTGTGTCAACTCTCTTAAAAGTGGTGGAAGTGTTGTGTTAAGTCTCACTGGCCAGAGTGGGCTCACATGCCCATTTCTTAAGCAGTCACGGGCCATTGGGACCAGAATTGCCCTTTGCCCAGTCAGGCCCACTTCTGGAACCAAGATCAAAGTCCATTTCCCTTAGGACACATTGGGTAAAATCAGGATTTGATGAGGAAGGAAGACACAAGGAATTGGTGTTGGGGAGGCAGCCAACAATAACCTCTGTGATCTCACGTGCCAAGAAAGTGGCGCTGGTGGCTTGTTAAGGTTAACAGGAATTGTGAAAAACCATGTTTAGGTATTTTAATAAGCCAAAGAGTATTCCTGTGTTGCACTGACTCTAAGATGCTGGCAGTCGGAAGCTGAATCATTATTTTATGTATGACTAAGGTCAAAGGCTCCCAGTGAAGCTAGGACGTGTTGCAGGTTGGGCTCTCTGAGTGGGAGGTGAGCATGCAGAAAGTTTGTCGGAGAACATTGTTGGGATCAACAAGTAGGGAAGTTGGGCTGCAATGCGGTTCAGCAGAGGCCTCAGCCAACTCCACAGTGAGTACCAGAAGCCAGGATGGCCCTTCAAGGGTAGCCCTGCATGTGGTGGTGTCCTGGGTCTTTGTGTCCCCGTGTTGACTGGTCACTGGATGTGGGCCACCCCAGAAGCGTGCTTTCTCCTGCCGAGGTGGATTTTTTTTCAGTAGTGACAGTTCTGAAGAGAGCTGGTCGTTCACCGAGGGTTACAGAAGTCAAACCTGTCCAGAAGTGGGTATCTGAGTGGCATGGGGCATTGTCCGCCACAACATGCCACTGGGTTGGTAGGGGCAGCCCAGCAGCTGAGACATCAGATGTGAACCAATGTCCCTCTAGAAATGCTGGGTAATTCTGGAATCATGGTCCATTAGAAAAGGGGAGGGGTGAGGGCACTAGGTCAGTGGCATGACAGAAAAAGTAGCAGCAGCCCCCAGCCCGCAGGACAGTCATTCTCTACTTGATGCTTCCTGCACTGTTTAATTTTCCTTCGCAAATATGTGACTTGTAGTTAGGAGAAAAACTGTTAGGGTTAGCTCTGCTGTGAAACCAAGCTCATCTGTGTAGAAATTTTGTAGTAGTACAGGGCTGGCGTTGTGCCACAGTGGGTTGAGCTGCGGCCTGCAACGCTGGCCTCCTGTATGGGAGTCTGCTCCACTTCCAATCCAGCTCCCTGCTAATGCACCAGGAAAAGCAATAGAAGATGGCCCGAGTGCTTGGGCCCCTGCCACTCATGTGGGAGACCCAGATGGAGTTTCTGGCTCCTGGCTTCAGCCTGGCCCCTCCCAGACTGTTGGTAGCCATTTGGTGAATGAGCCTGCAGATGGAAGACTCTCTCTCTCTCTCTCACTCTCTCTCTGTAACTCTGCCTTTTAAACGAATAAATAAATGAATTTTGTAGTTGTAAATATAATATATGCATACTGAAATCCTGAGAGAAAAGTTGCGATCTTAACCAGGATGCTAGAACACTAGAGAGTAAGAAGCCCCAGAAGTTTTGTGACCTGCCTGTTTGTCACGTGGTTTCCTACAGTGGCCTCTGCCTGAGGGGCTGGTGATTTCAGCTAACTTATGACCCTCCTGAACTGGGAAACACATTTCCTTCCTTCCTTCCTTCCTTCCTTCCTTCCTTCCTTCCTTCCTTCCTTCCTTCCTTCCTTATTTTTTTTTTTAGATTTATTTTATTTATTTGAAAGAGTTACACACAGAGAGAAGGAGAGGCAGAGAGAGAGAGGTCTTCCATCTGTTGGTTCACTCCCCCAATTGGCCACAATGGCTGGAGCTGTGCTGATCCAAAGCCAGGAGCCAGGTGCTTCTTCCAGTTCTCCCACATGGGTGCAGGGGCCCAAGGACTTGGGCCATCTTCTACTGCTTTCCCAGGCCATAGCAGAGAGCTGGATCGGAAGTGGAGCAGCCAGGACTTGAACCAGCGCCCATATGGGATGCCAGCACTGCAGGTGGTGGCTTTACCTGCTACGCCACAGCGCCGGCCCTGGAAACACATTTTTTATATTTGTTTTCATGATCAATGTTTCCCCTGATTTTAAAGTTGTGCATCAGTATGGAAAAAAAATGAATATATAGAAGCAATTAAAAAATACACGAGGAGATTAAAACAGTAAAAATAAAATTCAGCCATCACCTCCACTACGCAGGTGCCAGCATTGAGATTTTCACATCTTTCTGTCTTTCGTATCGGTGTATAAATGCTGCATAAAGCTGGTCTTAGCCGCTGCTGCTTCCTGGCAGACCTCGCTTCCTCCCCCACTGCCCCTCGCTGCTCCTGGAGGTTCAGCCTCCCCTCTCATTTATCCTTCCTGTCAGCCTCATGTTCTTCCCAGTTCCCCCAAAAAGGAAAATCCTCTTTTAACCCTCTAGATTTTGCCTGATCTCTTTCCATTCATAACCTTTAAAAATGCGTGTGCGTGTGTTACTGTGACGTTTTCTGATCAGGAAATAAAAAGCATTACTTCTAGAAAACCGGAATATGGAGAAAACAAGATTTGTCCAAACCCCAGAATTCCATTACCCAGTGAAAGTCTTCATGTGTTCACCCACATACGTCCTTCCAAAATTTCCTTTTATTGCAGCTCCTTTTTTTTTTTTAAGATTTTATTTTTTATTTATTTGAGAGAGAGAGTTACACAGAGAGAGGAGAGGCAGAGAGAGAGAGAGGTCTTCCATCCGCTGGTTCACTCCCCAGTTGACCACAATGACCGGAGCTGTGCCAATCCAAAGCCAGGAGCTTCTTTCCCAGTCTCCCATGTGGGTGCAGGAGCCCAAGGACCTGGGTCATCCTCCACTGCTCTCCCAGGCCACAGCAGAGAGCTGGACAGGAGAGGAGCAGCCAGGACTAGAACCGGTGCTCATATGGGATGCCACTGCCGCAGGCGGAGGATTAACCTACTGTACCACGGCGCTGGCCCCTGCAGCTTTCTTAAAATGAAGGTTTGGGGCCCGTGTTGTGGCATAGTGGGTTAGGCTTCCATCTGCAGTGCCAACATCCCATATGGGTGCTGGTTTGAGTCCTGGCTGCTCTACTTCCGATCTAGCTCCCTGATAATAGCCTGGGAAAACAGCAGAGATGGCCCAAGTCCTTGGGCTACTGACATTTCACATGGGAGACCTGGATGAAGATCTGGGCTCCTGGTTCAATGTGGCCCAGTCCTGTCTATTGCAGGGAGTGAACCAGCAGATGAAAGATTCTCTCTCTCTGTAACTTTGACTTTTAAAGAAATAAATACATCTTAAAAAAAAAAAAAGGAAGGTGTGTGCTCTTCTCATGGAATTCTAAAGGCTGCTAATACTTGGGAAAGAGTAATGGTTTCGAAACATCCACAACCTCAAAAGATACATTTTTTCAATCCGTGTTCATCCGTCAGAAAGGATGTCTCTGAAGACTGTGATAACGATGAGAACCTTCCGGTGTCCTGGCTGCCCGCCCCGTGCACTGGCTCCGATGCACGCTGTGCAGACCGCCTGTGCCCAGCCCGCGCAGCGCGCTCCCGATGGGCCGGCAGCGGACCCCTCCAGGCCAGGAGGGAAAACATGAGGCCCCCGCCTCTGTCTCGCCCCGGCCAGAGGCCAGAGCGCCTTCACCTTCTGCCCGGCTCCTTTTGAAAGCCTTGTTTGCATTTTCTTTCCCGAATGCGCTCCTGGTAATCACAGAAATGCACTCCTTGCACTCAGAGGAAAGCAACGTCATGGTTAGAAAGGAAGTGCGACGTTCAGTCTAATTTTTGCAGATTAGAACCTACAGAGGAATTGAGAACTGAATTGGAGCTGAAAATAAGGAGTCCTGCTGTATCCCAAACTCCTTCCTCCCCCCTCGCCCAGGGTCTGGATCTCGTCCATTCCTGCAGCGGACGGGTCCTGCGCACCTGTTGTGTGCCGGGCATCGTGCTAGGTTCTGGCTGTGAACTAGCAGCACGCCCCGCCCCACGGAGCAGACTTTCCAGCTTTCCAGCCGGGGAGCGGGGCAGAGGCAGGCACGGGAAGAAGTGACTGTTCCGGGCAATGACATATTGTGAGGTGCCAAGGAAAAGGGAGCGGGGAGAAGGCACAGAGAACGGCAGGGCTGCTGTGGTGGACTAAGTGGTCAGGAAAGCGGTGGAGGATTTCTGAGAACACTTCAGGCAAAGAGAAGAGGGACAGCAAAGGCCCTGAGGCAGGAGGGGGCCTGGTCTGTGGGAGGAGCCCGGAGGTCACCAGTAGGGCAGTAGCAGAGGAATGAAGGGGAAAACAGCAGGGGGTGAGGTCGGAGAGATAATGGTGGGATGGAGAAGGGCGGGCTCTGCACACCATGGTAAAGATTTTAGGTTCTATTCCAAGGGCTGGAAAGTGGACACAAATAGGAGAAAAGCCTCCAAAAGCAGCGATAGCTATCGTTTTGTATGCTTTAAAAGAGTGATTTTCGCTAAGGCCGATGCTCTCTGGCTGCATGTAATCTGTAAGTCAAATGGTGCTCCATCCCCGGCTCCCTCAGTCCCACGCTCCTGCGTCCCCAAAACCTGTACTTCAGCTCCAGTTTGCAGGTGTTGGGCGTTAGGAATAGGGGAATTTGCTGTTTAGGTGTCGTGAGGAAAAGGTTAACAGAGCAGGTCTCCAAGCAAACCTTGGTGGAGCCCTGGGCACCCCCCTGGGAATGTGGCCTTCCCAGGTTCTTTTGGTCCCTGATGGCTGACTTTGCTGTTGAAGCAATGGGCCGCGCCACCCCAGCGGGTCAGGGTTTCTTCATACAAACATCAGGATCCATGATGTACTTGAACCTCGTTTCATGGTTAGGGTTCTGTGTTCCCATCGCCATGGCTGATGAGTAGTGGGATATGCATCTGTGACCAAGTTGCAGCTGGGCCTCAGAACCTGAGCGTCAAAACAGGCTTGGCTGGGAACATTCTGGACAGGCCCGGCTGCTGTCCTCTGTGGCTTCCCTGGGGACAAAGAAGGCCAGTGGGAGCTTGTACTGGGCTGTTCTGGACCCCGATGTCCATCTTTTTCCTGCTGTCTCCTTTGCTGGGATCAATCTTTAGGCATTGGCATATGCTGTTGAGTTGTGCACGTCTTTCTGGTGACTCACTGTTATGGGGTGAGTTGTGCTCCCTTCATTCCACAGGTTGAAGTCCTAACTCCCCAAACCTGAAAAAGTGAGCGCATTTAAAGATCGGGTCTTTAAAGAGGGAGGCATTCCATAAGGGTGCTGATTGCTCCACTTTGATACACACCTGCTTAAAGGAGTACTGTGCATCTGTGGGAAAGACTGAGGAAGATCTCTCTGAACAGATATGGAAGAATCTTCAAAAAGCAACAAAGACAATGACAAGAATATGTGTAATATGCTGCCTTATGTGTAAGACAGAATGGAAACTCAGGACATCTGTGTATATCTGTTCATGTAAGTAAAACACACGAAGGGGAAATTCCTGAGATCAATATACTCAAGACATGGGGAAAATTAGGGGGAAAGGATAGAGATAATTTAGGGGGAGAAAAGTGCTTCTCTGAATATATATATATGTATATATATATATTTGTATAGCTCTGACATTCAGATTGAACTTGGTGTTTTATATACTAGGATGAAGGGGAGGGAGGGAGGAAATGGAAGGGCAGGAAAAAGGAAAGGAAAGTATGTGTGGGAACTCTGTTGAATACAAACAACGAATGAACCAACCCAGGTAACTTTGGAACACAGTATTGAGACTGCATGGATAGAGACAAAAAAAGAATTCCAAATAGATTATAGATTTTTAACTCATTATACTAGTTCAAACTAGTTTAGAACTAGTCTGATTAGACTTTTTTTTTTTGTTTGCAGAGGCACAGCTTAGCACTTCTGAAATATTTTCTGTACATTACAGGGTTGGTTATGTGGACAAAGGGAGCCATGTTTCGTACTGCTAGAGAGAGGAGCTACAATCATGAAAAAAGGAGGTAGGATGAGACTAACCCTGTGACATTGGATTGGAATAGGAGATAGCACTGTACACTCCTCATTTTTAGTAAATGTAGACAGCTGTATGTATAAGTAGAAATGGATGTGTGTGTGGATGTTTTACTTATTTATTTATTTATTTGAAAGGCAGAGAGAGAGGTCTTCCATCTGCTGGTTCACTCCCCAGATGGCTGCAACGGCCGGAGCTGTGCTGATCCGAAGCCAGGAGCCAGGAGCTTCTTCAGGTCTCCCACGTGAGCGCAGGGGCCCAAGGACTTGGGCCATCTTCTGCTGCTTTCTCGGGCCATAGCAGAGAGCTGGATGGGAAGAGGAGCAGCGGGGACTCGAACCGGCACCCGGATGATATGCTGGCACTGCAGGCGGCGGCTTTACGCACTGCGCCACAGCACCGGCCCGTGTGTGGATATTTGTGAAGCATGTGTGTGTGCACACATTTATATATATCTTTTCTAGCTCTGTCCTCTGAGAAGGCCGGGAATCACTGACTGCAGTAGCACATGAAGCAGACAACTAGCCCCCAGATGCTGGTTCTAGATATGATTCGCTGTTAAGAGGAACCTGAGTTCCTTACAGAAATGCTGTGATTAGCTGTAGGGCAAGGAAAAATACAACGTGAGCAGGAAAAGTCTTGTGGTTTCAGAAAGTAAGCAAGTGCTTAAAGAATAGGGAAATGGCGGCCAGCGCCGCAGCTCACTAGGCTAATCCTCCGCCTAGCGGCGCCGGCACACCGGGTTCTAGTCCCTGTCGGGGCGCCGGATTCTGTCCTGGTTGCTCCTCTTCCAGGCCAGCTCTCTGCTGTGGCCAGGGAGTGCAGTGGAGGATGGCCCAGGTGCTTGGGCCCTGCACCCCATGGGAGACCAGGAGAAGCTCCTGGCTCCTGCCATCAGATCAGCGCAGCGCACCAGCCGTGGCGGCCGTTGGAGGGTGAACCAACGGCAAAAGGAAGACCTTTCTCTCTGTCTCTCTCTCTCTCTCTCTCTCTCACTGTCCACTCTGCCTGTAAAAAAAAAAAAATAGGGAAATGGCAAGGAGACATAAGAGGTAGCTTAAAGAGGCTTCCAGTGGCCAAATCAGACCATTTGGGTATAAAGCAATGATAATGAAGGATTATAACTGAGCCCATTAAATGAACTGAGCCCATGAATTTGTGCTAAAGCAAAAGAACAGAGAAGAGAAAGATCTTTCTGTCGCTCCCCCTCTTCGTGGAGGAACGACACTAAACCCTGCCTAGGCTTCATATCCGAGTCACGGCACCATTATGTCATTCCCCCTCTTCGCGGAGGAACGACACAGGACCCAGCATTGTTCTTTCGTCTGCTCGGCCCTCCCCGGGTTTGCTGCTGGTTCTTCCCGGGTTGGCGGTTCCCCCTAGCCACTTTCCCCACTTCCACGGGGGAGTGGCATACCACCGGCCTGCTCTCTCGGGGGCTGCACAGGTGTTCCTCTTAGATGTTCCTGGTGCATGTTGTCTCTCTCCTCCTTTATAGTCCTCTTCCACCAATCCCAACTCTGCTACCCACACGCTGAGTACACTGCTCTCCTCCAATCAGGAGCAAGATCAGCTCCTGCAGCTCAGTCAATCAAATTGGCGAGAGGCAGCTGCGTAGAAGTTGTTACTCCCTTCTCAGCGCCATATTGTGGGAGAGCAGATGCATAGAATAAGTCTTAATTCCAGTAACAGTCTAGTCCGAGTTGCTCCCCACACTTTCTTACAGTAGAAAATTGATCAAAATGTGTAAAAGAAATGATGGAATTAGAAACTCACTATTTGGCAACCATCATAGTAATAACTGATTTTGGCATGAATCATCATTGGGTGCTCAAAGTAATAGGTGAGGGGTTGGCGCTGTGGTGTAGTGGGTAAAGTCACCTCCTGCAGTGCCGGCATACCCTATGGGCACCAGTTCAAGTCCCAGCTGTTCCTCTTCCGATCCAGCTCTCTGCTATGGCCTGGGAAAGCAGTAGAAGATGACCCAAGTCCTTGGGCCCCTGCACCCACGTGGGAGACCTGGAAGAAGCTCCTGGCTCCTGGGTTCAGATCAGCGCAGCTCCAGCCATTGCAGCCATCTGGGGAGTGAATCAGTGGATGGAAGACTTCTCTCTCTATCTCTGCCACTGCCTCTCCATAACTCTGCCTTTCAAATAAATAAATAAATCTTTAAAAAAAGAAAAGAATCCAGTGGGATGGAAGATGGATTGGGTAAGCATAGAAGAAACTAGGATGTGCATGTGCTTTGCAGTGGGTGTGTTATACTGCACACTCTCACTTCTATGTGTGTTTGAAAATTCCCAAAACACAAATTTGTATTAATTTTTTTAAAAAAGTTTAAATTTATATTCATTTGAAATTCAGACACAGAGAGAGAGGGAGAGAGGAAGGGAGGAAGGGAGGGAGGAAGAGAGAGAGAATCTTCTGTCCACTGGTTCGGTCTCCAAATGACTGCAACAGTCAGAGCTGGACCAGGCTGAAGTCAGGAGCTGGGAGCTCAACCTGAGTCACCCACGTGAGTGGCGGGGATGCAAGCACTTGACCATCACCTGCTGCCTCCCGGGGTAAGCACTGGAATGAAGCTGGATCGCAGGCGGAGTAGCTGGGGCTCAAACTGGTCACTCTGATATGGGATGTGAGTGTCCTGAGTGATGACTTAACCCTACACTAAATGCCTGCCTCCAAAAAAACTTTTAAAGGGCAGAATATTATGAAGACTTCATAGAAATAAATTCAAAAATTGTAAACTTACCAAATTAAACCAAGAAAACAGAAAATATGAAAAAATGCAGTAATCATTAAAGAGATTGGATTGATATTTGAAAATCTGTCCCCACAAAAGATCTTCTATTATGACTGGTGCCTTTGCCATACATGAGATCAAATGCATTGTTCAGTATAGTCCAAGCTTGCACACCTCATTTAGTCATTCAACAAGCACCTAATGAATACCAACTACGGGTCAGGCACTGTTCTACGTAGTAGGAATACATCTGTGAGCAACAACAGCGAAAATCCAAAGTGTCTACTCTTGTGGGGCTTACAGTGTAGAATAAACGCAAATAAATTTCACAGTATGTTAGAAGGAGAATAGTACTATGGGAAAGTGGAGCAGCATGAAAGGGAGACTGAGAGGCAGAAGGGACAGGCTCTCACTTGAAATAGGGCATGCAAGGCCCAGATTTTGACCTTGAAACACTGTTTCTCACTGAAAGGAGCAGGGCTCCTTGGAGAAACGGGTAATTCAAGGTCTGGGTCAAGAAGTATACAAGGAGATCCTGGAACATTCTGTTGTAACAAAAGGATAAAACAAAAAAGGGACAAAACTCAGTGAATTAGTTACTGTTGGAGGATGCTAGCAAACCAGTTTATTATTGATTTTTAAAAAGGTAAATATAAGGAAACATAAAAAGAACTAAGCATTTATGCTGTTTTTTATATGAACTGTACCACTGACTACTCAACTAGTACATGAGGGGATAATTCTTTTTGTAGAAGTGTCCTGGATAATAAATAAGAAAATAATAATTCTATTTTTAAGATTCACTTTATATGAAGAAAGTTGAACGTCTTTTCATTTGATTATTGTCTATAGCCCTTGCCTACATTCCTGCTGGATTATGTATGGTCTTTTTACCTTTTATTTGTCAAACTCTTTATTTAATAGAGCCATGAAGCCTTTGACTACAATGTAAATTAAAAATACATTATCTCAAAGTTAAAAAAATTATGATGTCACAAATGATTCTAAGCAATGAAATAAGTAAGAGAGTCTACAACATTTTGATTTTACCCCTGATGACCAGCTTGCTATATAAAAAGATTAAAAAGTAAAACAACTATAGAATCAATCATCAATGCCTTACTGCATCACAGAAAGACAAACAAGCCGAGCTTAGGGACTTCGTGATGAAAAACATACCGCAGTCCTTATTTGTCCCCCAGAGCTGCCGTAACGAAGAATCAGAAGTGGGACATCTTTAATTCTTCAGAGTTGTGCAGGCTGGAAGTCCAAGTGCAGGTGTCCAGCAGGGCCAGACTCCTCACAAAGGCTCTAGGGGAGGATGCTTCCTTGGCCCTGCCTAGCTGGGTGCTGGCAGTCTTTAATGCTCCTGGACTTACAGCAGCAGAATTCAGTCTCTGCATGCATTTTCGCATGGCTGTCTTTCCACCGTATGTTTTTGGATCCTAATTTCCCTCTTCTTATAAGGACACCAGTCATACTGGTATTGGGTTAGGGTCCAGGGTCACCTCATCTCAGCTTGATTACATCTGCAAAGACCCTAGATTCATGACTTTTGGGGGACACTTCAATCCAGTATAACACTATCCAATCCAGTATGCAAAAAAAAAAAAAAATCACCCTTGAATCTATTCAAGCCTCTAGAGTCAACTAAAAGTTTACAGTAAATGCAGGGGACCACCTAACATGTTAAATGGCATCGCTAGGATGCAATTAGCCAACTCCAGACTGTGGTGAACTCTATAGGACAAACAACCTGGTATCTTCAACAAATGACAAGAAAAAAAGACTTGAAGGAAGCGCCTGTAGGTAAAAGAGACTTAAAGAAATATCAACCACTAGTGATGACTGGATCTCATCTGGATCTGAATGTGTCCCCCAAATTCATATGTTGGATATTTAATCCCCAATGTGGGGGCTGGCACTGTGGTGTAACGGGTAATGTTGCTGTCTCCAGTGCCGGCATCCCATATGGGAGCCGGTTCTAGTCCCAGCTGCTCCACTTCCGATCCAGCTCTCTGCTATAGCCTGGGAAAGCAGTGGAAGATGGCCCAAGTCCTTGGGCCCCTGCACCCACGTGGGAGACCTGGAAGAAACTTCTGGCTCCTGGCTTCAGATGAGCTCAGCTCCAGCTGTTGCTGCTATCTGGGGTGTGAACCAGCGAATGGAAGATCTCTCTCTGTGTCTCTACTTCTGCCTCTCTCTCTCTGCCTTTGTCTTTCAAAGAAATAAATAAATCTTTTTTAAAAAATCCCAATGTAACAGTGTTGGGAGGCAGAGCCTTTGGGAGGTGCTTAGATGGTGAGGGTTCTGCCCTCGTGACTTGTCGCTCCCCCATTCGCAGAGGAACGACACAGGACCCTGCGCTGTTCTTTTGTCTGCTCGGCCCTTCCCGGGTTTGCTGCTGGTCCTTCCCGGGTTGGCTACCGACCCCTCCACCTCCGTGGAAGGGCAGTTCCCCCTGGCCACTTTCCCCACTTCCGTGGGGGAGCGGCACACCGCTGGCCGGCTCTCTCGGGGGCTGCACAGGTGTTCCTTCAGATAGATGTTCCTGGTGCATGTTGTCTCTCTCCTCCTTTATAGTCCTCTTCCACCAATCCCAACTCTGCTACCCACACGCCGAGCACGCTGCTCTCCTCCAATCAGGAGCAGGATCAGCTCCTGCAGCTTGTCAAACTGATAAGGCAGCTGCGTAGAGGTTGTTTGGTCTCTTTCTCTCAGCGCCATATTGTGGGAGAGCAGATGCATAGAATAAGTCTTAATTCCAGTAACTTAGTCTGGTCTCAGTTGCTCCCCACAGTGACTGGACAAATGCCATTATAAAAAGAACTTCAGGTTACTCTCTCCTGCCATTCTGCCTTCTGGAATGTGAACATGAAGAAAGAAGGCACAAACCAGATGCCAACACCTTCATTTCTGAGTTCCCACCCACAAGAATCATGAGAAAACAAATGTCTGGTCTTCAGAAATTACCCAGTCTCGTGCAGACTGTTGAAATCTTTACTTAGTATATACTAAGTTGATCTTCTGTATATAAAGGTAATTGAAAATGAATCCAGATGAAGAATGGGATGAGTGAGGGAGCGGGAGATGGGATGGTTGTGGGTGGGAGGGAGGTTATAGGGGGAAAAGCCACTATAATTCAAAAGTTGTACTTTGGAAATTTATATTTATTAAATAAAAGTTGAAAGAAATATAAAAAAGTCAGTGGGGAAAAAAAGGAATTACGCAGTCTCAGGTATTCAGTTATAGCAGCACAAAACAGATAAAGACAGGAAGTCATCGGGTTTAGACGGCATCATGAGGATGGAGCTCCATGATGGGATTCATGCCCGTGCAAGGAGACGTTGAGTGCTCTCTCGCTCTCTCTGCAAACACCGAGGAAGACCATGTGAGGACCGAACCCAGAAGAGAGCGGTCACTAACAGCCCAGCCTAGCTTTACCCTGCTCGTGGACCTCCAGCATTTAGAACTGTCAGAAATGAATTATTTAGGGGCCGGCGCTGTGGCATAATGGGTAAGGCCGCTGCCTGCAGTGCTGGCATCCCATATGGGTGCCAGTTCGAGTCCCGACTGCTCCAGTTCCAATCGATCTGCTATGGCCTGGGAAACCAGAAGAAGATGGCCCAAGACCTTGACCCCCTGCACCCACGTTGGGGACCTGGAGGAAGCTCCTGGCTCCAGGCTTTGGATCGGCACAGCTCCGGCCGTTGTGGCCAGATGATGGAGTGAACGAGCGGATGGAAGATCTCTCTCTCTCTCTACCTCTCCTTCTCTCTCTGTGTAACTCAGACTTTCAAATAAATAAATAAATCTTTAAAAATAAAAAAGAAATGAGTTATTTAACCTGCCCTGTCAATGGTATTTGCTGATAGCAGCTCCAACAGACTGAGACCATGCGTGCCTTAAATCTCTACATGCTTGATCATCTTTGACTATGTGTTGAGCATTAGGATTTTTCTTTATAAAATTTCTTTTATTTCTTGGGGCTAACACTGTGGTGTGGTGGGTAAAGCTGCCACCTGCGGTGCTGGCATCCCACATGGGTGCCAGTTTGAGTCTCAGCTGCCCCACTTCCAATCCAGCTCTCTGCTGTGGTCTGGGAAAGTAGTGGAAGATGACCCAAATCCTTGGGTCTCTGCACCCATGTGGGAGACCCTGAAGAAGCTCCTGGCTCCTGGCTTCGGATCGGTCCAGCTCTAGCCATTGTGGCCATTTAGGAAATGACCCACTGGTTGGAAGATTCTCTCTCTCTCTTTGCCTCTGCCTCTCTGTAACTCTGACTTTCAAATAAATAAATAAATCTTTAAGAATTATTTTGTTATTGTCCTTTTTTTCCTCATTTTTCTTTTCACTATCTCCTTAAAAAGAGAGAGAGAGAGAGAGAGAGAGAGACTTATTTATTTATTTGAAAGGCAGAGTTAAGGGTGGGGAGATTCACTCCCCAGATGGCCATAATGGCCAGCTCTGGGCCAGGCAGAAGCCAGGAACCAGGAGCTTCATCTGGGTCTCCCACATGGGTAGCAGGGGTCCAAGCACTGGGCCATCTTCTGCTGCTTTTCCCTGGCCATTAGCAGGGAGCTGCATCGGAAGTAGAGCAGTCAGGACATGAATTGGTGTCCATATGGGATGCGGGTGTCGAAGGTGTCAGTTTTTCCCATTGCACCACAATACTGGCCTCTATTATCTCCTTTTTACAAGCCCTTGTGTCAAGGATTGGTTTTCTTTTTTTCTTAAAGATTTATTTTATTTATTTGAAAGACAGAGTTACAGTTCACTGGATCACTCCTCAGATGGCTGCAACGGCCGGAGCTGCGCCGATCCGAAGCCAGGAGCCAGGAGCTTCTTCCGGGTCTCCCATGTGGGTGCAGGGACCCAAGGACTTGGGCCATCTTCTACTGCTTTTCCAGGCCATAGCAGAGAGCTGGATCAGAAGAGGAGCAGTTGGGACTCGAACTGGCGCCCAGTCCAGGGCTTTAGCCCGCTGCACCACAGTGCCGGCCCCAAGGATTGGTTTTCAATATATCGTGTGAGTTGTCCTGCTATGTATGAAATTCCAACCCAGAAGCAGTTCCTTTACAAATGATTCAGCATCAGATTCCCCATAAACATGCATTGTGATGTGAACATTTGTGTTTTTTTAAAGATTTATTTATTTATTTGAAAGATTTACACAGAGAGAAGGAGAGGCAGAGAGACAGAGAGAGGTCTCCCATCTGCTGGTTCACTCCCTAGTTGGCTGCAACAGCCAGAGCTGTACTGAAGCCAGTTAGCCAGAAGCTTCTCCTGGGTCTCCCACATGGGTGCAGGGATCCAAGCACTTGGGCCACCTTCCACTGCTTTCTCAGGCCATAGCAGAGAGCTGGATTGGAAGTGGAACAGCCGGGACTAGAACTGGTGACCATATAGGATGCCAGCCAGCACTGCAGGTGGTGGCTTTACTGCTATGCCACAACACCGGCCCCAACATTGGGTTTTAATGTAAAGAAATATGGTCACGTGCTGCAGAATAATATTCCAGGCAATGTCAGTCCACATATGTGATGATAGTCTCCTACGATTATGCCACCAATGACTTTACAACTGCCTTAAACTAGCGTGTGCACTCTGTGATGTTTGCACACCGACAAAACTGCCTAAGGATGCATTTGTCTGATCGTATCCCCGTCATGAACTGATGCATGACTGTGATGGGAAGCCTGGGTAGAATTCTATTCCTCCTAAGATTTTTATTTGTTTTCTCCAGGTGCCTGGGCTGCTAGCTATCTGCAATGAACTTAACCCAATTTCAAGGGATGAGATTTTCTGGGTTACTCAGATGCATGGAAGGTGGCTGCATTGCATGGGAGAGCCAGTTTACTCCAAAGGCACCCTTAATTCCTGGGACAAAGCCTTTCAGGAAAGCACCCCCGAAGCAGGGGATGACTTATCACAGTCTCCATTTTTGGCTGATGCTGGGTGCTGCCTTCTGTTTCCTATTCCTGGGAGGCCACAAAACAAATAAACAAACAAACAACAACAACAACAAAAAAAAACAACTCAGGCTTTCAGTTTTCTCTTCCAAAAAATTCTCCCTCAGCAAAAGTGGCCCCAAGATTTAGGCGCCTCTTTCTGGCTTATTGTCCTGTCTTGGATCTTGGTTCGGTACTTTTTTTTATTTAATGAATGTATTTTTTTCATAGCAACAACTTCAGGAATACACTGGTTCTTTCCTCCATACCCCACCCCCCAACTCCCATCCCACCTCCCTCTCCCTCTCCCATCTCCTTCATTATGGTTCATTTTTAGTTTGACTTTATATACAGAGGACCAACTCCATGCTAAGCATAGACTTCAACAATTTGCACCCACGCACACACACACAACATATAGAGTAGAGTTTGGGAACAAAATTTGCAGTCAATTCTCATAGTACAACTCATTATGGATGGAGGTCCTATATGGGGAGTAAGTGCACAGTGACTTCTACTTGTTCCTTTAATAATTAACACTCTTGTTTATGACGTCAGTGATCACCCGAGGCACTTGCCATGGGCTGCCAAGGCTGTGGAAGCCTTCTGTGGCCATAGACTCCATCGGTATTTGGACACCACCATAAGCAAAGTGGATGCTCTCTCCTCCCTTCAGAGAGAGTACATCCTTTTTTGAGGACTCTTTTTTCCGCTGAGGTCTCACGGGGATCCTCTGTGTAGGATATTTTTGGTTCAGTACTTTCTATCTTGTTAAGTATTTCATACTTTTGAGAATATTTTCAAATGATTTTGACCCTCCTTTGATGTTTTCTGCAGGAGTGTTCATTTCACTTATATAGCTTGCCATTGACAGTAGCTGAAGTCTTTCCCCCTTTGGTGGCGAATGTACCACCGCACCACCAAAAAGCTCCCACACCAGAGTGCCAGTAGCTTCCTGAGAAAGCGTGCAGAAGAAGTAATTTTTGAGGACTTGAATGTCTGAATATGTTTATATTCTGTCCTTACATTTAATCAGTACTTTTGCTGCATATAGGATCGTTGGTTGGATATTAATTTCCTTTCACAATGTTGACAGCATTGCTTCCTTAACTACTAACTGTCAGTTTGTCTCTGGAAGAATCTGAAGTTATGCTGGTCCTTTATATGTAATAGAGGTTTTCTCCTGGAAGCTCTTAGAATATTCTCTTTATCCTTGTTTTTGAAATTGGCACCATTAGGTGATTTGATATGGGTTTGTCTTATTCCCCATGCTAAGCGTGAATTGCATTTATTCTTTCTTTTTTTTGTTGTTGTTGTTAAAGGTTTATTTATTTATTTGAAAGGCAGAGTTACAGAGAGGCAGAGGCGGGGTCGAGAGAGAGAGAGAGAGAGGTCTCCCATCCGCTGGTTCACTCCCCAATTGGCAGCAATGACCGGAGCTGTGCTGATCTGAAGCCAGGAGCCAGGAGCTTCTTCTGGGTCTCCCCACACAGATGTAGGGGCCAAAGCACTTGGATCATCTTCCACTGCTTTCCCAGGCCATAGCAGAGAGCTGGATCGGAAGTGGAGCAGCCGGAACTCGAACCAGCACTCAAATGGGATGCTGACACTGCAGGCTTTACCGGCTACACCACAGTGCCAGCCTCCTGAATTTATTATTTCAAACTGTACATTCAACTTCAACTCAGGGTCTTGCGGTGGATTATGTCTTTGATGATATTCTCTTGCCTTTTTTCCTGGCCTTTTCTGTGCTCATATTATTAGTCGCATTAGAACAATCCTTTAGCATCCCTTTCTTTTCTGTTCTACTTTCCCGATGTCTTTTTTTCTTTCTGGTCTGTTTTCCTTCTCTGAACTTTTGTCCTATTCATTAAGAGATCCTGAACATTTAATTTCTGAAAGTTTTTTTTTTTTTAAGATTTATTTATTTGAAGGCAGAGTTACAGAGAGAGAGAGAGAGACAGACAGACAGACAGAGAAAGATCTTCCATCCACTGGTTCACTCCTCAAATGACCACAACAGCCAGAGCTGGGCCAGGAGCCAGGAGCTTCTTCCGGGTGCAGGGGCCCAAGCACTTGGGTCATCCTCTGCTACTTTTCACGGGCCATTAGCAGGAAACTGGATCAGAAGTGGAGCAGTCGGGACTCGAACTGGTGCCTGTTCGCCCACTTCACCTACTACACCACAGTACCAGCCCTGAGAGTTGTTGTTTTCTTGAAAGCTCCCATGTTCCTTTCAAAGCACACAGGTTATCTTACGTCCCAGAGGCTATTCTGGACTTTTTGCTGTTGTTTTTGTGTGTTTGCACTGTTTCTCTTACATTTGAGTTTCCTTTTTCTATTGGTTGCTTTAATAGTAGAGGGATTTGGGTAATGGCTTGGCCAGGCAAGGGCCAAGGGTGAGGCAAGCAGGGAATCCAGGATGCAGAATGTGTGCAGGCCCTCCCTCCCAGCACTTACCTGGCCTGAGGGCCCCTGGGTCCTGATCTTGGCTGTCCACCTGTCGGACTGAGGAAGTGGAGTGCTGAGCGCTGATTGCAAGCTCTGTGGCGTGGGTGGGCCCTATCTACCGGCTTCTCTCTGGAATGACTGGACCAGGTCACAGCCATTTCTTTCAGGCATCTCCAAACGTAGAGTTTGGTTTTTTTTTTTTTTTTTTTTTGACAGGCAGAGTGGACACTGAGAGAGAGAGACAGAGAGAAAGGTCTTCCTTTTTGCCGTTGGTTCACCCTCCAATGGCCGCCACGGCTGGCGCGCTACAGCCAGCACACCGCACTGATCCGAAGCCAGGAGCCAGGTGCTTCTCCTGGTCTCCCATGGGGTGCAGGGCCCAAGGACCTGGGCCATCCTCCTCTGCACTCCCTGGCCACAGCAGAGAGCTGGCCTGGAAGAGGGGCAACCGAGACAGGATCCGGTGCCCCGACCGGGACTAGAACCCAGGGTGCCAGTGCCGCAGGCGGAGGATTAGCCTAGTGAGCCGCGGCGCCGGCCTAATTTGGGTTCCTTCTAAAGTGCAGGCTCGGGGCAGGAGTTTGGCGTAGCAACTAAGATGCCCATGTCCCACATCAGATCGCCTGGGTCTGACTCCTGATTCTGCTAGAGCAGGTAGTTTATTTCAGTGTTGTTCCCACAGTTGGAGTGAGGGAGCCAAGACACCGACACAGGGAAAGGAGAAAAGGCAATACAAAAGTGCCTTATTAAGGTCACCGCTGCGGGAAGCAGGGATTTGACTGTAGCAGGGCCTCCTTGGAAGCCTCCCAGGACTGTCCATGGAAGAACAGGAAGGTAGATCATTTATTTAAAGCCCAGCTCCCATGCCGCCGCGTGGTGGAGGAGCCACCCTGGGGCGGTAACCAACCGCTCTTGCAGCCTGCACACAGCCCGGTAGGCTCCCATAGCTTTGAAACTGAAAGTGGAGAGAGACCTAACCCTCCCTAGAGGTCAAGTGCTGCCACCAAGAGGTCACACCGATCTTGTGCTCAGCGGTGCAGTGCGCCTAGGCAGTTGGAATCAGCAGTGTCCCCAGGGGGAAGTGACAGGAAGTGGTGACTGCCTGGAGTAAAATCTGATCTCCCTGTGGGGATGTAAGGTGGGCTTCTTGGAGCTGGGGGCTGGGGGGACAGAAGCTCCAGTGGCGATGGGAAGTTATCTCTCCTTTAGGCTTTCTCTGAATTGTTCCTCTTTGACTTAGGCTGACATCACTCCCATCCCGAGCTATGTTAGGTCAACACCTGAAGACTCCATCCATAGATCATGCCAGTCCTTCTCCTGCGTATTGGTGCCATCTTCAACCCACCTGGGCCAAGACTCGGGCCATGCCACACTGCCCTCGCCATGTATGCCCTCTGAATTCTGCTCGGGCTCTGAAGTAGTGCTCTGGGCCACCCACTGAACAGATGCCCTGTTACGCACTCTGCTCAGGCTCTGACACCCTAGGCCAGGCCATCAGCACACACGGACAACCTCCTGACACCACCCAAGGTCTCGTACCCCAGACCGGGCCCCTTTCTTCCCCTCCTAGCCTGCCTGGCTTCTGACAGCCCACACTGGGCCTTCCGGGACATGGCTGCCTTCCTCAATCCACCCAGCCCCAGACGGTCCTGCCCCATCTGCCTCAGTCCTTGAAACAGTATGGAGGCTACTCCCCCCGCCCCGGGTGAACCCCCCATCCCCCCACTCTGGGCTCTGGCTTCTCATGCCAAGCCACCTGGGCTGGATGCTCTCACGTGCTTGCCTTACCCAGTTTGGCTGCTGATTCCCCAGGACAGCCTGGTCCCATGTGGACAATTGACTTACTCCACTCGGACTCCAGCTGCCTCTCGCTGGCCGCCCCTGCATGGGTGCCTTCCTCATCCTGCTGCAGTTCTCACGCCTCCCACCAGGCCGCCCAGCCACATGAGCACCCTTGTTTCCCTACTTTGACTCGGATGACACCACCAGACCATCCTGGGTGGACACCCTTTTCTCATGGGTGGGCATCAGTGTGCCACACTGAGCCTTTCTCTCGCCCTGGACACCATTCCAAACGTTCTAGGAGTCCAGCATCCTGGCCCAGGCTGCCACCACCTGTGGATGCCCTCCTCGGGCTCTGCTACTCCACGTGGATGACGTCACTCTCAGCTCCAAGTCATTCCCCTGGGGGGCCAAGGTCATCAGCCTATTCAGGTTCAGCCTCCCTGTGATGGACAGACTCCTCCCCACCCTCGCGCACTCAGAACTCCCCCCTCACGTTGTTTGGGTGCCAGATGGCACCCCTGCTGTGCAAGCCTTCCACACCTCACGTGGCTCTGCCACTCAGCGCCCCCTCACCCCCTGATCTTGCTTTAACTCCCCCAGCCAGGTCACCCTACTGCACGGATGCCCCCTCCTGCATGGTTCCCCTTGCTTGGGACCCCCAGGTGTAGATGGTATAGATGCTGTCCTCACCCACTGGACTTCAGCCTCACCACAACTGGCCAACCCCATCCCTGCTCAGACTTCTTTTCTTTTCTTTTCTTTTCTTTTCTTTTCTTTTCTTTTCTTTTCTTTTCTTTTCTTTTCTTTTCTTTTCTTTTCTTTTCTTCCTTCCTTCCTTCCTTCCTTCCTTAGATTTATTTATTTATTTGAAAGTCAGAGTTACAGAGAGGCAGAAGCAGAGGGAGAGAGGGAGGTCTTCCATCCACTGGTTCACTCCACAAATGGCCACAATGGCCAGAGCTGGGCCAATCCAAAGCCAGGAGCCAAGTGCTTCTTCCGGGTCTCCCACGTGGCTACAGGGGCCCAAGGCCTTGGGCCATCTTCTACTGCTTTCTCAGGCCACAGCAGAGATCTGGATCAGAAGTGGAGCAGCCGGGTCTTGAACCGGTGCCCATATGGGATGCTGGCGCTGCAGGTGGCTGCTTTACCCGCTAGGCCACATCGCCAGCCCCTCAGACACCATTTTCATTGAGTAGGCTCTGACAACCCACAGGCTGCTTCTCTGACAAGACCCAGTTCACACTGTCGAGCCTGATTCCTACTGTCGGAACATCTCGTGTGGATGACTTGCTCTTCCTGGCTGGGCTTTGACTCCCCATGGGGGCCCTTCCCCCATTGCGGGTGACTCCCTAGTAGGGGCATCCCTGTGCAGGGACCTCCCTCCTCACCCCCCTCAGATTCCTATGCCCTCCACTCCAGGTGTTCCTTTCTGTGAACTTCCTCTGTGTTCACTTGGATTCCATCTCTCCACATTGGGCATCACTCTCCGTGCATACCCTCCGCACCTCATTTCGGATCTCACACCCAGTGCTCAACGAACACTGTGCGTGTGTGCGTGTGTGTGTGTGTGTGTGCATTCCTCACCCTGGTTGGGCTATGGAACCAGTCAGGAGGCCACTTGCCTGCCTGGATAGCTTCTTGCTTATAGCTGTGCTCTGGCGTCTTGTACCATTTGTGCCACGCTCCTGTGGCTCCCTGCTCTTCCTGCCCAGGCTCTGTCAGCCTGCCTTGTGCGCGCCTCCTGCAGGGATGTGCCACACAGCTCAGTGTCCCACAGCGTGCAGTCCGCCAGGCTGCTGAGAGAACACCTGCCTCCCGCTCTGTGGCCTCTGGCACTCTACCCACACTGCTCCCTGAAGTGCCCTCTTCTGGCTTGTGATGGCTCAGATCATTTAGACGAAAGCGCGACATCCGAATCCGCTCTACTTAACTAAACATATTGCCCACTATAGCAACCTGTTTGAGACACTCCAGACAAATACATCCTTAGAATCAGTGTGCATTGACTGATTGCTGTTTAGTCCCTAGAAAAAGGGCGATATACCAGTGGTGAGGAACTGTTCGAGTATCATCTAGGTTGTTATTCACTTAATATTTTTTCTTTAAATGAATTGACTTTCCAATACAAATTTCTGTTTCCCCATTTCTTCTTTGGTGATTATATATATCTATATCTATATATATCTTATAAACTTGACCATTTTAACAATTTTTAAATATTTATTTTATTTATTTGAAAGACAGACTTACAGAGAGAGGTAGAGACAGAGAAAGAGGTCTTCCATCCGCAGGTTCACTCCCCAGATGGCCGCAATGGCCAGAGCTGCGCCGATCCAAAGCCAGGAGCCAGGAGCTTCTTCCAGGTCTCCCACGTGAGTGCAGAGGCTCAAGGACTCGGGCCATCTTCTACTGCTTTCCCAGGCCATAGCAGAGAGTTGGATTGGAAGAGGAGCAGCCAAGACTAGAACCAGCACCCACATGGGATGCCAGCGCTTCAGGCCAGGATGTTAACCTGCTGCGCCACAGTGCTGGCCCCCATTTTAACCATTTTTAAGTGCGCACTTCACTGGCATTGAAGCACATTCACATTGTTGTGCAATCATTACCACCAACCATCTCCAGAACTCTTTCTTTACCCCAAATGAAAACTCTGTGTACCAAACACTGACTCCTCTCTCCCTCCGACCCCTGTTCCCTGGCAAGCAGCATTCTACTTTCTGTCTCTGATTTTTTTAAAGATTTATTTATTTATTTGAAAGGCAGAGTTACAGATGCAGAGAGAGAAAGGGGGGGTGAGAGAGAGAGAGAGATCAATTTTCCATCTGTTGGTTCACTCCCCAAATGGTCACAACGGCCCATCCGAAGCCAGGAGTCAGGAGCTTCTTTCTGGTCTCCCACACGGGTGCACAAGCACTTGGGCCATCTTCTACTGCTTTCCCAGACCATAGCAGAGAGCTGGATTGGAAGTGGAGCAGCTGGGACTCGAACCAGTGCCCACATGGGATGTCGGCACTGCAGGCGGCAGCAGCTTTACCTGCTACGCCACAGCGTCGGACCCATGTCTCTGATTTTTGACTACTCATAATCAAGGATAAATTCGAGAAGTAGAATCATACAATGTTTGTCCTTTTCTGTCTGGCTTATGTCCTCAAATTTCGTCTGTGTTGTAGCATGTATCAGAATTTCTTTTTTAAAAAAACATTTATTTATTTTATTTGAGAAGCAGAGTTACCAATAGAGAGAGGGAGAGACAGAGAGGTCTTCTATCTGATGGTTCACTTCCCAAATGGCTGCAAGAGCCAGTGCTGGGCTGATCTGAAGCCAGGAACCAGGAGCTTCATCTGGGTCTCCCACGTGGGTGCAGGGGCCCAAGCACTTGGGCCATCTTCCACTGCTTTCCCAGAAACATTAGCAGAGAGCTGGATTGAAAGTGGAGCAGCCAGGACTTGAACTCGTGCCCATATGGAATGCCAGCACTGCAGGTGGAGGCTTAAATTACTATGCAACAGTGCCAAACCCCAGAATTCCCTTTTTTTAAAAAAAATTATTTGTTTGTTTACGTGAGAGGCAGAGTTACACAAAGAGAGGGAGAGACAGAGAGACACCTTCCATCTGCTGGTTCACTCCCCATATAGCCTCAATGATTGGGGCTGGGCCAAGTCAAAGCCAGGAGTCTGAAACTCCATTTGGGTCTCCCACATGGGTGGCCGGAGCTCAAGCCCTTGGGCCATCTTCCACTGTTTTCCCAGGTGCATTAGGTGGATCAGAAGTGGAGGAGCAGGGACTCAAACCAGAGCTCATACTGGCTGCTGGCGTTGGGAGCATAACTCTCTATGCCATGCTAGTCCCAGAATCTCTTTTTTTAAGAAAGATTTATTTATTTATTTGAAAGTCAGAGTTACACACAGAGAGAAGGAGAAACAGAGGTGGGGGGGGAGAGAAGAGAGAGAGAGAGAGAGAGAGAGAGAGAGAGAGAGAGAGATGTCTTCCCAATGTCTTCTCTAATGGTTCACTCCCCAATTGGCCACAACAGCCAGAGCTGTGCCTATCCGAAGCCAGGAGCCAGGAGCCAGGAACCAGGAGTCTCTTCCGGGTCTCCCACGTGGGTGCAGAGGCCCAAGGACTTGGGCCATTTTCTCCTGCTTTCCCAGGCCACAGCAGAGAGCTGGATCAGAAGTGGAGCAGCTGGGACTTGAACCAGCACCCACATGGGATACCGGCACTGGAGGCAGCAGGTTTACCCACTACGCCACAGTACCGGCCCCATCCCCAGAATTTCTTAACTTTTTAAGGGTGAAAGGTACACAGGTCATCCATTATATGGATATTGGTTCATTCATTCATCCATTGGTGGGCAGCATTTGGGTTGCTTCCCCCTTTTGGCCATGATGAATCATACAGCTATGAACATTGCTGTGCAAACATCTATATAGAACTTATTATGACATCAACATTACACCATGAGAAATGATAACTCAATACTTGCAAAAACTCATTGAAATGTAGAAATTAAATAGGTGTAGGGACATTTCTACTGCTACTCTCTATAGCAGAGAGCTGGATCAGAAGTGGAGCAGCTGGGACTCGAACCGGCACCCATATGGGATGCTGGCACTGCAGACGGTGACTTCACCTGCTACACCACAGCGCCAGTGCCCGGCCATCCTCTTCAAGAAGCTTTTTTCTTTTTCTTTTCTTTTTTTTTTTTTTTTTGACAGGCAGAGTGGACAGTGAGAGAGAGATGGAGAGAAAGGTCTTCCTTTGCCGTTGGTTCATCCTCCAATGGCCGCCGCGGCCAGCGCGCTGCGGCAGGTGCACCGCGCTGATCCAAAGGCAGGAGCCAGGAGCCAGGTGCTTTTCCTGGTCTCCCATGGGGTGCAGGGCCCAAGCACCTGGGCCATCCTCCACTGCACTCCCTGGCCACAGCAGAGAGCTGGCCTGGAAGAGGGGCAACCGGGACAGAATCCGGCGCCCGGACCGGGACTAGAACCCAGTGTGCCGACGCCGCAAGGTGGAGGATTAGCCTAGTGAGCCGCGGCGCCAGCCATTCAAGAAGGTCTTTTAAAACTGAGGCAACATGGAGTCACAGCCTCTCCATCCCTTTCATAGTCGCTGCTCCCAACCTGGGCCAGCCTCACATCTAGACCCTTGGGAAAGATCATGTGATCCCTGTGTGCAAGACTTTCCAAAGGCTTTCCTTCATTGATCACAGTCCCTAGACTAGCATGTAAAGTCTCTGGGGCCTGGCAGACAGCACTGTTTCAGTTGCAAGTGACAGATGCACACCTCTGCCTAGCACATAGAGGTCATGAGAGCAGGGTCTCTTTCTCTTTTGTTCACTGCTCTATTTCTAGACCCTGGACTGGCACATGGCACTTAGAAGGTACTAGATTGTTTGTTGAACGACTAAATGAAACTAGCTCAAACACAAAAGGAACAGTATGTGTTCCAGTAGCAGAGGAACCTGGCCTCAGAGTCACGTGGGTCTGAGGACTCACGCAAAATCATTGGCTCTCCCTCTTTCTCTCTTTCTTTCTTTGTCTGTTCCCACATGCGTGTTACTCTCATTGTGTCCTGCTGGGCTTCCTCCAGCGATGGATGGCAGAGCAGGGTGAGGGAAGGCATAGCCACATACTGCTGCAGGTTAACCAACTGCTAAAGAAAGAGCCTTGCCAGGGGCCGGCGCTGTGGCATAGCGAGTTAAGCTGCCACCTGCATCCCATATGGGTGCTGGTTCAAGTCCTGGGTGCTCCACTTCGAATCCAGCTTCCTGCTAATGTGTCTGGGAGTGCAGCGGAAGATGGCCAAGTATTTGGGCCCCTGTCACCCACATAGGAGACCTGAATGAAGTTTCTGGCTCCAGTTTTTAGCCTGGCCCAGCCCTGTCCATTGTGGCCATCTGGGGAGTGGCCAGCAGATGAAAGATATTCTCGCTCTTGCTCTTTCAAATAAATAATTGAATCTTTAAAAAAAATAAAAGGAGACTCTCTCCAATGTATAAATCTCGGGCAAGTGTGCCGATTGGGCAGGCTGGGGTCACATGAGCCCTCTCTAGGGCTCTCAATGTGGAAAGGAGGGGACAGTATGAGGGGCCCGACATGGATCAAGAGTCTCGGCGGGAGGCTCAGTGGTTTACTGGGACCGATAGCCCTTCCAGAACCCCACGACTGCAGTGGAGGAGGGGCAGCTCACCAACGGAAAGAGCCGGGAAGCTCTTATCAGCAAACAAGGAGGACTGGGTACTGGCAGGAAAAACAAACAAAAAGCCAAATGTCCAGAGACGAGTGCATAAATCCTCCCTTGCAATGAGACCGGAGTGGGAGGCCTGGGACAGCCTGAAGGAGGCTGCAAGAGACTTGAGATGATGTTTGAGATCTCAGTTTTATCTTTATAAATCAGTGTAGTTTTTTTTTTAAGCAAAAAAAAAAATATGGTAAATTCCTCACTATTGAATCAAATCTGTGCTCTTGTAAGCTGTGCCATGTGTGGTCTCTTGCTCTTTGTATTCCTTGGGACACTGTCTTTTACCCGCAAGGGTCTGCATAGGGCATGTGAAGAAGACTTTAAAAAAAAGATTTATTTATTTATTTGAGAGGCAGAGTTATGGAGACAGAGGGAGAGACGGGGAGAAAGAGAGAGATCTTCCATCTGCTGGTGTACTCCCTAAATGGCAGCAATGGCCGGAGCTGGGCCCATCTGAAGCCAGGAGCTCCTTCTGGGTCTCCCAGATGTGTGTAGGGGCCCACGGACTTGGGCCATCTTCTACTGCTTTCCCAGGCCATAGCAGAGAGCTGGATTGGAAGTGGAGCAGCCAGGCCTCAAACCGGTGCTTGCACATATGGGATGCTGACATTGCAGGCAGTAGCTTGACCAGCTACCCCATAATTCCAGTCCCAAGACTTTATTTTTTAAATAAACATCTTTTAATTACATTTTCCACAAACCTTTAAAAAAGATTTATTTGTTTGTTTGTTTGAAAGGCAGACTTACAGACAGAGGGAGAGACAGAGAGAGGGAGAGATATCTTCCATCTGCTGGTTCACTCCCTAAAAGGCCACAACGGCTGGGGCTGGGTCAAGCAAAAGCCAGGAGCCTGGGATTCCGTCTGGGAGTGGCAGGGTCCAAGCACGTGGGCCATCTTCTGCTGCTTTCCAGGTGCATTAGGGAGCTGGAACAGCAGTGGATGGAGCAGCTGGGACTCAACCCGGCAAAGCAATGCTCCAGGATGGCTCCTTCTGTGCCTGCCACCCCTTCCCTGCACCTTCCTTGGCATACACCCAGTTAGGTGGCGTGCTGTGTTTGCTGGCCAAATACTGGGATATTTTACTGGCTCTGAAATTCAGGGGCTGAAGCTTTTCTCATCGGGAAACCAGATTTCAGATCAGTGCTCTAATAGGGGGCTATTTCTTTCTCTCTGTGTGTCTGTTTCTCTTTCTTGGGTCTGGTGGTGAGACCGTCCATTTAGGAAAGGATCCCCCCCCCCCCACTCTGTTCCATACTCTGTCTCTTAGGGGCCAGCATGAGGGCTAGCAGAAGACCGCTTGAGTGATTCAGCTTAGCAAACCAGGTTCTCTGTGTGAGCTGCCCTGGCTCTGATGGTCGAACGAAGCCCCAGCAGATCTCTGCCCTCTACCGGGTGGCAGGCAGAAGAAAGGACTTGGGTGTTCAAGGTCTCTCTGCGGCATTGCCTTAACCCCTGCTTCTCTCCCCATGAGTGACTAGGACAGAGCTAGGCGCCCACTAGATAGACCGTGATGCGGAGAATGCAGTGGAACAACATCCTTCCGATGATAAGCTTAAAGGGGAGCACACGCATTTAAGCAAAAGCACAGGTTTAGCAGAAGAGGGGCCCAGCACCAGGAAATTGGAAGAACGGTCTCCAGGTGTCTTTGTGGATGGACAGTTTGGTCTCGCAACTGCGGCTTCTGCTTTAAGGAGTATGACGGTTGCCTTTTGAAAGGAAAGTGCAGTAGTCACATGGAACTTGCCGGAGTGCCAATAATTCTGTAGTCTCCCGGAGTGTTTCCGAAAGGTTGGGAGGGACCCAATTCCTCTTCCTGTGTGGTGTTTCTGTGCAGTGCAGCCCAACTGAGCAGCGCTCAGGCCCTTGCTGGGGGCCTTGGCACACCCTGGGCCGGGTTGTATCTGTCTTGTCGGGACAGGAAACACCCACATTGGGGTATCACGTGTTCTCCAATACTTCGGTTGTCATGGAGCTTGGCAGAATTTGTGGAGAGGGTCTGCGTGTGCAAAAATGTTAACTAAAGGGAAGCAGGCTTTCTGCAAGGTGATTCCTGACTCACGCATGTCCCAAATTGGCCAGTGTGTCTTCAGGCCCTGGGCAAGCGTCCAAGCACCGCCTTCCTGAATTGCTTCTAGCGGAAAAGGAGCCGGTTTCAACTTTCTACACTTTTTAAAGCGCTGCCTCGATTAGACGGGAGATAGCAGCCTGTTCAGCAGTATTACTATTATTACTCTGTCATGGCTATATTTGTAAATTATACTCTTTTTCCTTTGCCAAAAGCAAATGAAAATACATGTTGCGCTGTGAAGCCACCTGAAGCTGCAAAAGATTTTCCCAGACTCATCTGAAATGAACTCTAGGCCCATGGCTGCCCACGTAGGAAGGCTTCTCCATCCCCAGATTATGGGTTCATGCTTTCTTTTGGGGGGGGATTAAAAAAAAGGGCAAATGCTTTTAAAAAAAATAAGTTTTATTATTTCTGTAGAAGTAATGCATTTTGTTGTTTACACAAGTGTTACCTGGAAAATACACAACAGTATACAGAAAAAAACAATCCGCTATAATCTTAGAACCCCAGGAATAACTATTAAAGTTTTGGTATATTTCCTCCTAGCCTTTTCTCTACATATCGATACAAAACTATGGATGCAAAATGTCCCCAATACACTTAGATTACATATTCAGGAACATATTGCAAAAATAATTCTGCACCTTGCACTTTTATCACAAAAGCAAACCACATATAACCGCTGGTAGACTTTCGGTTTATTTCCTCCATCCTTCTGTCTGTATATTGATACAAAACTATGCATGCAAAATGTTCCCAATATAATTATAGTGCATATTAGGAACACATCGCAAAAACAGTTTAGCATCTTTCTTTGATCTCCTACAGTGCTACAGCTCAGACACAATCACTTTTAGAGTCCAGGCGCTCTCCTTCCTAGTCTTTTGTCCGTATTATTGATACAAAACTATGAATGCAAAATGTTCCCAATACATTTATATTACATATTAGGAACACATCGCAAAAATAGTTTAGCATCCTTCTTTGATCACTTTACTACAGTGCACAGCTCTGAGACAACCCCTAGAGAGTTTTGATCCTGTTCCATTTTGTTACATACATTGTATTTACCTAATCCTGTTATTGGTCATGTGGGACGTTCCTAACTGCCACCCTTCACAATACTGGAATGTGCATCTTTGTGTATTCTTTTTCTGGAACTTTCTGTCCACGGACTTTGTTTTTTCTGGACCACACACGTGGACCCAACCTAGTCAAGATGACCCTGGGTCTGTAATGTGGACAGCTAGTGTTTTTCCAGTTGTTATTTGCTTGAGCATAAATTCTTTAACATCCTAGCATGAGTATCAAATCATATGTCCTAGGCAAGTTTCAATTCATTAAATAGAAATGGAAGGTAACGAAGTGCCGTGAGAAGGTACCCTCCTGACCTTTTAATCGATCCACGTGGAAGGCTGTGGAGACGAGTGGCTCCCAGACCTTTCAGTTATCAATCTGTCACAAGTGCACAGTGGTATCTCGTGACATGATGATCCCCGAGATGTCTGAGGCCTGTGCACCCATGAGCCTAAATGTCTCTATCCCCCCATGATCCCCAAAAACTTTTTTTTTAGAGAATTATGTTTGACAACATAACTGAAAACATGCAACAGTAGAGAAAGGAAAACTTTAGCTGGAATCCAACCATCTTGAAGCAACATATTTATTTGTTCTGCAGATTCCCTGTAGTTGCTGCTCCTCCTTTTCAGTCATGGTGGTCATGTGATTTTTGTAGCTCTGAGCTTTACAACTTGGTACCATAAGCATTTCCTAGATGTCTATGTAGTCTTTATAATTATTATTTCTAATGGCTCAGAAAGATTCTACTGCGTGACTAGATTAAATGAATCCCTTCGTTTGCATATTCTGTTTGTCTCCTAAGATTAGTTTGGTTGGTTCTATAGAAAATACCAAATATGGGCCAGAGGCTTTACATGAATTTAAATTTAAATCAAGCTTTTTTTGGTTTGTGCACAGCGACTTGTACACAGCTGGGTGATTTACAGTCACTAATTTACAGTAATCCTGAGTCCCGTCTTGGGCCTCACCTAGAAAGTATCCAGGATGGAGGCAAAGCTTATCCTGGTCAGTTCCACCTGGAAGTTCTCTAACTAAACATACTCCTTCAACTCCATTCCCTACCCTGGTCCTTCCTGTGTACTTGGCCCTGGTGAACAGGTAATGAATGACATAAAGAAGCAGGACAGGTCTGCAAAAAGAGGTCCTGAGGAAAGCCACAGGCAAATCTTTCCCCTCCAGAAGCCTGTTTTCTTGTCTACATTTTTTTTTTTTTACTGCCTTGCTGTATTTATCTTTCAAGGGGTTTGCGAATAGCGAATAGGAAAGCATCTGGAAAAGCCTGATAGAAAAGCAAGATGTTGGAACCGTTAGGATTCTGATGATTGCAGCTCCGTGGCCAGGCCCTCTGACAGTCTGGTCTGGACAAAAGTGGGGGTGGGGGTGGGGGTGGGAAACAGGTGAAGGGGCTGCCTTGGGAGACTCAGACTTCAAGGAAACCAAGACTCTCAGCGGGCCACACCAATGACCTCAGCTCCTTGATCCTAGTGGTGAAGTCACCGGCCCCAACTCCCAGCAGCTGCCTAGACTGTAGAACTCAGCCTTAGAAGGCGAGTGCGCCCAGCTGGAGCAGTCACAGGAAGTGGGAGTCTTTCAGGGCTCCTCCCTAATGGCTCAGTTTACCATCCCCACCATGCTTTAAGTCTCTTTGAACTTGCCAAAGAGATCAATTGTGGAGGGGAGAAGATGAGGCAAAGGTGGCAGACTGGTAAAATACTATGAAGGAGCTGGAAGATCCTTGTTCATTTACTAATAGGGAATGACTGGGGTGTTGAGGGGCAGGGAGATAAACATTTTCTGCAATTGGTGTATCCAGGTTTTCATTTAAGAGTAATGTCCTAATTCGAAATACAACTGCATATATAAAGTCCCAGGGTTACGAGTATCAGTAATACCACAGGTCAAAGGGAAAATAAATCTCTAAAATTTATACCAACTTGGATATAGCCCTTGACTCGTCTTTTAAATACTAATGAACTTCCACTGATTTGCTCCAAACACGGCTTTTGGAGGCTAATTTTATTTGCACCTTGCAGCCTCTCAAGAGAGCCGCCTGTAAATTAATTCCCACCTTGCAGGATCACGTTTTCTCCAAGCGTTGCCCTGAGCTCCAGAGTCCAGGATTCGGAGAACAACCCCAGCCCCCTGCCCCATCATCTGCCTTGATGAGATAGACGAAAGGTATGGTGTTTTTAAAAGCAATCAGCAAAATAATTTGCACTGCAGAGTTCTTATTAGTTTTTTTTTTAATTGGATGGTTGCCTGTGTTAACGGAAATCAAAAGCAGCATACACTCAGTCTCCCAGCGCTGGAGTATATCCAACTGTTTTCCTGTTTGGAGTTCCACTTTTGTCCTTGTCTGTGTGCGCACATAAAATTTTTTTTTTACAGAGTTGCAACCACTGCCTCTTTCTGTGGCCCTGGTTATTGGCATCTAGTTTTCCAAGTAACATTGACACACATCTGTTCAAATCAATGGACGCTCCCATGGTGACTGACTCATTTGGCGGGAAAGACAAGTTTGCTCGCCAATTGGAACAAAGCAGCATGGGTCTTAGGGAGCAGCAAGGAGAAAGAAGTAGTGGGCAAGATGGTTTTGACTTACAGATCATAAAACACTTTCCAATAACATTTTTAAAGGATGTATACTATGACACTCAGCGATTGATTCTCTTTTACTCCCCTATCGTGGGACCCTTTGATGGTTTTCAATATCTAGTGAGTTAAAAATGCATATAAATTATAGCCTTTACGAGATGGTTGTATTTTCTTGAAACAGGAGTCTTCTGTGTCCAGATCCCCGCCAAGAGTGTTGATGTAGTGTTCCTTTGTTGGGGGAAAGGGGGAGGGGTATCAGTACTGCTAACTGGACATGCTAGATGCCTTCAAAAATATTCCTGGGGTTGAAAGTTTTTAATTCTAGTTCTCAATTCTAGTTTATCACAGTCACCTATCTTGTCCCACAACTTACAGAAACGTTGCATTTTCTATTTAGAGCTA
Organism: Oryctolagus cuniculus; assembly: GCF_051225735.1. NCBI lineage: Eukaryota > Metazoa > Chordata > Mammalia > Lagomorpha > Leporidae > Oryctolagus > Oryctolagus cuniculus. The sequence goes on from NC_142888.1 coordinate 111,693,133, forward strand.
GACTAAGGTTTTCTTACCTCAAGGGCTGAGTGTGTGTAATAAACTTTATATAATGCCACGTGCACACAGCTTCCACACTAACAAATAACACCTGTGTGTGTGCCGGGGGCAAGGGGGGAGAATGAGAAAAGAATGAAAAGGTGCCTCGTTGAAGGTGGTAACATCGGGTCAATTAATCAGCCGACTATCAGTTGATTGACTTTATACAAGTCTCCCACACATGATGATGTACATCTCGCAAGGTTGAAAAACAATTTAAAAGAATACCTTAGGGAGCTGTGAAAGAGAATTTATAGTCTGGAACGAATTGCCATCTTCTTAATTGACACAGAAATGTTTGGCTAAAATATTGCTTTATTCACGTTTTTGTCCTTGGAGGAGAATCTAGGCAGGCTCACAGCAACTTCAAGCGTGTAAATAAAAGTGCAAGGAATGTTTTAAGTCAGAAAAGAGCACCCATGCAGCGCAAGCTCGGCGCCTTTTGCCCTCCCTCCCCCCTCCCCCAGCAAAGGGTTGCTGGGATCCTGGAAGGCAACGCCCCCAAAAGTCAGGATCGCTAGCTTCCCGCCCTCCACCCTTCGCGATCCCGAGCCGGCCGGCGCCTCACCTGGATGCTGCAAGCGCCCACAGGAGCCGGTTGGCGCGCGCACAAGGTCCTCCGGGAGGGCTGGGTGCTTCCAGCGCCGGATGGCACAGGGCCTCTTTCTGGCTTGAGGGGGAACCGTGCAGGACAGGGAGAAAGGGAGAAGCGAAGCTGGTGAAAGGCAGAAAGGGAGTCCTAAGGTGCCTCCCCCCACAACCCCCAAGTGCAAAGGCAAGCGGGTGCGGGAACCTGTTTGCCATTCGCGCCTGGGGATTGCGGGCCAGAGGGGCCTTAAGCCGGTGGGGCGGGAACAGCGCGGGGGCTCCTAGGCTGAAGAATCGCGGCCGGTGGCTAGGGAAGCCAGCTCCCAGCAAAGGCCGCCGGGTCGCGGTGTCCCTGGGAGCCCGAGGGTCCGCGCTGGCCGGAAGGGACCCAAGCACTGCCCAGGCGCAAGGGAGTCTGGGAGAGCGGGTGTTTCGGGCGGCTAGAGCCTGACTCCCGGCTCTGGACTACCCGGAACTCCAGGCCTCCCCAAACTGGAACTCTTCTGGGGGCCCACGCCGGGTCCCCGCGAAGACCAGTTCATGTAGACAAGAGGTGCGTGCGTGCGTGTGTATTGTGGTTGTCCTTTAAGATGACCAAAAGCTTGGAAAGCATCCCGTGCCCTTCTTCCTATTGGCCAATACTCCTCTACCTGCCCATTCCCTAGAGCAAAAGAATCTCTCCAGGGATTTGCAAAGAATTAGCCCTTTTTTCTAGGCCAAGGGTCAAAAGCTCCTAGGCGACTCGGAATCTCGTTTTTGCACCGAAGTCTCAGAGGGCCAGCCCAGTGAGAGGTGAAGGCAGGCGGTGTGGCAGGGCAGCACCTGGGCACTAGTTAATTAGCGATCGCTCCCGGAGTCTGAGAGTCACCGAGACCCTGAATGGACAACTCAGGTGCAGGCACTTTCCGGGGAAACTGTCAAAAGTTCCTGTGAACGGTCTGCTACAGGGCCAAAGCTGTCCTTGGGGCAGCGCCTCCCGGGTGGGATTCTGGGACCAGATTTTGGGGGAGGGGAACAAAAAGCTGAAAATGCAGAGCCTCATTCTGGAGCCACTCCCTCAGATCCCTGCTCTCCCGGCAGGCCTCTCACTCCTCTCAGAGCCGGTCAGCGCCTAGTGCTGCACAGGCCCTTAAGGCCTCAGCCTCCTCTGATCCCACTGGGGTTGCCCGCAACACAGCCAGCGGGGGGTTGGGGGGGAGGGAGAAGGGCCCGCTTTCATCTTTCCTAACCTCCAAAATCCTGTCCCCACGCAAACCTGGGCCCGTTTACCAGGAACCGCAGGGCCTTGGGGACCACTGGCAGTCCCGTTCCCCGCCTCCCCTTGCTCCCTTTTTCAGCCCTTGCCCCTCCCGCCGCCCCCCCCCCCTCCCCATATCGCTGCTGGAGGCTGAACGCCCGCTACCTTCTTTGTCCCGGGGATTGTTATTCTAAGTGATCCGGAAGGGACTGTCAGTCGTTACCCTTTTACCTAGGCAGGGATGCTTAAGGAAAGCATCGGTCACACCCACACATTATTCCGAGACAGGCTGAGGTTTTATGGAGTCTAGCCGCTCCCCTGGAGGGCGGGCGCACGCTGCAGGCAACGGGCCACGACTTACCTGGCGGGTGAACCCGTGCAGAAATCCCAGACTTACCCTGGCAGCAGAAGCAATACTCCAGAAGTCCTATAGCTCACTGCAGTACTGTTCCCGCTGCTAGGGCACGGCTGAGTGCGGGCACCGCGGCCCTCCGGGAGCACGCCGCGCCCCCGTACTCCGCCCCCCGCCGCGGGCCCACCCCATCCCCTGCCCCGCAGGGCAGGGCAGCCCTCCCGGGACAAGGGCCTTGCAAAGAGAGCAGACGGATCCGAGGGACTGAGTTCCCAGCCCACCTACCTGCTCCCGAGCCGGCCTCGGCGGGAAGCCGGCACTCGGCGGCAGGAGCACGAGTCCGCGGACTCCCGCCTTCTATTTTCCCCGCGAGGGGGTATAGCAGCGCCTCACGTTTTGAATGAATCATAGCACTTCAAAACATGAATTGCTGCTGCATCCCCTCGGAGTCAACGAAGGGGGGGTCTCGCTCCTGGGTACCTGCGGGTGAAGAAAGACTCCATGATTGGGAGCAAGCCCCGCCCCACCCCGCCCCACTGCGAGGAATCAAAGCCAAAACTCGGGACTGCGACGCATCTCTTCAATGGATGTACTTTTAATGACTTCGCCATTTGACTACCAGGATCTGCTAGTGGACTGGAGGGTGTGGCTCTCAATTTTTTTTTTTCCTCGAGGATGAGTCTTGGAAAAGTATAGTAGTAAAAAGCAGAGCCTCGGCAAATAGAAATTAGGGTGGGAGAGAAGCTGACTTCGGAAAGGGGACGGATAATAAGATTAAGTAAATTGAGACCATTTGGCAACATCTGGATCACTCTTGCCAGCTTCAAAGTCTTGATTGTAAGTCTCATGCATTGTCCCGGTTTGCAAAAACTTCTCATTTACTGGCAATAGTTACAGATGACTGAAAGGAGATAACCCCAATCTCTGGTAGCCTCAGCCGATTGTAACATCCAGGACACTGGCAAAATATAGATTCATCTATAGGAGCATCAGATGTCCCTTTTCAATCACTGCTAGTGTTTTCCTGCTTATAGTACACACCGTGCTTTGGATTACTTTAAGCGCACCAAAGAATGAGAAATTTGTGTAGATGGGATACTTGGATGTTCACATGTTAAACTGGTTACTCAAATTTTATAAATAATTTATACGTATCCGTGTCATACATCAAAACATCAATCAAAAAGTTTCAATGCTTGATGTCAAATTGCCACTTCCTGTCTCAAGCAGCTGCATAGAAACTCTTTCATGTCCTGAAATGGCCGACACTGTACATACCCCTTAATGATTAACTCGTTAAATACCACTTTTCCTTTTTAAAATGGACACCGATCCGCACTAAGTTACATGCACACCCCTTTCATTTCAGCAAACTATTCAATTAAGCATAAGACAGAAACAAAACAAAACACCCTGAAGCCCTCAATCACAAACCTGAAGGTTAAAATAACAAAACAAGGACAAAACTCCAATGGTTTTGAAAGTTAAAATACATTTCCGTACAAGTAACAGAGATTTCAAAGTACACAAGTCTAGTAAGTGTTTTGTTTCTTTAAAACTTTTATCCCTTTTGTAAAAGTGGTACAATGAGTGTTAGGTGATCTATTTATTAACAAAATGTGCACAGTATTTAAATGAAGCTAAGTACAAAATTCATAACACCAATATACTTTCCTGTCAGGATAAACAACCTCATTAGTAAGAACCCCACTCCCTAAATTGGGGGCATTAAATGTCTCTAAATTCCATCTTGTTTTTGGCTATGATATTTACAAACAACTTTTGCATTGAGCTTTGAGATTAATGGAGGGAAACGTCGTTGGTTGCCCTTAAAAAGAAAAAAAAAGAGAACATATTTAGCAAATGTTAAATTGTACTTCAGACCCCCACAACTTTCTCCCAAATCTTTTCTGTTCCAGACACACATGTGAGCCGTCACCTCAGATGTTAAAGTCACCTCTACATTAACATTTCCTTAGTTGACTACGGAGAAAAACAAAAGTTCCATCCAAATAACAGCACTGTGCCTTCCAGATTGATTTGGTCAACTTGCTGGAATTGAATTCATTTATGGCTTGCAATAACCCCAACGACTTACAGCCCTAAAAAGCCACCTCACTCCCCTAGTTTACGTATTTCCCCGGAGACCGAAATTTACTTACGAAAAGCAAGCACAAAGAGGCTTCTTGTCATTTCAGGAGAGAGTCATTCGCTGATACAATAGACAAAGAATCAATACCTTGGAGTTGCCATAGCCCCACCCCCTGCTTAACTGTGCTGTGTTTGGCCAAATGATTTAAGAGCCAAAGAATCCGCCTCTTCCTCTACTCAGATTTTACAACGTTTTGTCTTTTAATTTTGTAGGTGTTCCCCCTCCCCCGTACCCCACACCCCAAACACACGCTGTGCCTTCCCCAGACGCATTCAATCCAAACTTTCTCAATGTCAAGTTTCGCACAGCGAAAACTAAACAACCTTGGACATTTTAATTTGGAAGAGACAAAGCAAAATCAATCATACATTGCTTTCCAAGACATATTTTACTACTGGCAAATAAGAGTCACAAAAAGTCCACTCAGATTCGGTCAAAATCAGTCACTTCCGACCCCGGCGGGGCTGGCAGTCGGTCGCTACCCCTTACTCAGTTTTCTCTCCCCGCCCTTCCATGTTAGTTTTTTTTTTTTTTTTTCAGCCCGTTTCCTAAGAATTTTCCCCGTCGTACTCATTTGCTAAACACTTTAAAGCTCGGTTTCGCCCCGACCCTGGTACCCAAACTTGCCTTCCAACCCCCAAAGCGACACAGAACTGCTTTTTTTCCCCCAGAATTATCACTAGATTTTGTTTTCAGTTTGCCATAAGCAACGTTACAATCGGGAAAAACACAAACCAGCAAGTCCCTTTTTTAAAAATCCCATGTCACCTCTGGCTCCACTTGAAAATGGCGCCGAAATCGAAGAACTTCTTAAATTTCATTGTAAGCTTTTTGCAAAGGTTTCTGGGATTTTCCTGCGAAGCTGCTTCGCTGCCGTCAGAGAGCTAGCGAACGGGCCAGCAAGCCGGGGCGGGGTGGGGGGAGGAAAAGAACGGTGGGGAGGCAGAGAGGGAGAGACAGACAGACCAACCGACAGCCAGCGAGGGAGAGGGACCTGGGCAGGCAGGAGGGCTGGGACTTGCGAGACAGCGAAGTTGCAGGGCGCGAGGTGGCGGGCACCGCGCAACCAGGACGAGGAGCCGGCAGCCGGGGTCGCGGGCAAGGAGGGCGCGCTCTCGCTCTGGCAGTGGCCGAAACTCGCAGAGCAGCGTGGCGGAAGCAGAGCAGGCGGAGCGGTTGGAGCGGACGGAGCGGAGCCGAGCGAGGGGCTGGAGCTGCGCGCACCCAGGGAAGCGCGCCGGGCAGCCAGCAGCCAGCCTCCTGGAGTGGCCCTAGAAAAAGCCGGCTGGGGGGGCGTGGCCACGCCGTGCTCACGCTCCCCGCCCCCCTGCTCCCCTCCGCTCCTCTGGGGCCCGGGGGCGGAAGGGGGGAGGGGAAGAGAGGGAGCAGTTGGGAAGCAGGGGTGTGCGGGCGCTGGACGCCAAGGCGTTGGCTCTTGGCCAGGGAGGGTCGAGAAGGGCACGAGGGCGCCCAGAATAGCCTATACAGAGCTGAATAGCGGCAGCGGGGCTGGGGTGGGGTGGGGTGTCAGGGAGAAAAAGGGGGACGTTGGAAAATGCCAATGCCAAGGGCACAAGGTAGCGCAGCGTACACCTAGGGACCAGTTCGATGGACGCGAATCGCGCTCACCGGCCCCTCCTAGAGTTCTTTGGGCTGCCGGGTGGGCGCAAAGTGGTAGAGCGAAGCCTCTGGCACTGGGCTTCGCAGCGGTGCCTGGAGAAGTTTGGGGGGCTCACACCGCGTGACTGTAGCTCTCACCACGCCTTAGACTCCCCTGCGCTGCTAAGCTCTCCGACACACAAGGCCATGGTCAAAGCCATTCCCATATGCGCTGGCCCTCCTCCTTGGGGGTGCATAGCACGGAGGGAAGGCACTATTGTTTACACGTGTGCACGCAGTTCAAGAAGGGAAACTGAGTAAGCTATTAGTGATGATGTTATTTCGTAAGTGTGAAAATGCTATTGAAGGCAAATAAGAGGATATTCTTATTCCTAGAAGATGCACGCTGAAGGGAAGAGGGGTGAAATGTCACGTTGTCTGCATTTTTCAAATGATGCAGCTAGCTTTCGCGCGCGCGCGCACACACACCCACCCACCAGGGAAGGGAGCCCGGGAGGGGGGGAGGAGAAAGTAATGTGTGTTAACAGTTGTTGCATGCGTGTGTGTGTGTGTGTGTGTGTGTGTGGACAAACGCTTGTACTGTTCTTTCAACTTCGCTGGATATTTGCAAAATGTCATAATAAAAAGATTGGAGGCACTTTTGAAATAGGGCCTGAACACTAAGAAAATGTTTCTCTCTCCCTGTCCCGGGTGGGACAAATCTGCGAGAAAGCAGGGCTCAAACCCGGTGGGTCCTGGACAGAAAGAGCAATGGGTAGCGCTGGCCCGCAGCGGCCACAGCCCAGGCCACTGGCTGCGGGCCAGAAGGGGCCAGCGCACCTCGGGGCAGGTGGGCAGCCAGGCGTATCGAGGTGCCACGGAGCTGCGGGGGCGCGCTCGCCTCGGGAGGTGGGGAGGGGGCAACCGGAGGCTTCCCAGGCGGAATTCAGCTACGCCAGCCGCAGTCAGGATCGGTGGGGGTCCGCCCGCGCCACTCTGGAGCAAGGAAACCCCGGCGCTCCGGGAACAGAGCCGCGCGCGTCCGCCGCTGCCGCCGCCCGTGTACCCCGCACTGTCCGAGGGACGCCTAAGTGGTTGTGGCCTGTAGACAGCGCTCAGGGTAGCCAAGAACCGCGTGCAGGCGCTGGAGAAAAAAAAAAAAATTCAGGTGTGGGAAGAAAGTAACAGTGAAAAACAGGCACGCACGCTCACGCGCGCAAGCAGTGTGCAAAAATAAATGCACTCGGCGTTGGAGTTTCGGCAGCTACTTAACTCTTAGATGTATGTTACTGTAATTTTTCTGTAGAACGCCTGCAAAATCGGAAACCGAATTTCTTTGCAGCCTGCGTGTGCGCGTTCTTGCAGGGCCTTTCGCTGGCGTCCGTGGCTGTTTTGGGGAGGAGGGGGTGGGAACGAAGGGAAGGGGACTCTTCCGGGGTCTGCAAAGCTGTTTGGAAAAGTTCACCAGAAAGATTGTACAGATCAAGAGTTTCTTTGCAGGAAACGTTTTCAAACGGCTGAGATTTCTACGGGCTTCGGTGCGCGAGCAAAACTCTTTAACTACTAAGCTTCACTTTCCGTATTACCGGCTTCAAAACCCTTGGTAGACAGGGCCAAGTTTGCCGGACTGGGAGACGTGACGGAGCAAGCTTCTAAATCCTCAGATCATTTATAAAGCTCCTGAGTCCTTGAGGTGAAAGGCTTGACTGGGTTTTTGAGGCTCGGCGGGCCCCTTTGCTGGAGCCGCAGCCTGCAAACATTCATTTTCCTACCTAAATGAGTTAGAAGGGCAGAAGACTCCAGCGCTGGAGATGAAAGTTGAGTGTGTGGCATGTCCTCAACAGAAAAAAAAAAAAATCGCAACAGCTCTCTTTATTAAACGCCTTTTGCTACATCAGCAATTTAGAGAGCCAGTTGAATATTGATGAATTCTTTGAGGGTGAGTAATATGGCTTCCAGGCTGGAGAAAGTGAGGGAGGACCGGCTTAAGTATTTACTCAAGTGAACAATCTTCAAATATTTTTTCAAATAGGGTGTCTCAGGGATTTTCGGAGGACCTCTGAAACAAACCCTGATTCTACAAATGGCTTCCCCAACTTGACAAACTCAGCGGACATAAATTGCCCTAAGAAGTGCTGAGACACTCCTATGGGCACAGCTCAGCCCACCCCCCACTCCCTCCTCGGGGTGTCAGGGAGGCCCCCAACTGGCAATCAGGCAACTTCTCATTGGGCAGCTAGGAAGCTGAAACGAAATGCACACCATCTATTGTTGTCACTTCGAAAATTTTGTTTCAGAGCGGGTATTTTCAAGAAAAATGCACATATTTGCTTTTCCATTTTCGTCCATGAAACATTCAAGTTACCTTGATAAGAAATCATTACAGTCAGCTGTGGGAGGAGAGGTTCGCAATGGCTTTAAAGTGCGCTGAAGGCGCAGCTGAGAAAAATAAATCAGCCCTAGGCTGGAGATAGCAAGGAAGTTATGCATAACGAGGTATTTGGAGTAATTTCTGGAAAGTGGTTTCTGTGAAACAATGGCGACAGAATCTCTGGACATAGATACCAGGGCATCATTTGAGCCGAAACTTTTTTTTTTTTTTGAATCATCAAGAAAATTTCTAGGACTTAACATTTAAATTTTAAATAGCAATGCCTTTTATGATTATGTTTTTCATGAAGGCCTTGAACTAGGGAAACAAGACTTTCTTTATGTTGTAAATATCCAGAAGTCTTCAGCGAGATAAAAATCAGGATAGAGTTACAGATTTAACAGAAAGAAAACAACTGGAATCGTGTTGTGAAGCTTCTAGTGTGTTGTTTGCAGAGGCTGTTTTTTCTGGGTTCAAGCAGAGGGTAGTGGACTAGCAGTGCTCGCCCCGCTATCACGTTAAACCGAAGGGAGAGTGCTTTTGGTAGTTTATATTTTTATTTTAGGAACTTACGATAAAAGATCATTCTTTGCAAACTTAGAACTTTGAGGGAAAAAAAAAAAGTTTCAACCTTAACTTCTCCCACCCCATGATGTCACCAGGAAAAAGTAGAATGAATTAGTAAAGTTTTCCTTTCTGCCAAAGAGGAGCTTAGTAAGTCATTGATGGCTGCTGCTTTTGATTTCTCCATCTCTTTTCCCTCCTCAAAGACACAGAGTCACCGCCTTCAAAGCTGCTAGGATTTCGTCTTTAAACACAGTGTGTTTTTCTTGTTGGGTGTGTACTCTTATTGTCTTAATTACCCCTGGATTTTGGCCCATTAAATCGAAGACTATCTCAGATGACAGACATGATGAGACCTTTGTGTAAAGGAGGGCCACAATGAAGGGGTGGGAAGGGGTGCGGGACCGCCTCATCTCTCTCTGCGCTGTGCCGGGCCTATAGTGTCACTGGCCTGTGCTACGAGCAGGACTCGCTGTGGTTTGCACAGAGTGTAAACTCAGAGAGTAAAGCTTAATGATAATGGCATAGAGATGGAAAACTTATCGTTTGCGTGCACGGTGGACAGAATGGAAGTTCAAGTGTAGTCTTGGATTTGGCCACTTGCATTTCCCATGACAACTGTGGTCATCAGTTTCTAATCTTCCACTGCTAGCAGTTTCCCTGACCCTCACCTAAATATGAGAAAGAGAAAAAAACAACTCCAATATGTATCAATGGCAGCAGGGCTGATGTCATCATATGAAGGGAGGCTGAAGCGCATTCGGACACTTGGTGGTTCCATTTATATCCAAAACAGAAAAAGGAAAAAAAAAAAAAAAAACCACAAACCTCCAAAGTGACCTGCACCAAGGAGGTCCTGTGAGAAAGGACAGAGCTCCCGCCAAGTCTGAATGACGTCATTTTCAGGCTCTGGCTTTGTAAAGGGGAAATGCTCCTGGGGGCAAATACTATCTTAAGAGCTGGGTAGAGAGAAGGAAATTGAAGGGTGCTAAGGGTTGCTATCTTTGTTTAAAACCCAGATGGGTAGCTCTGTGTTTTCGAAAGCATGAAATATTTTGTTGAAATACAGGAGGGAAACTCCACGTGTGGAACTGGAGCATTTACACAAAAGATGTTAACACTGAATTATCCAGAACTCACTTGCAGTTCTTGTTCTTGTCTTCATGCATAACTAGTCGCATTTTTAAAAACAAGACTTAGCAGGTAGATTTTCTAGGACTGGTGGAAAATGCCTTTTTTTTTTTTTTTTGCCTCCCATCACTTAAAATAATTCTTGGGTTTGTACTGAGGTGGGATTTTGCAGTAGTTAATGACCAGAGGAAGTGCCATCCATTGGCATGAGAAAGAAAATGGAGATCTGGACGGAGTTTTTGATTTTAGCGTTTGCCCTAAATCCAGGGCTCAGCGGCTTCTTGAGCTCGGAGTCCCTAGGAGTACTGAGACCATAGGCAGGGAAAAGTGAAAAGAGTGAGGTGGAGGGTAAGGGGTAGGGCGGAAGAATGAAAGGAAGGAAGGAAGGAAGGGGAGGAAAGAAGAAAACACAAATTAAACCTTCTCTTCCTACTGTGTGTCCTCAAGTTCAAACCCTTAACTTGCCATCACTGGGTCATCAAGTGGACTCCCCAACTGATCCGTCAGTGGAGTTTTGCCCCTCTTCCAGTGGTCCCCTGAGTTCTTCTTGGAGAACACAATTCTGATCATATTAATCATATGATGTATATGATATACATAATATAATCATACGATCATAACTAATAAAATCACATGACTAAAACAAATTTATTCCTGAGTGTGACATTCAAGGCTTTCTTCAACCTGGCTCCAGTCTGTCTGTCTGGTTACACTCATTACTCTCCAGCCACACTTTCTTTTTCTTTTTAAAGATTTATTTATTTATTTGAGAGTCAGAGTTACACAGGGAGAGGAGAGGGAGAGAGAGGCAGAGAGAGAGAGAGAGAGGTCTTCCATCTGCTGGTTCACTCCCCAATTGGCCGCAATGGCTGGAGCTGCACCGATCGGAAAGCCAGGAGCCAGGAGCTTCTTCTGGGTCTCCCACGTGGGTGCAGGGGCCCAAGGACTTGGGCCATCTTCTACTGCTTTCCCAGGCCATAGCAGAGAGCTCCAGCCACACTTTCTGCCTGCTTCCATGTCCGAGATATCCATTCCTCCCTCTGCCTCATTCTTCAAGGTCTAGTTCAAATGCCACCACCTCCCAGAAACCTTCTCAGATTGCCTTAGAGTTGGAGTTCTTACTTCTGCCCTGCCCTGACACAGCTCTCGGATGAAGCTAGTTCTTTGGAGACTGTCTTCCTAATAGACAGTGATCTCCCAGAGTAGGAACACATCTGCCTATAGGGATCTTCTCACTTCGCACGACAGCACGCATTGGCTGATGTCCGATACCTGTCAAATGCACGCGTACCTGAGAATGGAACCAGAAAATGGAGGGAGTAGGAACTAGGTGGAGTGCTTGTGGTAAAAATGATGGTGAACACCCTCAACACTTGGCTTGGGTGACCTCCATTGCCCTTGGTGCCCCCTGAAGGTCACTCGACTCAGATGGGACACATTGGTTTATCAGCAGGTGGTCTGGGACTAACATTTGGAACACATCCCCGGGCATAACAGGGCACCAATTTGCTTTTAAATTAGCTGCTCAGTACTGTGAAACCTCTCCTGAGGAACTATCAACATCATGTTACACTTCTGAGCTTCCAGATGATCCCTGAGGGGTAGGTGGGGTGTAGATGAAGGGGCCAAACAGCATTTTCAGAGGCCTGGAGGTGGAGGGGAGCTGGACACAGAATCTCTTTTGGTTTTCCGAATACATATTTTACGTTTTTATTTATTGCATTGTATTTGAAAGGCAGAGAGAGAGCGAGCGAGCGAGCAAGCTTCCATCTGCTTGTTCACTCTCCAAATGCACTCAACGGCCACGGCTAGGCTGGGAGCCAAGAGCTCAACACAGGTCTCCCACATGGGAGGCAGGAATCCAGGTGCTTAGGCCATTGGCAAGATGCTTCCCAGGGAACGCATTAGCAGGAAGCTGGGCTCATATGGGATGTGGATGTCCCAAGCATTGACTTAACTGCTGCACCGAACAGGTGCCCTGGGCAGAGGATTTCTACTAGGGAGCTAGGTGGAGACGGAGCTGGAGAAGTAGAGTGAAGTCAGATTATGGGGTGGCCTAGAAGTAGGCAGAAGAGATTTGACTTCAGGTGCAGGATGATAGGGAGTCTTTAAAGAGCCTGGAATAGGGGCATGGGATGTAATAAAAGCAGCATTTTCATAAGGCTCCCTTCCCTTACATGATAACCCTCTGAAATATGATAAAGCCATGACTGTATGAGCAACTGGAATATCCCGTGCTCCATGTCATACGGGAGTGAAACTTGGGAAAAGCATGATTTATTTTATGCCCACTATGTATCAGGGGATGTACCAGATTCTCCCTCTGCCAGCTAGTCTCTGCTTTCCCGTCTCACACAACTGTACCTGCACACACCAAAAGTCTTGATTACAGCATGATTTGAATTGAGTTTTAAAGCCCATCAGTTTCCTGTTAAATCAAATCACTCATAAATAGTAAGTTTTGAAATGCCAGTAAAGATCATGGAAAAACAATCAATTGAAAGGATCCAGACATTTACCATCATGTACGGATTTGACAGAGAAATGAAAGCACACACCTTCTGAATTGAGGCTGTTTTTTGGTGGCAGTAGAATTTCAAACTGGAGAAATTTCTTTTTCATGGGCAGTTTTTGAAAGCTGTCATCCAATATTTTCAGGTAGTTAAAACAGCACTGAAAGTAACTTGGGCAATTCAGCTAGTCCCTGCACTTGCTGTAACTCAAATATCACAACATAGCTTAGGTGTGTTGTGCTAGCATCCAAAGGGTGTGATTTCTTGCCCTTAGTGGAACAAAAGTTAAGCAGATGAGCTGTGAGGTGAAAATGAGAATTATTGTTTTTGTATTTTGAATGCTAAAAGAGCAAGACTTTTGGAGAAATCGCTTTATTTTGATTGTTGACTGTAAATCATTACTGGGAGTTGATGGAAAGACAGTAATGCTTACTTTTGGGTCATTGTGTTCTTTTTTTTTTAAAGATGTATTTATTTGAAAGGCAGAGTTACACAGAGAAAGGAGAGGCAGAGAGAGAGAGAGAGAGAGAGAGGTCTTCCATCTGCTGGTTCACTCCCCAACTGGCCACAATGGCTGGAGCTGCGCTGATCCGAAGCCAGGAGCCTGGAGCCTCTTCCGGGTCTCCCACGCAGGTGCAGGGGCCCAGGGACTTGGGCCATCTTCCATGGCTTTTCCAGGCCATAGCAGAGAGCTGGACAGGAAGTGGAGCAGGACTCAAACTGGCGCCCATATGGAATGAAGGCCAGGGTGTTAACCCACTGTGCTACAGTGCCAGCCCCAAGGGTCATTGTGTTCTGAACCTGACTTACCCTTGGTAGTAGGTGGGGAGGGGACTGGGGTTTCTTTAACCCCAAAAGAAACCAACATTTGCTTTGGGACTTGTCCCTCCTTTCCCTACCCGAGGTTTTCCGTTAGAGCTTTTTCATAGAAATACAGTTTGCAAAAGAGAATGGATATTCTGTGGGCGTTACTCAGAAAAGAAACTTTTCTTTAAAAGCTGTGTTCTTGTTTAAGTTGCAGACAGAGCGGAAAAGAATTCTTGCTAGAAAGAAGTATTTAGCTACAAGTAAAAAATTTAAAGTTGACTTTAAAAGGTGAATAATTTACGTTAGTATGGTGTTTACATAATAGTGTGTGTGTGTGTGTGTGTGACAAAGTTAAAACAACATTGAAAGTAACTTGGGCACTTTAAATATTCCTTCTAGTATAATTGCCTGCAAATGGTACAGTTCTAGACAGCTGGCAGGGATTTTTTTTATTCTCCTTTTTGTTTGAAAAGTGGTATTAGCATGACGTCCCTGACGCAAGGCAATCACCTCCCCCTCCCCGCCTGTCACAGAGTATCTTCAAATGAATGCTGACACAGCCTTGTAGCTAAGGGCAAGCCTGTCACTTTGCTTCCGGAAACCTGCACTCTCCTACCACCTCCCCAGGCCAAATGAGCCCCTCTCAGCCACTGGTGTCTCCTAATTCTGTGAGCTACTCTGATCTCACACATTACTCTTCAGGTAAGTCACACCAACTTCACCAACGGCCAGCCCGGATGGCTGTGAATCTGATAAGAACAGAGCGAAACCTGAAGTAGCAAGTGGTAGGGAACCTATGGAAATCAATAAGCAAAGCCCTTTGCCTCTTGTCCTTGGAAGCTGGATAGGAATAGCTATGCATACATGTGTATGTAATACATGTGTATACATTACACACACACACACACACACACATATTATAGCCTTCATTCCAGGGGCCCATGAAGATACCAACATCTTCTGGATGCTCAAGTCCCTTGGTATTTGCATAAAACCTATGCACATTCTCTCATATACTTTTAAATCATCTCTAGATTACTTATCATACCTAATGCAGTGGAAATTTTATGTCAGTAAAATATAGTTGTTATACCATATTGCTTAGAGAACAATGACCCCCCCCAAAAAACCTGTGTAGGTTCAGTAGATGGATTTTTTAAAAAATATTTTTGATCCTTGGTTGGTTGAACCCACATTTAAGAAGGGCTGGCCATTATTACAAATATTTCTTCCTCCCCCAACTCTAAATTATTTTAGAGGGTTGTCAACGTGATCTGAAACACATTACAGGATTGTGGAAAGAGTTTAGCTGATTACTGACGTGGGTAACAGTGGAAACAACATTAGAACCTGTACCCACTATGCTCATTTATATTATTTTTCTTTTGGCTTTACATGTTTCCATCCATGTCCGCTTATAAGAATAAGTAAAAGCTTCCTATGGACCGATTTCACCCAGCAGTCACTCCTGGAATGTGTAGCCTATAGAACTTGTTTTCCCTGAAGAAGGAAAATGTGACTGAGGCAGAGGTACAGTGGGGACCTACCATGTATGTTTCCCCCAAGTCTGTGTCTTGCCATTGATCGCATTTGCATAAACCAGTTGAAGAGTGTTGTGTGCTGGAGTTTGCAGTAGGGTTGGATGGAAGGAGTGGTGGGCAGCCTGTGTGGTGGGCCCCAGTGAGCCCAGCCTCCTGGTTTTCCTACCCTGTGCGAGCCTATCTCCTAGTGTGGGGGCTCTTCTAACAAGTAGAACACAGCAGGGGTGATGTGATGACCCTTCCTAGACAGGGATACAAAAAGCCTGTGGCTTCTGACTGGGGCTCTGTCATCCCCTACCCGCCCCCCTTCTCCTTTCCCTTTCCTCTTCTTCTTCCTCCTTCCTTTGCCCTCCCTTCCTTTCGCTCTCTTCATAAGGACACTTGGCACAGTCTACACAGAAGGCCCCAAGAGAGGAACCGAGCTCGCCCACCGACAGCCACTTGAGTGAGCTTGGAAGTGGATTCGCCAGCTCCAGTTGCGTGTTGCAAGCACTGGCCACAGCTTGACTGTGCCTCCTGAGACAGCCTGAGCCACAGGCACCCAGCTAAGTCCTGTCCAGGTTCCTGACCCACAGAACTTGTGAGACACTAAAAGCTTATTGTTTGGGGGTAATTTTTGTATTTAGCAACAGGTAGCTACTATAAGTCTTGTAATTGTATAACCAAAGTGAGTTGATAAGCTGAAATCTGACCTCATTTGTTTTCTTCGGAAAAAGCTGTAGAAAATTGCAAGACTGGAAGTCTCTCTCCCTGCAATAAACAACTATGATTACAATTTAAACAGGATATTATAGACATCCATCCTAAGGATTAGCACTAGCTAGAACTGAAGGGCGTTTCTGGAAAAGTCAGACTTCTCTTTACAATAAACACTTGTCCCTTGATAATGTATTTCTTACTGTGTGTGGGGGGGGGGAGGGATGGAGAAAACAGCACTTTAGTTTTAGTTTAATGCTTGATCAGACTTTCATTATTGGTGGAGGAATAGAGGGATGGGAGTATTTTTATGCGTCTCCAAAATGGGGAATAGGTTACAATTAGGGATAAAAGACTTTTTGCCCTTTACATTTACAAATAGTTTACAGGTTTCTTTTTATCTGAGAGGCAGAGAGAGCTCCTATGTGCTGGTTCATTCCCCAAATGCCCCCAAGCTCTGCGGTGGGGCCAAGGGTTGGAGCTAGGATCTGAGAACTCAGTCTAGGTCTCCCACGTGGGTGGCAGGGACCTAAACACTTGCCCCATCACTGCAGCTTCTCCGGGTGTGCATTAGCAGGAGCTGGAGTCAGGAGCCGGACTTGAACCTAGGCACTCTGATACGGGTGGTGGGCATCTTAAGTAGTGTCCTTACTGCTATGCCAAACGCCTGTCCCCAGTTGTTTATTTTTTAAAATTTTAAGCCTGGATTGAATTTCTGGCTCTCCATTTCTGGCTTCTGTTGCATTGTGGGCATTTGGGGGAGTGAACCAGGGGATGTGAATTCTGTCTCTGCCTCTCTCTCTCTCTCTCTCTCTCTCTGCCTGTTAAATAAAACAAAAGTTTGATTTGCTATTTTCAGGATACAGGAATAAAATTTAAATGTTACTTTGAGTCTCCTTTTATGGATGAAAAATCTCATTATGGCTCTAATTAATTAAATATTTGACAAGCAATTTTCATAACAAATGGTTTCAGACATTTTTTGCCTTTCCCTGAGATTGAAAGATGAAAATGCTCATTTCTTTTGAAGGCAAGAAAACATTTCTTAGTATTATCATGAATATGATTAACATTGATGGGTTTTTATAAATCATGTCACCTAAAAAATTAAATGAACATTACAACAACGAAGGAGGAAAATACTCTTTTGGAGTGTCATTTCAAGTGGCAAATAAATCAGTCCATTAAAAATGCAGTTTTTTTTTCTTAAATTGTTTTTATCTTCTTATCTTTACAATGGTTCTTCTGCTTACAGACTCCCTAGCACTTTCTCCGTGCCAGTCAACTGGATTGAGTGCATCCTGGGTAATTTCACCAAGTACTATGTGAGGGAAAAGCAAAACAAATAGGAAGCAGGCTCTCCCAGCCTCAAGAAGCGTACACTTGAGTTGAGAAGTTCAAATATGCACCTGGAATGGTCAAGGTACACTTCTGAACAACGATATGTCCAAATCAACAACTGTAGATTCCTATTGAATTTCTATTGAGATGGTGACCTATATAAAATATGATTCTTGGCCACAATATTTCTTTGTATCCTTTCTCTTTCTATTCCCTTTATCTAGAACGTTCTTCTCCTCCATCTTCACCTGATGAAATACTACCTCTCATTTAAGGTTGAGTTCAAAGACTCCTGATTCCATGAAGCCCGGGATCATTGCATCTTGGCTTATATGTTGCCATGGAGACTATAGCCCACCCAGCCCTCCTCTCTAGAATTTTAGGAGTCATACTTCTTCTATCTCTCTGTACTTCTACCCTTTTCCTGATGATGCTTTGGGGATTAAATGGGAGGGAATTTGGATTCTGTGGTCCTCAGCGCCTGCATTCATGGGATTCCCCCAAGGCACTATGCCCAAGTCATTACTTCTTGCTTCGGCTCTTGTTCCATTTCTTATGCTGATTCTTGAGCATATCCCATGTGGTAGTCACTAGCAGTTCAAACGCAGTGCCTCGGAGCTAGCCTCACCTTCCCCCCTCTCCTCTACCCTCATTCCAGTTTCCTTACTCTAATCCAGTCTTCCGTGTCTTCTGAGCTTCAGAGGCTCTAACGGTGACATCTTCTTTGAGTCAGTCTCTTCTTCGTCACAAATATCCGTGAGCCATATCAGAGTGTGGGTTACGTTCTTATGTCCTCCATGAAGTCTGTCCTCCCTGCTCTGGGGTCTGGAGCGTTCCATGCTCCAGGGTTGCCTGCACTACTCAGTTTATTTCTTAATTGTGAATGGGGCTTAAATTAACATTTAACTATTTCCTGTAGGCTTAAATGAATTAAGTCTTGTCTTTAAAAAAAAAAAAGAGAGAGATCTATTGATACTTTTTCAGTTTTTTAAAAAAATTCTGGCTCTTTTTTTTTTTTTTTTAAGAAAAGATTTGTTTTTATTTGAAAGAGTTACGGAGAGGGAGAGACAGAGAGTGAACCATCCACTAATTCACTCCCCACATGGCTGCAATGGCCGGAGTCTGGGCCACACCAAAGCCAGGAGCCAGGAGCTCCATCCGGGTCTCCCATGTGGGTGGCAGGGGACCAAGCACTTGGCCATCTTGCGCTGCTTTTCCCAAGCCAGTAGCAGGGCGCTAGATCAGACGTGGAGCAGCCAGGACTAGAACCAGTGCTCCTATGGGATGCTGGTGTCACAGGTAGTGAGTTTACCCTCTATGCCACCACGCTGGCCCCAAATGAATGAAGTCCTGTTCTCCACTGGAAATCATTCGAGTTTCCTTCTCTTCCTACCCTTCAACTCTTTCTGCCATCTGCTTTCCTTATCTCCTCTCATCTAGATTTCAGCAGTAGCCCTCAGGTATCCTGCCTCCAGCAGAGTGCACTTTCCACCCTGTCGCAGTGCTTATGCTCACAAAAAATGCTCTTCTTCCTCTTCTCGGCTTAGTCAAATCTTCATCTTCTGAGATCGGGGGTCAATGCTTACCTCCAGCAGCAAACCTTCACAGATCTTCCACTCCATGTGCAAGTCTCTCTTCTCTGGGACGGAGTGTTGAGTACAGAGGGGAAAGTGGACTTTGGTGCTAGAGAATCCTGGGGCTCAGACCCAGTGATGTCATTTACTAATTATATAACCTGAATTTCTCTGAGCCTCAGTCTGCTCACCTATAAAATGGGAGAAATAATGTTTTACCTTGGATTGCTGCTGCAAGGGGTTAAATGAGGTCAGGTGTATGTGTCTGGCAGCTGATAATTACTATTATTACCATGGAGGGCTTGGTCTCTTCCAAGACTGAGCCACTACGTAACTCCAGTGGGTATCTCTGTGAATATTGCCCCTTAGGGTTGGGAAATGCTCAGCTTGTCTATGGTAGCCCAGCTCTAAGCTACCTAGGGTTGATTGTTTGCTAAGCCGCTGTTTGTATTTTAGTGCTAAGCCTCTGAAGAGAGGATGGGACAGGGATGGGTTCTCTTGTGCAAGGTCTCTTGTACTGCCCCTTCTCCGTCCCCCCACAAAGCTGCCTCCATCACATCAGGCGAGACTACTTGCACTCTCTTGGCCAGTCTTAGCCAAGGTCCTTGTGTTTCTACACGGACCCATTTGCTGGGGTGGACTAGCTTCTATTGCTGCCAGTTCCCTAGGCTTCCTTGCTTGGCCCCTTACCCTGGTGGGGCCGGGTTAGTGTTCTTTACCATTGCATCCTTAGTATCTAATGTAGCACCTGGCACAAAGCACAGGCTCATTGAACATTTGTTGCCTGATTACATTGCTTTCCAGGGTTACTTCCTGATTTCCCTCAAGAAGGAGCAGAGGATTTTTAAGTGAACAGCTGTATTTCTCCAAATGCCACGACTGAATGCCTAATACCTACTCAGCTACTGAAGAACATTGCCTGTATTTACAGGTGCAAATAGTGTGCCCAAACCGTGTCTGGTTCTTTTTAAAAAAAAAATCAACTTATTAGTATTGACAAATGATTTTTTATGCTAATCACATACAACATGATGGCTTAAAATAGTCAACTTGGGTGCAGGCATTTGGCCTAGCAATTAAGACATCTGCATCAGAGCTCCTGGTTTCAAGTCTCGGCTGTGCTTCTAATTCCTGCCGCCTGCTAATGTGTCCCCTGGGAGGCAGCAGGTGATGGCTCAAGTACTTGGGTCCCTGCTACATCCATGGGAGACTCAAATCTAGTTCCAGGCTCCTGGCATTGGCCTGGCCTCGCCCCAGCTGTTGTGGGTATGTGGGAGAGTAAACTAGCAACTGGGGGCTCATTTTCTCTCTCTCCCTCTCCCCCTCTCCCTCTCCCTCTCCCTCTCCCTCTCTCCCTCTTCCTCCCTCCCTCCCTCCCTCCCTCGCTCCCTCCCTCCCTCTCTCTCTCTCTCTCTCTGTCTTGCTGGTTGGCTGTCTCTGTGCCTATCAAACAAACTTTTTTAAAAAATATTTTTGGAAGATTTATTTATTTGAAAGTCAGATGACAGAGATAAGGAGAGAAAGAGAGAGAGAGAGAGAAAGAGAGAGAGATCGATCTTCCATCTGCCGGTTCACTCCCCAGATGGTTGCGATGGCTAGGGATGAGCCTGGCCAAAGCCAGGAGCTTCTTCCGGGTTTCCCACATGGATGGCAGGGGCCCAAAGACATCTGCTGCCTTACCCAGGCTATTAACAGGAAGCAGGATCAAAAGTGGAGCATCTGGGACTTGAATTGATGCCCATATGACATGCTGGCATCTCAGGTGGCAGCTTTATCCACTATGCCACAACGCCGGCTTCATCAAATAAATTTGTAAAATAACAAAATAATCGGCTTCTTAATAGGTGGGTGGCCTTGGGCAAACTTCCTAAATCACTGTGCCTCCGTTTTCTAATTTGGAAAATGGGTATAATGAGAGTACCTTTCTCATAGGGTTGTGATGAAAATTAAATGAGATGCTTTTATTCTGTGGATTGTTTTCTCTACATCATTCCAGATCTGGCTCCTTTATCACATTGAAAATTCAGGTCAAATGACAAGGGCTTGGAGCCCTTCCCTAACCACGCTAGCCCTTTCTTCAGTTTTTATCCTATCACGTTGTGAAAGTTCTCCAAAGCCTTTGCAACAATCTGACTTTGTTTATGTTTACTACCTGTGTGACCTCAATTTCTTTTGAGTCCTTTTTTCTTTATTTGACAGGTAGAGTTAGACAGTGAGAGAGAGAAACAGAGAGAAAGGTCTTCCTTCTATTGGTTCACTCCCCAAATGGCCGCAGCAGAGAGCTGGACTGGAAGAGGAGCAACCGGGACTAGAACCTGGTGCCCATATGGGATGCTGGCGCCGCAGGCGGAGGATTAACCAAGTGAGCCACGGCGCCGGCCCCCTTGAGTCCTTTTTTACTCATTGCCATATCCTCAGTGCCTACAGCAGAGCCTGGGTGTTGTAGCACTCGTTTTGCTGAATAATTCACTTATCCTTACCCCTCCAAGCCCTTGAGAAAGCAAATTGGGAGGACGACTTCATGGCACAGTGGGTGAAAGCTGCTGCCTCTGGTGCTGGCATCCCATACGCATACTGGCTCAAGTCCCGGCTGCTCCACCCGGCTGCTTCACTTCCCATCCAGTTCCCCGTTAATGCACCTTGGAAAGCAGTAGAAAGATGGCCCAACTGCTTGGGCCCCTGCACCCAAATGGGAGACCCAGAAGCAGGTCCAGGCTCCTGGCTTCAGCCTGGCCCTGCCCTAATCGTTTCGGCCATCTGGGGGGTGAACCAGTAGATGAAGATTCTCTCCCCCCACCCCAACCCGTGTGTGTGTGTGTGTAACTCTGACTTTCAAAATAAATAAATAAAATCTGGGGCCGGCACCGTGGCACAGTGGGTTAATCCTCCGCCTGTGGCACTGGCACCCCATAAGGGTGCCAGTTCTAGTCCCAGCTGCTCCACTTCCAATGCAGCTCTCTGCTGTGGCCTGGAAAAGCAGTAGAGGATGGCCCAAGTCCTTGGGCCCTTGCACCTGCATGGGAGACCAGAGGAAGCTCCTGGCTCCTGGCTTCAGATCAGAGCAGCTCCAGCCATTGGGGCCATCTGAGGAGTGAACCAGGGGAAGGAAGACCTTTCTGTCTGTCTCTCCCTCTCACTGTCTGTAACTCTACCTCTTAAATAAAATCTTTTTAAAAAATCTGATGGGAAGCCATGCTCAATAGAACACCATGTTTGTGCATTTTAAAAAAAGTGAATTAGGCAAACTTTGTAAAGTTTTTCTGATCATCTATGAAAGTATAACAAAAAAGTCTGTGGAAAATGGAATTAAAGGTTTGAGGGTTTTTTGGTGCAAAATTCTTTGTAATATATGGTAAATGTTTTTTTTCTTCTTACTGTTTGTTGCACTCTTTACTTAGTGTAGTGTTGATTGTATGAGTATAAAGTAAACTGAAAGTAGATCATTGTGAAAATTAAGAGAGGGAATAGGAGAGGAAGGAGGAGGAAGGGTGGGAGTGTGAGTGGGAGGGAGGGGAGGGCGGGGAGTATCAGTATGTTCCTAAATCTGTATATACAGAATACATGAAACTTGTCTACCATAAATAAAATTAGAAAAACTATGCATGGATTTCAAAGATTTTTGCACCAAAGTAAACTCATATCTTCTATTTTTAAAGGTTTTTAAAAATAGCATATTTTTAATTTACATTGTCATTAAAGGCTTAATGCTCAACTAAATAAAGAGTTCAACAGAAAAAAGTCAATAGTTCAACAGAAATATAGGCACGACTATAAACAATAAGCAAATGAAGAGATGTCCATCTCACTCATGTAAATATTAAAATATTCACAGACTGGGGCCTGCGCTGTGGCACAGTGGGTTAAGCCATGGCCTGCAGCACCGGCACCTAATATGGGCGCCAGTTGAATTCCTGGCTGCTCCACTTCCCATCCAGCTCCCTGCTAAATGCACCTGGGAAAGCATCGGAGGATGGCCCTAGTGCTTGGGCCCCTGCATCTATGTGGGAGACCTGAGAGAAACTCCTGACCCCCGGCTTCGGCCTGGCCCAGCCCTGGCCATTGCAGCCATTTGGAGAGAGAATCAGCAGATGGAAGACCTTTCTCTCTTTGTCTCTCTGTTTCTCTGTCTCTCCTTCTATCTCTGTAACTCTGCCTTTCAAATATATAAGTAAATCTTAAAAAAAAAAAGTAGTCACAGACCACTAGAAGTATAGTAGTATATCATTCTTAAGAATTTTAAACTTAGGGCTAGTGCTATGGATACCAGTTCAAGTCCCGACTGCTCCTCTTCTGATCCAGCTCCCTGTTAATAGCCTGAGACAGAAGTTAGAAGATGGCCCAGTCCAGGGCCCCTGCACCTATGTGGGAGACCTGGAAAAAGCCTCTGGCTCCATGGCTTCGGATCAGGCCAGCTCTGCCTGTGGCGGGCATTTGGGGAGTGAACCAGCAGATAGAAAATCTCTGTCTCTCCCTCTGCTTTCAAATAAATACATAAATCTTTTTGTAAAAAAGTATGATGGCACTTGGGCCATCTTCCACTGCTTTCCCAGACCATTAGCAGGGAGCTGGATTGGAAGTGGAGCAGCCAGGACTTGAACCAGCACTCATATGGGATGCTGGCGCTGTAGGTGGAGGCTTAACCTACTACACCACAGTGCCGACCCCTAATCATACTTTTAATTTGACCTTTTCTTGAACTTTTTGAAGTGTTCTGTATGTTTGGGAGATTCCTTTCCAATTATTATCTATCTGTGACTAAAGTCTGAGATTCAGGGGCCGGCGCTGTGGCATAATGGGTAAAGCCACCGCCTACAGTTTCGGCATCCCATATGGGCACCAGTTCAAGTCCTGGCTGCTCCACTTCCGATCCAGCTCTCTGCTATGGCCTGGAAAAGCCGTGGAAGATGGCCCAATTTCTTGGGCCCCTGTACCCGTGTGGGAGACCCGAAAGAAGCTCTTGGCTCCTGGCTTCAGATCAGCGCAGTTCCAGCCACTGCGGCCATCTGGGGAGTGAACCAGCCGATGAAAGACCTCTCTCTCTCTCTCTCTCTCTCTCTCTCTCTGCCTCTGCCTCTCTGTAGCTCTGCCTTTCAAATAAATACATAAATCTTAAAAAAAAATAAAGTCTGAGATTCAGCTGTTGGCCTCAGGAACTTACTATTTAAAAGCTGGTAAGATGTGGAATGCAATTTAAACAATTCTTAGAACCATTGACAATTTATAAATCCTTAGCGTGGCCTATGTTTTCCGTGCATGAAAAGTGACAGACGTGGATCAAACTAAGAAGGCATACATCTGGCTCCTTAGTAGTTTAGAGCGTTAAGTGAAATGGGGCTACAGGCGGAGCAATTCTACTGGGGAAGGCTTTCTTCGAGGGCCTTAAAGGAGAGAGAAATATCCTAGAGAAGGAAGACCAGATACTAAAGTTTGCAAAGCACTTAGAACAATGCCTGGACCAGAGTAAAACCATATATGTTATTAAATAAAAATGTCCAACTGCTATTTTTAATGCCATTAGAATTTTTATTTTCTTTTCAAAAACTTTATTAAACATATAAAAAAAAAACCCCTTTTATTCTTGACATTGTGATGGGTCGACCGTTCTCCAAAGTGGTCATAAGAGAGCCACAAGGGCACTTATTCATCTGACATGAGTAAATACTACATAGAATTCTAGAAACAACATTTTCATGAGCCCCTCCCCCACCCCCGCGCGCAAAGATAGGGATCAAGTCAAGTAAGCAGAAACATCCTCAGAAATATCGACAAAGGGAGAGGACTGCGCAGGAGGATCCTCCTCAATCTCTATTTCGTGATACGGAGCTGGGGGGCGCTCTTGTTCAGTGACGACACAAGGTAGACAAGCATGGTCAGTCACTTCGTCAGAGTCAGACTGTGCCAAGGTGAACACCTTGTGGCCTGTGTCATCGGTGGAGGCCGTGGCTCCTCCTTCCCCGGCCACTGTCATGGAGGCAGGCACAGTGAACCAGGGTGATTTCTGAGGAGCAATACACGACACTGGGATCGCATACCGAGAGGATGTGCCCACAGAAGCGTAGTGCATCTCAGTGCTGTAGATAACCATGTCTTGGGAGATGGCCTTGGCCTTGATGCCACATTCAGTAACACGGTAGGTGAACTGGTAGGCGTGTGGCTGAACGTGGTTGGCAGGGCAACCCAGGCCCAGGTGTAACTCATAGAAGTGTACGTACACATCGTTGTTCAACATGAAGGGTTGAACCGTGACCATGAACCAGTCTATGGAGCACAGCACAGTCATTGGATTTTGTCCGGAACAGGCTGAAAACACAGAGGTCAGGAAGACTGTTCCTGCTACCAACTGGACAACATTCATCTCTGCAGCCGATCAAGTTAACAACCCACAGGAAACAGGAAGGTGTCCAGTGAGGATTTCTAGAGCACACAAAGACACAAGAGACAAGTCATCTTAATTCCTATTGAAAGTTCAAACATGATCCCACCCTTTTTTAAGCGAAAGGCTAATCTTAAAGTATTAAAAAGAGGAAAACATTCTTATGAGAGGGAACTGAATTTTAATCTCATTGTTGGAACTCTTGCGTTTACAGACAACAGAAATGGCTTCTTAAAGCCACTTTACCATGCTGTTTTGATATAAAACACATATCCCTCACATGCAAAATGATTAGAGTTTATAGGGATCAGGAGTGGTGCACCTCTGTGTGTAACCCCAACATGAAATGGGAGACAGTTTATTTAATTTTTAAAATTTATTTTTATTTCTTTGAAAGGCACAGAGATAGGTAGAGATAAAGGCAGACACACAGAGAAAGATCTTCCGTCCACTCATTCATTCCTCAAACTCTCCTAATAGCCAAGGCTGGCACAGGCCAAAGCCAGAAGCCAAAAACTCCATCTGGGTCTCCTGTGTGGACGGCAGAGACCCAGGTACTTGCTGCCCACCAAGATGTGCATTCCTGCATTAGCAGCAATCAGAAGTGGAGCCAGGATTCGAACTCAGGCACTCTGATATGGGATGTGAGTGTCCCAAATGGCATCTTAATGGCTGAGCCAAAGGCCTGCCCCAGGAGATATGGTTTAATTCAGCCTGGCAACACTTCCCGCTTTAAGGGCTACAATCTTCTCACAGATCATCTTAATGAACGACTCTATTGCTTCTGTCTTTGGTAAAGATTTATGTATTGATTTGAAAGGCAGAGTGACAGGGTTGGGGGACAGAGTGTCTTCCACCTGCTGGTTCACTCCCCAAATGTCTACAAATAGCCAGGTCTGAGGCAGGCCCAAAGTCAGGAGCCTGAAACTCCAGCTGGGTTTCCCACCTGGGTAACATGGACCCAAGTATAAGCCATCTTCCACTGCCTTTCCAGCTGCATTAGCAGGGAGTTGGATAGGAAGTAGAGAAACCAGACTTAACAAGTAACGACGTGGGCTGCCAGCGTTGCAAGCTACAGCTGTGCCCCAATACTGACCCTCAACCTTTTCACTGAATTTTTCTTTCCACTGCTCCGTTTTGCCACTGTAAGGGGCAAAACGGAGCAGTGGAAAGAAAAATGCCATGCCAAGAATAGGTGTCTCAAACAGAATATCAAAAGCCATCCTCAGCTATCTCTCAGGGTCTGCATTAGCAGCAAGCTGGAATCTAGAGCTGGAGCTTGGACTTGAACCCAGGTACTCTGACAAACGCAGAAAGAGGGAGGGAAACATAAAAGGAAGGAAGGAAGAAAATCATCAAATGTTCAGCTCAGCTTTCATTTTAAAAGTGAGAAAGATATGAGTAAAAGAGCAAAGTGTCTAAAATTTGGAAGGGAATGAACTTGCGCAAGTGTAGAGATTCACTTTTGTTCCCTACTGAGATATGTAACCCCTGCATACATGAGTTCATTCTTTGGCTAGTATTTTTGAGTTTTCTATATGCATAACACTGAGCCAAAAATGCATCCCATGACACCCCTTCCCCCTTTCTAAAGTTGCAGAAATAGAGTTCTTTCTGTGTCTTCGATAGTGATGAATTAGCTGCATTCTTTGATGGGAACCAAGGCACAGTGGTCCTCTAGAGAAAGGTGTGCCCGCCTGGATGAAGTGCGTTGCTTCTGGGTGGCACAGATGGTCTCTGTGGCTCTCACGCTTTGCTTCCTTGGCAGGGATGCTGGGGTGTAGAAGCCTAAAGGATCTGCTGGCCCTATGCCTCTACTCCTTGTTCACTCTGCAATGTCTCTCTTGGGACTACCTTCTTGTTTTTCACATAGCACATTTAGAAGCATCAGCAAGAAACCAACAAACAAAACCTATCCTGTTGCCCACCTCCTCCACCAAAACCTCAAACAAAATCAAACAACAACGAGGAAAAGAAGTAAATCGCCATGCAAACTCTTCCTGGGTGATTAAACAGGTAAGCAAACCTCCACTTGTTGCAGAAGGCTGCTCGCTATTTTCTTTCTGCACAGTGAGCTAACGGCCGCCGGCACCTCGTGCACTACTGTCTCAGTTTAAAGAACACCTTGTTGCAAACACATTTTCTGCCCCTTCCCCCACGCCGCTCCTCTTTCCTCTGCCTCTCTCCTTCTTTCCTTAACATTTATCTCACAGTTTGGCCTAATGCACCCTGAACAAAAACTTCCTCTTTAAGTAGTTTCTGAGACAGTCCAAGGAAGCAATGCGTTCACTCCATTTGTGTTGTTTAAACCCAAAACTAAGACCCGAAGGCTTAGTTTGAAGGCTGTTCTTGCCCAGGCAGTTAAATGTCCCATCTTCTCTCCCTCCCTCAAATACTTGAGTGTTCTCTTCCCTCTCTCCCCTCCCTCTTGCGGATAATCGAAATAGAGTTACAAACAGCCTAGATTCTTCCAGAAGCAAGACAGTTGCTCCCCACCTCCAACCCTCCATGCCCAGCAAGAAGCCATTTTAGGTTACCTCAGCCCCCATAACCACATCTTAAATTACACGGCACGGAATCCATCTCAAAGGAAGAGGGGTCAGCAATATGACTGGGTTTGGGAGTTCATTTAGGATAAAACCCCAGACTTGGACAGGACAGAATGTGTTTCCCTCTGATTCTCTTCAAGCCGGGAACGGATTACTTTGTGAGGAGAGCAGTAAATGCAGCTGTCCTTGCGTGTGACAGCATACCTTTGAGCTCAGATAAAGCCTAAAAAGAAAAATCAGTCCGTGGGACCCCTATTTCAGGCTGTGCGTCTACAGTGAGAGGCAGACGATGAGGAAGGGAGTGGCACGCTCCTGTACAGGAGTTTGTGCCCGTCTAGCTTCATGCCACACTTCGGGAGCTTGCTCCCTGTTGTTAAACACAGATCACCAAAATGGGACAGTCTCCCTTCCCTCTGCTGCCTGCCAT
This sequence comes from Oryctolagus cuniculus, assembly GCF_051225735.1. Lineage (NCBI taxonomy): Eukaryota > Metazoa > Chordata > Mammalia > Lagomorpha > Leporidae > Oryctolagus > Oryctolagus cuniculus. The sequence continues at coordinate 111,720,987 of NC_142888.1, forward strand.
TCCCAAGGAAGGAGAGGGGAGAGGTGTGTGTGTGTGTGTGTGTGTGTGTGTGTAGGGGGATGGTTATAATTAATTCACAACACACTGTGATTTCACATCAGCTGGCTTTTCTTACACCCAGCTGAAACGTGCTGGCCGAATGGGATCCTGGATAGGCAAGCGAAGGAGAAGGTGGGCTCTAGTTACTAGGGACAGAGGAAAAGAAAGCCAAGAGGCTAGAGATGGGAAGGGGCTGCCAGAAGACAGGGTGCCAAGCTGAAGGTATTTTTAGCCGTGGTTGGGGCTGTGTACAGCATAGGAGCTGTGGACAGAATTCTATTTAAAGTCTCCAGAAATCTTCCGAGTTGGGGAGGGGGTTGAGGACTGGGAAAGAAAAGAAATGCATCGAAAGGAGTGCTCACCTTTGGGACTATTGTCCAGCTTCTTGCTGAGGCTCCTGGGCGGTTAGAAAGCAGGTCTCGGGGTTTGCATTACCACAAGCCCCACTTAGACTGGATGGGAAATTAACCCTGTGATGTTCCAGGAACAGCGCCTTTAGATACATTTGTATAAGCAAGCAGGACTCAGCTATTGGTACATACTGTGCTGAACCCAGCTCTAGAGACAGGGCGGGCAGCGGGCAAACCCCCTGCTGCTAATAACACCTGCATGCAAAATGTTTGCTTTCCTTGCAGCTACAGAGCACAAGTAGCTTTCTGTTTTTCTCAATGTGGTTTATGCATATACATTTCCCATTAGCTCCTTTAATGGAGTTTCCTCCTTCCTCCTCCTTTTTTTTTTTTTTGCAAGAACTCCCTAATAAACCTAATTCTTAATAAACTCTTTACATTTAAAAACATCATCGAACTTTTGGTTTGGGACATAAGAACTCTATTTCTTCTTTTTGTCCCCCTCCCCAGAATCAAAGCTATTCTTTTAATTAAGTTCAGAAGAATCCAAAGTGTTTACGTTTAAGAGATACCTACATCAGTCACTGAGAAGGATTAAATTAGATTAGCAAGGCAAGACTGAGATCCAAGACAGCCCACTTTTCTTGATATATACAGGAATGGAATAGATTGAGCAAACACACAAACAGACAGGAAAGAGAAAAGAGGAGCTTCCACTTAACCTCCATCTTTAACTTTTTTTTTTTTTTTTTTCGCTGCAAATGCTGCTTATAAAGTTCAGCTGCTGGTCTTTTTTTAAGCGGACAAAGCATAATTGTATATACAGTTGTCGTGCAGTATCTGCAGAGAACGGGTTCCAGGGCCCCTCACAGATTCCAAAATCTGCAGATGCTCAAGTCCCTTATGTGAAACAGTGGGTGTAGTATTTGCATGGAACCTACCCACATTCTCCCATATATTTAAATCATCTCCCAATTCCTTATAATACCTAATACAGAATAAATGCTATGCAAACAGTTTTATGCTGTGTTATTTAGAGAATAATGACCCCAAAAATGCCTGTAACATGTTCAGGACAAATGCAATTTTTTTGGACTATTTTCAACCTTTGGCTGGTTGAATCCGGAGATGGGGAACCCATGGCTAGAGCGGGCCAGTTATGTTTATGGGCTATACTATGATACTGTGATTTATGCATGCATTGTGGGATGGCGAGATCGAGCTAATTAGCATCCACACCTCACATCCTTCCAGAAGTAGAAGGTGAACTGGTGATTGCCAGAGACTGGTGGGGGTGAGCGGGGGAAGGGGAGGCCTTAGGCAAAAGGCACAAAGTTTCGGTTAGTCCAGGACAGTACGTTCTAGCACTCTATTTCTAGCACCCCCCGTCGACTATGGTTGATGCTAAGGTATATTTCAAATTTACTCAAAGTAGATTTTAAATACTCTCACCACAAAAATCCATCTTAAAAAACGGCGTATGAGAGATTCAGGATTGGTTTACACACAGAGCATTTTGAATCTTGGGGGTCCTCGGTAAAGGAGACAAAGGCTGAAGTCCGAATGAGTTTGGTGATGTGAGTGAGCGGCGTGAGAAGCGTAAGACAAATCTCTTGAAAGCAGCCAGGCTTTTGCCTCGCCATCCCCTCGGATGTCGTTAGAGACACGTATGAACTCTTCGCATGGAGCGTGGGGAGGGGAATTAGCTAAACATTTCCACATCTGGTTTGGGAACGGTTTGGAAAAAGCACTCACTCCATAGGTTCCAGGAAGCTTTTTGGGTCGACCGTTATTTATTTTGAAAATTCAGTATGCTCGTGACAGCGCAGTTATCATTTGTATATTGTTTTCCCAGAATCTTGTTGTCAAAACAAAAGGAAACAGAGGGGAAAAGGAAACTCTGAAGCAGCCTGCAATTATCTCAGGGAAATATAACTGTCAGGGCTTTGATTTGCAGCGTAGTTTGTTCGTTCTCTTGCAGCGGATTTGAAGGAGAATGGATCTGAGTCGGAACAGCGATTCTTTTACACAACCAGAACGGGAAAGAGAATCCTAACACTTTTGTGAGCTGTTTCCTTTGGAAACTCAAGTCATAACACTCTGACTTCTCTCTGCTAACTGTCTCAAGGTTGGCGAGCCTTTTGACATCAAGGTTCTTTGTCAAAGCCCGTTTTAAAGAATTAGTTGCTTCACTGCTCTCAAAGAAAGCGAGGCTTGTGAGTAATACTAACGATGTTGAAGATACATGAAAGTGAGTTGAAAAATGAAATAACCGCTTTTGTAGGATTTACATGAATTCTACAGACTCTGGGACCAGTTCAGTTTTGCAACCCCACGAAGCACAGCATTACAGTTAACCACACATTATTCACCCTTTTGCCTGGAAGAAGAATTATGAACTGCTAATGCTTAACAATGGCCATTTTCTCAACAGAGGGAAACACCTTGACTGAGCCTAAGACACGGCTTCATAAAAATTAAACTAAAAAGCAGTCATTAAGCATTCCGTTTCGGATGCTAAAAGTAACTGCAGAAAAATTGGGAGATATAGAAAAGAAAAAAGGAAGAAAACCTCTCACACCCCCACCCCCCACAAAACTGCTCTTACATTTTTGAATCAGACATTTCTAATGTTGGGGGGGGAGAGTATATGTATTGTATATATACAATTCAAAGTCATTTTAGAAAAAAAGAAGTCAAGGCTTTTTGAAAGCTGTTTTTAATTTTTGACATTGAATTTGAAAGCAATCAAAGCATTATTTTTGTTTGGGCCATCTGGTTTTGTTCTTATAATCTGTTAAGCTATCAAGCATAGTTTAAATGTCATGGTTCATCTGACACACACATGAAGGTTGTGAAATCAGTAAGAATCCAAGCTCCTTGTAAGAGAGAAATTTTCATTGGGTCACAAATTTGGTTCCTAAAAGGTAAGCAGCCCCGTGTGAAATCAAACCGTACTAAGGCTACCCAGAACGGGGCTAAACCATGCCATGACCGAATAGAAATATTTCTAAATAAATACTGAAAGCCATACTTGAGGGGAAACTGCAAAGAGCAAGTCATGGGAACTCCTTCCCTTTCGTGCAGAAAAGCTGAGCTCGTTTAATTTCAAAGTTGAACCAAGGGATGCATTTCATCATGTCCACAAAATGTCAGAAAATTCCCAAGCGCACTCCCCAATTCAGTTTATTTTTAATGTAACGATTTATTTGAGTTTGAGTCTTTAGAAAACGACACCCTTTGCCACAAAGCCCCAGAGCACCTTGTCATTTGAAAAGACAAGGCAGGTTTGTGTCTGGGCAGAGCTCGCAGGTCCACAGCAGCCACGGCCACATTTTGAACCCATTAGGAGTTTCTGGAGGTGTGCCCACAGTGGACAAAGGGCCGTTGGCCTGAGATGATTTCAGGGTGTTGCCATCAGAAGGCAGAGCGTTCAATCAGATGCTCCTTCAAGGGCTGCGCCACCTCTTTGATACACCTGTGTCAACAAACGAGGGCTCGAGATGGCTTCCAAAAATGGTCAGGCGCATTCCTCCCTGTCTTTCAAAATCGGGAGTTTTGGGTACAGGTCTCCTTAAAGCGAGGTGCACGTATATGGCCCCTTAAGGGTGGCCTAAATCCAAATCAAACCGCGGTTGACTTTATAGGCTGTTTGGTTGATTTTTAACTGGCCTGACCAGTATGCATCTTTTCAAAACCCAAAGCTAACTTGTGTATGCTCCACCCAGAGTGTGGCCACTTGGTGCGTGTGTGTACGCCCTGACTGGGGCCATTCACCATCCCTTGGCTCCTGAGAGGTAGAAAAGGGTTAGAAAAGGTTCCTTTGATACGAAGGCTGTTGGTCATTTTTAGGGAGCCTACAATTTGGGAGGCATGTGTGCATGTTGGAGCAGGTAAGATGAATTGCTCTGTGGCCAGAAGAGTAAATCAATCTCTCTCTCTCTCTCACTCTCTCACTCTCTCACTCTGTCTCTCTCTCCCTCCCTCACCCTCCCACACACACTGAGGAGAAGGAAACCCCCACATTTGCTTCCTGCTGTTGCCCTGAGATCCTCCAATTGCTCCCCAATCCTTAACCCTTGGATTGTAAATTCCTTAAGGAACTTGGTTGGGTCTCTATCTATCACAGAATCTTGTTTTAAGATTTATTTATTTACTTGAAAGGCAAAGTTACAGAGAGAAAGAGAGAGAGGAAGAGGCAGACAGAGAGAGAGAGAATCTTCCATCCACGGCCTCTCTCCCCAAGTGGCTGCAACAGCCAGGACTGGGCCAGGCTGAATCCAGGAGCCAGGAGCTTCTTCCAGGTCTCCCATGAGGGTGCAGGGGCCCAAGGACTTGGACCATCTTCCACTGCTTTCCCAGGCCGCAGCAGAGCTGGATCAGAAGTGGAGCAGCCGGGGCTCAAACCAACACCCAAGCTGGCACTGCAGGCTGCAGCTTTACCTGCTACACCACAGTGCCGGCCCCTAGTACGGTATCTTATCCCTAGGAAATAGTAAATGCTTTTTGAGTGTAAGAATGAAGAATTATTGCCAGCGCCGCGGCTCACTAGGCTAATCCTCCGCCTTGTGGCGCCGGCACACTGGGTTCTAGTCCCGGTTGGGGCGCCAGATTCTGTCCCGGTTGCCCCTCTTCCAGGCCAGCTCTCTGCTGTGGCCAGGGAGTGCAGTGGAGGATGGCCCAAGTACTTGGGCCCTGCACCCCATGGGAGACCAGGAGAAGTACCTGGCTCCTGCCATCGGATCAGTGCTGTGCACCAGCCGCAGCACGCCAGCCGCAGTGGCCATTGGAGGGTGAACCAACGGCAAAGGAAGACTTTTCTCTCTGTCTCTCTCTCTCACTGTCCACTCTGCCTGTCAAAAAAAAAAAAATGAAGAATTATGGATGGCTACTAGAAATCACCACGTACCCTGTGCCTCCCTGTCTAGGACCTAAGTGCCTGAATCTGGTTAGTGCCTAACCCATCATGGTCACCTGCTCCTCTACTCCTAGTTGAAGGTCTGGGGTAGCAGTAAAGCCTTACTTGGTAGAGAGTCCAGGGCCCTGTAAAGGGTTCTGACTTATCCACTTGTCCTCTTGCCTGCCTGCTGGGCTTACTGATGCTAAGGGGTCAGGGTCTGCCCAGCCCAACCATGCCCATTGCCCCTTCAGTTAGCTCATAGCCAGCTACCCCTAAGGGAGCCAACACTCCTGTCCTCCTGTCCTCTTCTCCCCGATTGCTAAGGGAAATCAATCTCTAGAGAGAAGACAATGTGGAATTCTCCCCTCTTCTTTCCATAGGAGGAAGGCAAATGTTCTCAAGCCCCACCCAGGTCAAGTCCGGACAATTCCCAGAGACAGCGTAACCGGACCTGGAGGCCTCAGAACCGCTAGGTACGGAAGAGTGCAGGCTGCCTGGGAGGGGCTTGCTGGCGTCCCCAGCTTGGCAGAGGCGTGAGGACACAGCCCCCTGGTGTTGCCCATCGATTCCCTCAGCCAGAAGCAGGAGCCTAAGCCCCAGGCTGAGTATCTGTTCCTCCTCAGGGCAGATCTACATGTCCACCACCAGCGCCAAGCACAGGGGTCAAGTCACAAAATGCTGGAGGTGCCTGGGAAATCGGAGGTAATGTGGATTAAATGTCTCCTGCCCCAGGCTGACCCCAGCTCACTCTGGGCTGGGTTCTCCACTCTGCCATCTCTAGGCTAAGACAGTGATCCAGGCCAACTTCAAGTTTTGTTTCAGTGTTCTCCAGTCCAAGTGCTCCTGAAAGTGCCTTGCTTTTCTTTTTAACTAATTTAACTAATTTATTTGAAAGGCAGAGATACAGAGAGAGAGAAGAGCAGAAAGAGAGAGAGAGAGGTCTTCCACTTGCTGGTTCACTCCCCAAATGGTTGCAACGGCTGGAACTGAGCAGATCCGAAGCCAGGAGCCAGGAGCTTCTTCTGGGTCTCCCACGCAAGTACAGGGGCCCAAGCACTTGAGCCATCCTCTGCTGCTTTCCCAAGTGCATTAGCAGGGAACTGGATTGGAAGAGGAGCAGTTGGGACATGAACCAGTGCCCATATGGGATGCCAGCACTGCAGGCAGAAGCTTAACCTTCTAGACCACAGCGCTGGTCCCATGAAAGTGCTTTTCAACTGACCCCATCTCCACATACGATAGCGTATGTTACTGGTGAATATCATCACCCATTTCTCTCACTTGTACTTTTTTTTAAAAGATTTATTTATTTATTTGTTTGAAAGAGTTACACAAAGAGAGAAGGAGAGGCAGAGAGAGAGAGAGAGAGAGAGAGGTGTCTTTCATCTGCTGGTTCACTCCTCAATTGGTCGCAATGACCAGAGCTGGGCTGACCTGAAGCCGGGAGCCAGGAGCTTCCCTCTGGGTCTTCCCATGCAGGCACAGGGGCCCAAGGACTTGGTCCATCTTCTACTGCTTTCCCAGGCCACAGCAGAGAGCTGGATCAGAAGTGAAGCAGCCGGGACTTGAACGGGTGCCCATCTGGGATGCTGGCACAGCAGGCAGTGGCTTTATCCAGTATGCCACAGTGCCAGCCCTTGTACTTTTGATATAACAGAGATTTGACCTGAGGTGTGATATCTCCCAGCAATCTCCTAGCAATATCAAAATGCTTCAGACAGAGTGTTGGCTTGATACCTTCTTTCTGCAAGTGGCATTTGGTTAAAAGAAATGTAATATGTTGATAGATCATTTGCATATTCTAATATATAAATATCCAACTATGTGATATAGAAATAAATATAAACAGGGTATCTATTATATTATTTCACTGATAATATATGTATTATATAATTACTATATAACATATAAGCAACAAAAAGAGGAACCCCCCCTCTAGTAAATCGTTCCCATAACAAAGAATAAAGGACTTTCCCCTGAAGTTATTTGAAGGGCTAAGGCTTTGAACTTAACATCACTTGACTATAAATGTGCATGTGTGTGTGTGTGTGTGGGGGGGGTTAATAGTGTCCTTCCAAAAATATATTCTGAAGTCTTAGTTTCTGGTACCTCAGAATGTGAACTTGTTGGGAAATAGGTCTTTACAGAGGCATCCAAGTGAATATGAGATCATTGTGGTGGGTTCTAAACAGATAGGACGGATGGCCTTGCACTAAGGGGACATTTGGGTACAGACAAACATAGAGCGAAGATAATGTGAAGACACACAAGGAGAAGATAGTCACGTGACTGGGGTGATGCATCTACAAGCCAAGCAAGGCTAAGAACTGTTGGTAGATACCAAAACTGGAGAGGCTCCGCTGCAGAGAACACGGCCCTGGAGACATCTTGATCTTGGACTTGATCTTGGACATACAGCCTCCAGACCTGTGAGGTCCTTGTCCTGGTCCTTGTTGTTTTCAGCCACTCAGTCTGTGGTACTCTGCAGCAAACTAATCACTACATTTCCCCCAACAAATGGAACAGACACTTAAGATAGGAACCCTCAGCTATCCATGTTCTGACTCTATGTCTTGCTACAAGCATCAGTTTCACTTGGGATTAGGAAATAGCAGGGGTGGAGAAGATGAGAAAGAAAGGAGGCTGTCGAGAGGGTGCTGGTGCTGGCCTTTGATGTCTACAGGAGAACCAGAATTAGGATGGGAGATTTTAGTGTGATACGAGGAAGAGTTTCCCAACTCAAAAGTCATCCAGGGGCTCTTGCTGTGGCATAGTGGGTAACGCCACCGCCTGTAGTGTCAGTATCTCATATGGACGCTGGTTCAAGTCCTGGCTGCTCCTCTTCCGATCCAACTCTCTGCTGTGGCCTGGGAAAGCAGTAGAAGATGGCCCAAGTCCTTGGGTCCCTACACCTGTTTGGGAGACCTGGAAGAAGCTCCTGGCTCCTGGCTTTGGATCAGCTTAGCTCCGGCTGTTGTAGCCGATTGGGGAGTGAACCAGCAGATGGAAGATCTCTCTCCCTCTCTCTCTCTACCTCTTCTCTCTCTGTGTAACTCTGACTTTCAAATAAATAAATAAATCTTTCTAAAAAAGTCATCCAAAAATGGACAGAAAATGCTGGTGTGAAACTGAGTTCTCTTTGTTCCCTTCAGGCATAGAGGTAGAGGCTGGATGGCCACGTGGCATGGTGGCTTGAGAGGGAGTTTGTCCTATACAGGAGGCTAAATTAGGTCTTTAAGGTTCTATCACCACATATCATCTGCATGTGTGTGTGTGTAGTGGATGGAAGAACAGATTAGTGCATATATTATGAACCATGCATGGGAACACACACATGTACATATACCACACACATACGCAGAGGTTATTTATGTAGGTCTTCTCTTGGAAGTGTTACGATGTCACGGAAACCCAAAGGCTCTAAGTCTGATACGTAGAAGATTATAGCACACTGTCTAACAGGGACCTTACTCCTTAGGTTTCTGTTGTGACTGGATGTGACTGTATTGGTGGCAATTACAAGGGGAAGGTGGCAGGGCAGAAGGGAGGGTGGCTGATGATACCGAGGAACATAGAAAGGGGCTTGGTGACCAGCCCCAAGGCCAGGGCATTGAAGTAGCCTTTCTGAGCGTGAGGTCTGTAAAAGCCTCGCACTGGGGGGTTCTCTGTACAAATTTCTTGAAACACAGGGGAAAAGTTGGGGTTCTGCTGCTTGGACGCACAGTGTGCAGAGGCGCTATCGTAACTCTGGGGAATGCCCAAAAGTGTAAGTAGTCTCCATTTAATCTGGGAGGTAATAATAGTAATGACTTTAAAAAATATAGATTTTTGCAAAGTTTTAAGGAATTTTAGAACCTAGGGATTTAAAAAATGATTTAAATGTATATGGGACCATATGGCAACAACTGTCCAAAAATATGGCATTTTGCTTTCATTTGGGTATTTTCAAAATGTATATGTAGAGTCCTTTCCCTAAGAGAATTCACTTCTTCCTGTTATCCCTCCTGATCCTTGCAGCTCTCTTGTAAGTTTCCCAAAGGCAGGCATCACGTGTTAGAGCAGTGGAAATAGGGGCCCAGGAGGGCAGAGAACCTTGTCCAAGATCAAGGTTGGATAAGTCACTTTGGGCCTCAGGCCTTTCCACCAGCTTGCCCTGCTTCTCTCCCCCTTTACAATGCATACACGAGTGCAAGACATTATTATGAGTTAATCATTGCGAAGGGAAGGGGAAGGCCTGACGTGGCCCAGCCTCGAGATCGCTGCCCCAAGATGCCTGGGGAATCTCTGCTTCAGCGTCTGGTAGCTGAGTCTGTCTGTCTGTCTGTCTCTCTCTCTTCCCCTCCCTCCCTCCCTTCCTTTCCTTTCTTTGATTGGTTTATTTATTTGAAGGGCAGGGACTTAGAGAGTAAGGTCTTCCGTTCATTGGTTTACTCCCTAGATGGCTGTAATGGCCGGAGCTAGGCTGATCCAAAGCCGGGGCCAGGAGCTTTTTCTGGGTCTCCCACGTGGGTGCAGGGTCCCAAGCACTTGGGTCATCCTCTGCTGCTTTTCCCGGCTATTAGCAGAGAGCTGGATCGGAAGAAGAGCAGCTGGAACGTGAACTGGTGCCCATGTGGGATGCCAGCGCTGCTGGCAGAGACTTAGCGCCAGCCCTGGTGGGCCGGTTCTTTAGAAGAGGGGGCAGAATTCAGTCTCAAGCAGAGCAAACCAAAGCACACAGGGGCTCAGGGAGCAGCTTCCCTTGGCTGGGGGGAGCAGGGAGGAGCACCAAGATGGCAGCTGGCGGTGAGCTGCAGGTAGGAAACTTTCTAGAATAGACCAAGTGTTCAAAAAAGAGCAAGAAAGGAAGGAGAGCACGCTCAGGGCTTCACATGACCCCTGCGCCACAGGCCAGAGAAGGAAGCTCCCGCGAGACTCCAGCTGAGTGTGTCAAGTGTGCCATCCTGGATTTCATGGGGAGCAGGTATCCTAGAATGGATGACTCCCTCGATGGCACTTCGCACAGTGAAGGCAGTTGCTCGGCCCTGGAGGTTGCCCCGCGTTCAAGAAGAGCAGAGGAGGGGCTGGTGTTATGGCATAGCAGGTGAAGCTGCTGCCGTGACAATGGCATCCCATTTGGGTGCCTGTTCGTGTCCTGGCTGCTCCATGTCCAGTCCAGCCCCTTGCTGGGTTTGACTGGGAAAGCAGCAGAGGATGGCCCAGGTGCTTGGGCCTCTGCATCCATGTGGGAGATTTGGATGCAGCTCCTGGCTGCTGGCTTCAGCCTGGCCCAGCTCCGGTCATCGCATTCATCTAGGGAGTGAACCAGTGGATGGAAGATCTCTCTATGTCTGTCTTTCTCCCCTGCCTCTGTAACTCTTGATTTTTAAAATAAAGAGGTAAATTAAAAAAAATAAAAAGAGCAGGGGCCGGCGCCGTGGTGCAGTAGGTTAATCCTCTGCCTGTGGTGCCAGCATACCATATGGGCGCCGGTTCTGGTCTTGGCAGCTCCTCTTCCAATCCAGTTCTCTGCTGTGGCCTGGGAAAGCAGTAGAAGATGGCCCAAGTGCTTGGGCTCCTGCACCCGCATGGGAGACCCGGAAGAAGCACCTGGCTCCTGGCTTTGGATCGGTGACGCTCTGGCTGTAGCGGCCATCTGGGGAGTGAACCAGAGGACGGAGGACCTTTCTCTCTGTCTCTCCCTCTCACTGTAACTCTACATCTCGAATAAAGTAAAAAAGCAGATATTCCCAGAGCTCTGTGTACTTGTTTATGAACCTGCCTGCCTTCTACTACACATAGCAGTTCCTCAGACAAATAGGCAGCTCTGAACCCCACTGCTCTGTGCTTCTGTTGAGTGCGAAGAGATGCAGATTACCTTCCCACAGGGCCCACATTCTGCCAGCCTGGAGCATCCTTGGCTGTGGAAGAGCAGAAGGAAGGATAAACAGGCCACTGGGATATTTTGAAACTTGAATATTTTGTCTTGTACAGAGATAAAGACCTCTTTCGTGTATCCTCAAAAAAAGAAAAAAAAACACCCTCCACTTTTTTTTTTTTTTTGACAGGCAGAGTGGACAGTGAGAGAGAGAGACAGAGAGAAAGGTCTTCCTTTGCCATTGGTTCACCCTCCAATGGCCACTGCGGCCGGCGCACCGCGCTGATCCGATGGCAGGAGCCAGGAGCCAGGTGCTTTTCCTGGTCTCCCATGGGGTGCAGGGCCCAAGCACTTTGCCAACCTCCACTGCACTCCCGGGCCACAGCAGAGAGCTGGCCTGGAAGAGGAGCAACCAGGACAGAATCCGGTGCCCCGACCGGGACTAGAACCCGGTGTGCCGGCGCCGCAAGGCGGAGGATTAGCCTATTGAGCCACAGCGCCGGCCAACTCTCCACTTTTTAAGGTTTTCTTTTTACTCCGAAGTGATGGGGACAAATACAGAAACCGAGCGTGCCCTGGAGACGGCTACTCCTCAGAGGCAGCTGCCTGATTGCAGGGAGCGAGGTTCCTCTGCAGCGACAAAGGCCACTGACTGAGACTGTGCTAAGGGCTGTGTGCCCAGCATCTCACTGAATCCTCACAGACACCCTGTGTGCTAGTTACTGTTATTTGCTAGCCTCTTTTTATGGAAGAAGACATCGAGGGCCAGAGCGGTTAGGAAACCCACGAAGGACACAAAGCTAGAAAGTGGCAAAAACCGAAGAGAAGCAGGTGCCATGCTCGTGGGACACCCATCGCCCTCTTTCTAGAAAGGAAACACGGGCGAGGCGTCCCGAAAATAAAAGCACAGGCTGATCGTGGGTATCAGGCCTAGCACGACGGGGGAGGAGGAGCAGTTAATAGCTTTTCAAGCAGGGGCAATAGAGAGAAAAAAAAGAGGCATTACGGTAGAGACAAATTCAGAGGCACGTCGAGTAGATAATTCTGGACCACCATTTGTATTTTGTCACTCCTTATATTTGAGACTTTTGGAGAGCAAGCCGTCAGCCCTTATTTCAATGTAACACATTTATTCCATGAGCTGCACACATACGCAGAACATAATGAACCCCTCAGGACATGTTGTATATTCAGGGCTTCCCAATCTATTTTGACAAGGGAAATGTGCATGGCTTCTGTACAAAGCCACCAGAAATGGCAACCCCAAACTAAGGAGAATGGCCTGCTCACTCACCCAATAAATCTCCCTGGATGGAAAAACAGTGCCACGCATACTCAGACTCTTACATTTGTTACCGAAGTGGAGAATTAGATATTTCCAATATCACCCCGAGGACAATGACCATGTCTCTTTCTGCTTTCAGTGTGACTTCAGCGCACGTTGGGTTTCACTTACCAGGCCTAGATGTCTGTGACACTAGATATATTCTAAACAAGCAGAGCTAGGCAGCTCCGATGCCCTGCCATAAGTTCGATTTTCACAAATATCTTAGTATTCACTTACAAAAGGAAAAATAAAAAAAGCTCTCTTGATGAGCATGGCTGAGGTCCTTCTCATTCCTGGTCAAAGCCACCAGCTTGAGGGGCTGAAAAAAGGAATTGAGTTTATTTTCCCCAGTAATACCATCTGGTGGTTTCTCAGGCTCTTTACGAAGAATCCTACATCGTTTGAGCCATGAACTTGGCTCATAATAAGAGCTGAACAACTGTGGCACCCACCTGTTAGAAATCAAGACCAGGGTATTAAAACCAGAAGTGCTGGTCCATTAAAAGGGCCTGACCACGCTGCGTGGAAGGCAAACCTCTCCTAAACCCAGGGATTAGCGTGTGCACACTGGGACAATAACTGCAGCAGGTGCTCATTCCATGGGTTGTTCAGACTCATTTATCTGACTGCCTGGAGGTAGAAGCTGAAATAGAGTAAGTCCTCAAAGGGCACGGTCCCAAACAGGGCATGGGGAGCTCCGTGAGACCCTCCCTGTGCTTCGCTTGTTGGGACAATGGAAAGAGCAACTCTTGGCACAAAACGGTGCCGTGGGGGTTGTGCGGTGCAACTGGGGGAAAAGCGCTAATTCAAGAACTAGGATTGTGTTTGGCAAGAGACATGGACATTCGGAACACAACCTCACCAGTGCTCGGGGTTTAAATCTGGAGTCTCTAAAGAAGCAACACTGCCAAACGGATCACCTTATCACTATTTATAAAATAAACTGATTTTCAGAAATGGGGGGAATTGTCTTTTGGCCCCCCCCCTTTAGTTATTTTGCTGGTAGCCTGGGGGGTATTTTTTAAAAAGATTTATTTATTTATTTATTTGAGAGGAAGAGTTACAGAGGGAAAGATAGAGAGGTCTCCCATCCACTGGTTCACTCCCTAGATGACCGCAACAGCCAGAGCTGGGCCAGATCAAAGCCAGGAGCCAGGAGCTTCATCCAGGTCTTCCACATGGGTGCAGGGGCCCAAGCACTTGAGCCGGCCTCTGCTGCTTTTCCAGGCCATAGCAGAGAGCTGGATGGGAAGTGGAGCAGCCAGGACTCGAACTGGTGCCCATAAGAGCAGCAGCTGGGACTCAAACTGGCACTCATATGGGATGCCAGCACTGTAGGCAAAGGCTTAACCTACTATGCCATAGTGCTGGCCCTGGTATTTTTTAAATGCCAAATTTTAAGTAGTATTTAATACTTCTGAGTACATGGTTGATGGTTTGACTTCTGACAACTCTGTGATCATTTAAGAATGGCTTGAAACTTTGTGCCGATAACATTCCTGTTCCGATGGCCTTTAGTGAACATGTCCTTGGGACTTACAGATTTGGTGAATTGGATTTTGTGGAGAAGAGACGATCTTGGCAAGGAGGAAAGATTCCGGACGAGGTAAGGACATAGTTCACTTCATGGACAGCAATGGGTGCAGTTTCTATGGTCAGACTCACGTGGATCCGAGAAGGCAGCCTAAGCTTGAGCCTGGGTAATCTAGTAGTTGAGTCGCTTTTATAGGCCACGAGAGACCTGGAATGAGACTGTGCTGTTTGTACTAGCTGCGTAACCTTGGCTATTACTTTCTAATCATTGTTTTCTTCGTTTGTAAAATGAAGATGCTAATACTAATGCTTCCGGAATATTTCAATAACACTTCATAGGGTTGCTGTGATTACTAAAAGAGACCACAAGTGTAAAAGTCGGGTAATAGTTCCTGATGTATAAGTGCTTGATAGGTGTTAGTTATTAATAAGATGGTTAATGTGTATATCTCCAATGCCCAGGCATTTTAAAAACACTGAGGTCGGTTGGCTGTAAACAAGAAAATAGACCAGGACGTCTCAAAGTGAATTCTATCTCTATGTGCAGGTCCACCTTTCCGTAGTCAACAATAACAATCTCGCATCCTAAGGAACACTTATTGAGCACTTCAGTGTTGGGAAGCATACACGTTTAATAATCACAACAATCCTATGAGGTGTTGTTATTGCTCAGACCCTCATTTTGCAAATGAAGAAAGCAATCCTTAGACATTAACAGCCAAGGTCACACAGCTAGTACAGTACAGTTTCACTCCAGGTCTCTCTCAATGCATCAAAGCCACTCAGCAGCCAGACTATTTTTTCTGTACCCAGGCCTGATAAAAACTCAAATACATTAGATGTTCAGACCTAAGCTGGAATTGGGGCTCCATTGCACCCTAGCTGTGTGACCTTGGGCAAGCCACTTTCCCCCTCCTGGCCTCCATCTGCTCGTATTAAACAGGGACAGTGATAACAGTGACCCAAGAGGATCGGAGGGTTGAATGAGGTCTGAGCTACTGCACGTACAGGGCCTGGCACGGAGCAAGTGTCCAGAAAATGGTAGCTATAGAATAGGCCTGGGCAGACAGCCTGGCTGCAGGGTTCCTCCTGCCTCAGCTCCCTCCACCTCCTGGTTAGTCCCAGCTGGAGTCCCATCAATCTGCCACTCTCCTCAGGGGTTGCCGGAAATTCCTGGCACAGATGTCTCCTACAGGGACAGATTTTGGATATTCCTCCATCCAGCCCTGTTACCACTGGATTATGGGGAGAGAGAGCAGGAGAGAAGAGCCATTGAGAGGGAGAGGGGAAAACAAACGTCTCCTGTATACTCCCGCCCTGGCTAGCCCAGGCTCAGGCCTGAAATAGGTGTTCGGTAAATACTTGAGGAATGTATGTACAAGTGAATGAAAAAAAGCGAGACGGCGGGCAGGCATCCGGGAAGGGAGAGAAAGAAATGAGGGTGGTGACAAACTTTTCCTGACCATATCGCCACAACATTCTCTCTCTCTCTCTCTCTCTCTCTGGGGCCACCCTGGCTATGGATCATGGCCCACCTCCTCAGCTATCTCCTTTTTACACAGGGTACATGTAACACCCTACCAGCTCCCTTCAAGACGCTCCCCTAGAAGCCGAGAGGCACCCCGCTTTGGCTTCACGGTACCTGAATTGCTCAGCTGTAGGCAGCAAACAGAGCTTCGTTCAGGACGCTCCATCGTGTAGGAGAGTTTCTTTTTGTCCTGAGACCAAGCTGTGGGGTGCCGGGCAACGAAGCCACTGCTCCACGTCCATTTTTTCACTTCACATGTGTAAGCAATATGCCTTCCAGGATTTGCTGCAAAGGATTTGCAAATGAGTGAAGCCACCTGTATACACAGGTGGCTAAACACAAGCCTTGAATGTGGATGAGAACCACTGAAGAGAGAGGCTGAGGATTATGCTTTTTATGGGCAACATTTTCAAACCTTATGGGCCATGCTTTCTCAGCGTCCTTCATAAGCTTAACTTCTGTTTCAACATTTGTTTCAAATAAGCTTTCTTTCCATAAAAATACCACTTCGGGACACACAAGCAGAATATGCATCTGGCTTTTCCTGGGTGTTAAATATTTTATTTGATGTGCTGATTTCATACTACACTGTTGGAAAATTAATATACATTTAATTAATTGACTGTGTAACAATCTCTCAACCACAGAAGCAACAGTGATTTGGATCCGAATCTTTGATTCTTAACCTCTCGCTCCTAGTTTCGATTTCTCAGCCAATCTCTGGTTACCCACAAATTTTGCAAATGACACGCGAAACGGGCAAGGCATATCCCCCCTCGAATAAATAAAAATAAGCAGAAATTGGAGGCCAGCGTTGTGGCATAGCAGGTAAAGCTGCCGCCTATGACACGGGCATCCCATATGGGCGCCAATTTGAGTCCCGCCTGCTCCACTTCCGATCTAGCTCCCTGCTAACGGCCTGGGAAAAGCAGCCGAAGATGACCCAAGTGTTTGGACCCCTGCCGGCCTCGTGGGAGACCAGGATGAAGCTCCTGGCTCCTCCCTCCTGACTTCGGCAGCCATCTGGGGGAGTGAACCCCAGATGGAAGATTTCTCTCTGTGCATATCTCCCTCTCTAGGTCTTTCAAATACATAAATGCATTTTAAAAAAATAAGCAGGAATTGGACAAAGAGGGTGCTGATTCTGCCCTTCGCGATGTGATTTAAAGTGTGAAAAAAAATGCTAAAGAGAACCATGAAGCCAGATCTTTCTAACACATATACCTTCTTGATTGGTTCCATGTTCCCCTCATCTCTGAATCCATCTGGTTCTGAGGGTCTGACTCAGCAAGTTTTTGTTTTAGCTCCCAGCACATGTGCTGAGAGTGAGTGCTATCTGTAAGCTGGCCTTTTATTGTTAAAATAAAAAATAAAATAAGGGTGAAAACCACAGCTGACTTCCAATGTGGGCAACTCCAGCTAATGGGGCAGCGAATGAGCCCCCAAGGAGAGTGTTTATAAGGCTGAGAAGTAGAGACCCCGAGCTGGGGGGCCATTGTGGCCCTAATGACAGCTGATGAGGCAGCTGGGAGAGAGCAACTGCAGGAGGACGACTGCCAGGGCGGGGAGAACTTCAACTTGACTTCTGTGTGGCCCTGTTCTGGTTGACCTGGGCCTGGACTGGAGTACTTTCCCTGGGTCTATGTGAGCATTGTAGGCTTTTGCATCCACTGCCCAAGGGGCTGAGGGAGTGACACCCTTGCCCGCTTTCTCAGTCACAGCATTACTGGGGAGCAGTGGGGGCCCCCAGCTCCTCCCTGTGACCTCCTTCCCCTCAATACAATGTTTTCATGGAGCTTAGACTTGAGAATGTGCCGCCAACAGGGCTCCCATTTACAGTTTAAAAATGTCCTTTCATAACTGTTGGAAAGGAGGTTTGTATACATAGAGAGCATCTAGGATTTGCCCATTTCTGTAAAAAAAAAAAAAATCCTTCCTGACTGTAAATTCTGTGCTCTGTAAATAATATTTGGGTCCAAGAAGACCAACAACTCCCAGTTTCCTACCCCACTGCCTGTCGTGCTTTTGAAGCCGACGGCAAGCAGCGGGGGGAAAGGGCATGTGTGAGCGAGGAGATGACAAATGGACCCAAAGACACATATTTATTGAGCAAACAAGCTCATCATCTTCTACATTTGAAAACTCACATGAGCACATACAAGTGCAGGCTTCATAGGGGGGAAAAATGCCCAGCACTCCCCTTAATTGCGGGAACATTCCATCCAGATGCACAGAGCAGCACACCTGTGAGTGTGCAAACAAAGTCTCAGCTGTTAAAGCTGAGGGGCTGCGAAGCAAAGCAACCGTTGGACCAGGCAGCGAGAGGAGGGTGGCAGGGCAAGCAGCTAGACGGCAGCCAGGCCCTGTCTTTGCAGGGGAATCCGAGGCCACCTTGCCACTTTCACCCTGTCGTGCCTGGAACACGCACAATCCGCCAGGCCCTGCAGTTAAGGCCGCCATGAGCCTCACCCCATGGCGACGTCACAGCTTTCGGAGGTAGGCGCTGTTATTATCGTCAGGTGAATCGCAGGCAGCTGAGGCCTGCAGGGTTTCGATGCCTTGCCCAGGCAGGGTTCCACCCTGGTCGGGGACCAGGATGACACAGAAGCCGGAAATCTCTCCCATGAAGCCTCGCCTTGGGGATCCTGTTAGGCCACAGATGCTCCAGGGCGGGGTAGCTCTCCGCAGAGCCCAGGACATGGCCGAGGGGGAGGGGTGGCGCCAGCAAGATGCCTCCCGGTTTCCCTTTATCTCTCCCTTCATTCCCGGGCAATGTCGGCTGGCCTCTGCCACGCATGTTCAGGTTATTTATGAGGGCTGCTAGGTTTCAATGAGGCAGGAGGGGAGGGGGGTGGGGCTGAAGCTCGACCTTGTTCTTTCCTTCTCCCTTCTTAACCTCCCAGCTATAAAAAAAGGGGGCACGTTTCAAGCAGAATAAAGCAACTGTCAACATTTTTCTTGTTTTTATGAACTGGGACACTGCATAAAAAACTCTGGCTGGCCCTAGAAAAGCCCAATTTTATAAGGTTCTGGTGTGTGTTTTTTCCTGGAGTGCTTTGATAAGGTTCATATAGGAAAAGTCTGCAAATAGGAAAGTTCTATATAGCTGACTTTGGTCAATTTTCTTTGACTATGATTTGCTTAGGCACCCCTAGCTCTAGCTGTTTTTTTTTTGTTTTAAATATTTATTTATTTGAAAGGCAGAGTTATATACAGAGAGAGTCAGAGAGAAAGAGAGGGCTTCCATCTGCTGGTTCACTCCCCAGTTGGCCGCAACGGCCGGAGCTGCACCGATCTGAAGCCAGGAGCCAGGAGCTTCTTCTGGTTCTCCCAAGTGGGTGCAGGGCCCCAAGGACTTGGGCCATTTTCTACTGCTTTCCCAGGCCATAGCAGAGAGCTGGACTGGAAGTGGAGTAGCCAGGACTTGAACCGGTGTCCATATGGGATGCCAGCACTACAGGCAGAGGCCTTACCCACTAGGCAACACTGCCGGCCTCAGCTCCAGCTGTTTTGATAAAAGCCACTCTCACCTTAATACTTGGTAATATTTGTATATTGCACACTTTTTACATTTTTATTTTATTTTTCTAAGATTATTTATTTTTGAAAAGCAGAGTTAGAGAGAGAGAAAGATCTTCCGTCTGCTGGTTCACTCCCCAAGTGGCCACAACGGCCAGGACAGAGCCAGGCTGAAGGCAAGAACCAGGAGCTTTAACTGGGTCTCTCACATGGGTGCAAGAGGCCAAAGATTTGGGCCATCTGCTGCTGCTTTTCCAAGGCATCAGCAGGGAGCTGGATGGGAAGTAAAGCAGCTGGGACCTGAACTGGCGCCCATATGGGATGGCAGCATCACAGGGAGCAGTTCTACCAGCTATGCCACGATGCTGGCCCCTATATTTTGAATTTAAATCATTTTTAATTGTCCATGTTTATGGAATCTAGTATGATAATTCCACACATGTATACAATGTGTAGTGGTCAAACCAGGGTAATTAGCATTCCATTTCCTTAAACATTTATCTCTGGGTTGGGAACTTTCAAACTCCTTGCTTCTGGTTCCTTATGAAATATATAATAAATTGTTGTAAACCCGAGACACCAACAGGCACCCAAGTACAGTTACATAGGAGGGTCAAGTACAAGGGCACATTTGTTTTCCTAGGTGCCCTCTCCTGCTCTGTGTGTACTGGAGTTAGCACCTCCTTGCAGTGGAGACCACAGTGATTTCAGGAACCTGTGGTCTTAGGGATTGCAAATGGCTGGCGGCTAAGGGGCCAGCCCTGGGGAATAGAGAGCATGCGCAGGACAGCCGTGAGAGAAGGACGTCGTGAATAAAAGTGGCAGACCAGAGCAGGACTGTCAAGGCAAGAGGGGGCCTAGGGAATGTTTCAGGCTGGAGGAAGTCAGGAGAAGAAACTTGGGAGGAGGGATTAATTCAATCAAGAGCAAAGAAGAGCAGCTGGGGGGGAAAGTTGACTTAGTTGGGGGCCCAGGGAGAAAAGCTAATTCCAGAAACCCAGGGCGTGGGAACAAGGGAGGATTGAGCAATAGCTCCGGTGTCAGGTGGCTGTGAGGAGAGCAGTGTTCACTAACTTGGGGATTGAATGTGGAACTCAGCCAGGAAGGACCTCGTTTCCCTTAAAGGACTGGGGTGAGGAGGTGAAGGAGCCTACGTGGCCTGGGGCTGAATCACGGTGTATTAAGAAAAGAAAAAGCAAGCTTATGTGCGAGGGGCTCACCAGGTTGGACTTGTCCCTGAAATATACCGGCTTGTAGCTTGTGCGTTCACACACACATACACGACTGCATTTCTCCCATGGGAAGAGTCTGTGCTTCCTGACTGGTTGGCCTGGAGGGCTCTGATGTGAGGCCAGGGAATGGGAAGCCAACTCTTAGCATGAGGGCCCTAAGGTCAGGGTTGAAAGTGGAATCTCTCCTCTCTCTCTCTCTCTCTTTTTTTTTTCTCTCACAGCTCACATTTTCCCTTGGGAGAATTAAACACACGTGATGGCAGCCATAATTTTTGACATACACCAGTCATTATTTATCTTGCCTGGGTAATAGCACTCTTACCTAGCAAATGGTTCCACTGACCCCAGGGCTGTACTGGGTGAGGTCAAGGTATCCTTAGTAGGTGAAAAGAAACCCCCTAAACAATGGACACACAAGTGCTCACGCCCACATTTTATATTTTTTAACTTGATGTGTTTTTTTCCCCTTCTCATTCTCTCTTTTTTAAATCAATATATAGAGAACAGATTTCATGTAGTTCATAGGTACTGTTCTAAGAAGATAACCATACTTCCCTTCCTCCCTAAATCCCCCTTCCTCCTCTTTTTCTTCTTTTCATTATTTTTTGCAAAGACACAATGTTAATCTACTCTATAATCACAGGCTTAGTTCATTACTAACCATAATATTCAACAAGTAAAAAGTAGGAAGACCATGGTTCCACAGGAGTATAAGCAAGGGCTAAAAACAAAAACCATATATCAGAATGAACATTTCATTCCTATATATTGTTTATATTACATATTAACTGCCATGTATCAGAGAAAATGTATGATATTTGTCTTTTTGAGACTGGCCTATTTAAGCATAATTGTTTCCAGTTGCATTCATTTTGTTGCAAAAGATAGGATTTCATTCTTATTTTTATGGCTGAGTAGTATTCCATAGTGTATATATACCACATTTTCTTTATCGAGTCAGCAGTTGATGGATATCTGTGTTGATCCCATATCTTAGCTATTGTGAATTGAGCTGCAATAAACATGGGGTACAGACAACTTTCATATGCTGATACATTTCATTTGAGTAAATTACCAGGAGTGAGATGACTGGGTCATATGGTAGATCTATTTTCAGATTTCTGAGGAATCTCCAACTATCTTTTAAAAAAGAGATGTATTCATTTAAAAGGCAGAGTTACAGAGAGGCAGAAGCAGAGAGAGAGAGAGAAAGAGAGAGAGAGAGAGGTCTTTCATCCACTAGTTCACTCCACAAATGGCTGCAATGATTAGAGCTAGGTTGAACTGAAGCCAGGAGCCAGGAGCTTCTTCCTGGTCTCCCATGTGGGTGCAGGGGCCTAAGGACTTCGGCCATCCTCCACTGCTTGCCCAGGTACATTATCAGGGAGCTGGATTGGAAGTGGAACATTCAGGACTCTTAACTAGTGCCCATATGGGATGCCACAGTGCTGGCATCTCCTTTTCCCACTTCTTAACTGGATTGTTTGTTTTGTCATTGTTGAGTTTCTTGAGATCTTTATAGATCCTGGATACTAATCCTTTATCAGTTGCAGAGTTTGCAAATATTTCCTCCCATTCTGTTGTGGCCTATTTGCTTTGTTGAGTGTTTCCTTTGTACTGCAGAAACTTCTTAGTTTGATGTAATCCTATTTGTCTATTTTTGCTTTTACTGCCTGTGTTCATGGGGTCTTTTCTGAGAAGTCTTTGCCTGTGCCAATTTCTTGCAGATTTCCCCTGATGTTTTCCTCTAGTAATTAGATGGAATCAGCTCATAGATTTAGAGCCTTGATTCATTTTGAGTTGTTTTTTTGTATAAGGTGTAAAGTAGGGGTCTTGTTTCATAATTCTGCATATGTAGATCCAATTTTCCCAGCACTATTTGTTGAAGAGAGTGTCCTTCTCCGGGGATTGATTTTACCTATTGTGAGTCATATTGATCTTACAAGTTCTTTTTCAGCCATGGCATTGTTTCTATATACAAAAGCTATTGATTTTTGTGTGTTACAAACTCTCTTATGATTTCCAATAGTCTCTTAGTGGAGTCTTTTTGTTCCCCTATATGTAGAATCATGTCATCTGCAAACAAGGATAATATGACTCCCTCCTTTCCAATTTGTATCCTTTTGATTTCTTTTTCTTGCCTAATAGTTCCAGATGAAAATTCCAGGACTATATTGAACAGTAATGGTGAGAGTGGACATCCTTGTCTGGTTCTGGATCTTAGTGGAAATGCTTCCAACTTTTCCCCATTCAATATGATGTTGGCTGTGGGTTTGTCATATATTACCTTGTTTGTGTTGAGGAATGTCCCTTCTAGTCCCAATTTGCTTAAGGTTTTTATTAAGAAAAGATGTTGTGTTTTATCAAATGCTTTCTCTGCTTCTATTAAGATAATCATATGATTTTTGTTCTTCAATTTGTTAATGTGTTGTATGACATTTATTGATTTGTGTATGTTGAACCATCCCTACATGATAGGGATAAATCCCACTTAGTCTGGGTGAATGATCTCTCTGATGTGGTATTGGATTCAATTAGCTAGTATTTTGTGGAGGATTTTGCATCTGTGTTCATCAGGAATTTTGGTCTATAGTTCTTTTTCTCTGTTGTGTCTCTTTCTGGTTTTGGAATTAAGGTGATGTTGGCCTTATAGAAGGAGTTTGGGAGAATTACCTCCTTTTCAATTGTTTTGAATAATTTGAGAAGAATTGGAATTAGTTATTCTTTAAAGGTTTGGTGGAATTCAGCAATGAAACCATCTGGTCCTAGGCTTTGCTTTGTTGGGAGGATCATTATTACTGATTCAATTCCCATTTTGGTTATGGGTCTATCTAGGCTTCCTATGTCTTCATGATTTAATTTTGGTGGATTGTATGTGTCCAGAAATCTATCCTGGCATATAGCTGTTTGTAATTATTCTTGATGATTCTTTTTATTTCTGTGGTATCCATTGTAACATCTCTGCTTTTATATCTGATTTTATTAATTTGGATCTTCTCTCTTTTTTGGTTAGCTGGGCCATTGGTGTATCAAATTTGTTTATTTTTTTTTAAAAAAAGTCTTCATTTCACTGATATTTTGGGAGACTTCTATTTTGTTTATTCTCTAATTATTTCTTTCTTCCTTCTAATTTGGTGTTTGTTTTTGTTTTTCTCCTTGAGGTGCATTATTAGATAAGTTACTTGGTGCCTTTCCAATTTCTTGATGTAGGCACTAATTGATATAAACTTTCCTCTTAACACTGTTTTTGCTGTATCCCATATGTTTTGATATGTTGTGTTGTCATCTTCATGCGTTTCTAGGATTTTTTTTATTTCCCTCTTGATTTCTTTTATGATCCACTGTTCATTCTGGAGCATTTTATTCAGTATCCATTGTGTATGTATATTTTCTAGAGTTTCTCAAGTTAATTTCCAGTTTTGTTCCATTGTGGTCACAAAGATACATGGTGTGATTTCAATTTTTTTGAATTTGTTGAGACTTGCTTTATGGCCTAGCATATGGTCTATCTTAGAAAAAAATTCATGAACTGATGAAAAGATATTCTGCAGCTGTGGGATGAAATGTTCTGTAGATATCAATTAGGTCCATTTAGTCCATAGTATAGATTAGCTCTGTTGTTTTTGTTGTTGTTGTTGTTGATTTTCTGTCTAGTTGATTGGTCCATTGATGTCCATTCAAATGCAGCACATTCAGGGCTTGTCATTCTAAACCTCAAAGAATATACAAGGAGCCTCCAGACTCAAGGCTCAGAGGCCATTGCTTTATTGTCATTGGTCAATGTACTTGGACAGTACTTTCATTCTAGGGTATTCCTATCTATCTATTTAGTGTTTTGCAACAAATCAAAGTTTATTTTTCTTTAATGTGACAATAAGTAACTATTTAATTTGTTCTCCCTTCACTCATCCAACAAGTGTGTACTGTGAGCCTTCTAGCATTTTTTTAAAAAAATATTTATTTATTTGAAAGGCAGACTTACAGACAGAGAGAGAGGTAGAGACAGAGAGAGAGAGGTCTTCCATCCACTGGTTCACTCCCCAAAAGGCCACAAGGCCCGGGGCTGGACCAGGCCAAAGTCAGGAGCCAGGAGTTTCTTTTTAGTCACCCACGTGGGTAAAGGGACCCAAGTGCTTGGGCCATCTTCCATTGCTTCCCCAGGTGCATTAGCAGGGAGCTGGATTGGAAGTAGAACAGCCAGGACTTGAACTGGCAGCCATATGGAATGCTGGCACTGCTTTACTCACTTATATCACAGTGCCAACTCCTCTAGCTTTTTTTTTTAAAGAAATATACAATATTTTATCACTCTACTGTGCAATGGACACCAGAACTTCTTTGGCCTACCTAACTGGAACTGAATACCCATTAATCAACCTGTCCTCACCCCTACACTATGCTGAGCACAATCTTTGAATCAGCACTTTGTTAGGTACTGAGAATATACAAAAGGGAACTACAGAGAGGTTCCCACATTCAGGAAATTTACAGTCCCAAATGGAAGACAGACATTAAATAAACTCGCACATCATTATTTCACATTGAGTAGTTAATCTCAAAAACGTGCAATTGTGGCATGGATGTTTGGCCTAAGGGTTGAGATATTGGCATCCCATATCAGGGTGGCTGGATTCACAATCTCCAACTGTGGCTCCTGACTCCAGCTTCCTGCCAATGCAAATCCTGGGAGGCAGCAGTAATATCTCAAGTAATTGGGTCTCTGCCATCCACATGGGAGACCTGGATGCAGTTCCTGGCTTCCAGCTCTGGACTCAGCCCAGTCCAGGCTGTTATGGGCATTTGGGACATGAACCAGTGGGTGGGAGTTCTCTCTGTCTCTCTATCCTCTCTTCCTTTCAAACAAATAAAAAACCCATTTGTAATTGCAGTTGTAATAAATGATGCAAAAGTTAGACATAAGTGTTATGAATGTATAATGGAGGGATGTAACCTAGTCCTTTTTTAAAAGATTTATTTATTTATTTGAAAGTCAGAGTTATACAGAGAGAGAAGGAGAGTCAGAGAGAGAGAGAAGTCTTCCATCTGCTGGTTCACTTCCCAATTGGCCACAATGGCCGGAGCTGATGTGATCCGAAGCCAGGAGCCAGGAACTTCCTCTGGGCCTCCCATGCGGGTGCAAGGGCCCAAGCAATTGGGCCATCTTCTACTGCTGTCCAGGCCATAGCAGAGAGCTGGATCAGAAGTGGAGCAGCCAGGACTCGAACCAGCAACCATTGGGATGCCGGCACTGTAGGCAGCGGCTTTACCCTCTATGCCACAGCACCAGCTCTGTAACCTAGTCTTGAGGTCTGGCAAAGCTTCCCTAAAGAAGGGACATTTCCACATAAGTTGTTAGATGCAGAGCCGGGGATGCAGATGAGGAAGCGAATAAGCACATGTCAATGAAATGGCCAAGATCAGTGTTAATAGGGCTGGGGCCCAGTTTAGGGCAATCCTCTCCTTGCAGCTCTGTCGGCTTCATCTTTCTTCCTTTTTTTTCTTTTTCTTCCTTTTTTTCTTTCTTTTTTGTTATTATTTTATTTATTTGAAAGAGTTACAGAGAGAAGTAGATCCGGGGGGCGGGGCGCTTCCATTCCACTGGTTCACTCCCCAAATGACCACAAAGGCCAGAGCTGAGCTGATCCAAAGCCAGGAGCCAAGAGATTCTTCCAGATCTCCCATATGGGTACAGGGGCCCAAGGAGTTGAGCCATCTTCTACTACTTTCACAGGCCATAGCGGGGAGCTGGATTAGAAGAGGAGCAGCCAGGACTCAAATTGGCATCCATATGGGATGCCGGCACTGCAGCCTGGGGCTTTAACCCGCTGTACCACAGCGCTGGCTCCTATCTTCCTTTCTTCCCTATTATCAACCATCACTTTTTCCCTCCTATGAGAACACATTCTTTGCAAATGAGTCAATAGGGGCAGGACTCTCAAAGGCACAAAAATATTGTCACCTTGTAATTTGTGAAGGTGTGTGTGTTTAAGTGTGTGTACATTGTAAAGTGTGGCATGATAATGATTATTAGAATTAATAATAGATGAATCATTTATTAAAATGATGAAATAATTAAGAAATATTCCCTTGAGCAGCCATTTGGCACAACAGTTGAGATGCCACCTGGGACACTTACATCCCATATCAAAGTGCTTGGGTTCAAGTCCTGACTCTGACCCTGATTTTGTACCCTGGGAAGCAGCAGGTGATGGCTCAAGTATTTGGGTTCCTGCCATGCATGGGAGATCCAGATAGGGTGGTTCTAGACTCCTGGCTTCAATCTGGCCCAGCCCTAGCTATTATGAGTATTTGGGGAGTGAACCAGAGGATGGAAGACCTCTCTCTGCCTGTCCATCTCTTTCTCTCTCTCTGCCTTTCAAATACAAAAAAAGAAATATTACCTAAGATATTGCTACTTCTTGATGGCCCAAGTGCTTAGGCCCTGCACCCTTGTGAGAGACCCAGAAGAAGCTCCTGGCTCCTGGCTTTGTCCTGGCTCAAACCTGGCTATTGAGGCTGTATGGGGAGGGAACCAGTCATTGGAAA
This sequence comes from Oryctolagus cuniculus, assembly GCF_051225735.1. Taxonomy (NCBI): domain Eukaryota; kingdom Metazoa; phylum Chordata; class Mammalia; order Lagomorpha; family Leporidae; genus Oryctolagus; species Oryctolagus cuniculus. The sequence continues at coordinate 111,747,818 of NC_142888.1, forward strand.
AGCTTTTTCTCTGTCTTTCCTTCTCTCTCTCTCTCTCTCTAAATCTGCCTTTCAAATAAATAAGTAAATCTTTTTTAAAAAAAGTAGATATTGTCCACTTCTTATACAATGCCACAGGATGAAATCACCTGAGCTGCTGCTCTTTTCCAATTTGTCATCTGAAGTCTAAAGAATTGACAGTGTCCCCAATAGTGGAGGGGTGAGGGGTGGAGATCTTTGTGCAGTTTTGCCACTCAATACCCTTGCAGTCCAGCCAAATTGTTGTCTATTCCTAAAAAGATTATTTTATTTGAAAGGCAGAGTTACAGAGAGGCATAGGGGCACGCGCGCACGCGTGCGTGAGAAGTCTTCCATCTGCTGGTTCACTCTCTGGATGGCCTCAGTGGCTGGAGCTGTGCCCATCCGAAACCAGGATCCAGGAGCTTCTTCTGGGTCTCCCACATGGGTGTAGGGACCCATGGACTTGGGCCATCTTCTGCTTTCCCAGACTGTAAGCAGAGAGCTGGATTGGAAGTGGAGTAGCCAGGACTCGAACTGGCGCCCATATGGGATGCCGGCACCACAGGTGGCAGTTTTACCCGATATACCACAGAGCCGGCCCCATATTCCTTTTTTACTGGACCACAGTTTAACTATTCACCTGTCAAAGGACATTTTGGTTGTTTCTCGTTTTTCACTATTACAACTGAAATTGCTACATTCATGTACAAGATTTTGTGGGGACATATGTTTTAATTTCTCCGCCGGGATAAATGCCCAGGAGTGTGATTGCTGGATCCTATGATAATTGCTTGTTTAGTTTTGTAAGAAACTGCCAAACTCTTTTCCAGAGTTTTGGGAGCATTTCACATTCCCACCAGCAATATCTGAGAGATCCAATCTCTCCACGTTCTTGCCAGCATTTGGTATTGTCAGCATTATTTTTTAAATTATGGCTATTCTTGCCATTGTAATCCATAAACTGTACTTTGGAAATTTATATCTACTAAATAAAAGTTAAAAAAAATTATGGCTATTCTGGTAGGTATATAGTGATATCTCATTGTGATCTTAATTGACGTTTCCCTAATGGTTAATGATGACCAATGATGAGCCGGCGCCGTGGCTCAATAGGCTAATCCTCCACCTTGCGGCGCCGGCACACCGGGTTCTAGTCCCGGTTGGGGCGCCGGATTCTGTCCCGGTTGCCCCTCTTCCAGGCCAGCTCTCTGCTATGGCCAGGGAGTGCAGTGGAGGATGGCCCAGGTGCTTGGGCCCTGCACCCCATGGGAGACCAGGAAAAGCACCTGGCTCCTGGCTCCTGCCAGGATCAGCGCGGTGCGCCGGCTGCAGCGGCGGCCATTGGAGGGTGAACCAACGGCAAAAGGAAGACCTTTCTCTCTCTGTCTCTCTCTCTCACTGTCCACTCTGCCTGTCAAAAAAAAAAAAAAAAAAAATGATGACCAATGTTTTTACCATCCATGCTTTCTCCTTGTTGAAACATATCTTCCTGCCTTTTGCCCATTTTCTAATTGGATTTTTTTATTGCTGAATTTTTAAAAGTTCTTCATATATTCTTTTTTTTTTTTTTTGACAGGCAGAGTGGACAGTGAGAGAGAGAGACAGAGAGAAAGGTCTTCCTTTGCCGTTGATTCACCCTCCAATGGCCGCCGCGACCGTGCTGATCCGATGGCAGGAGCCAGGTACTTATCCTGGTCTCCCATGGGGTGCAGGGCCCAAGCACTTGGGCCATCCTCCACTGCACTCCCTGGCCACAGCAGAGAGCTGACCTGGAAGAGGGGCAACTGGGAAAGAATCTGGCGCCCCAACCGGGACTAGAACCCGGTGTGCCGGTGCCGCAAGGCGGAGGATTAGCCTAGTGAGCCGCGGCGCCAGCCATATATTCTTAAGTATGAGTTACTTGTCTGATGTGTGGCTTGCAAATATTTTCTGCCATTTTATACTTTTTCATCCTCTTAACAGAGTCTTCCACAAAGCAAATGTTGCACCTTTATCAGGTCCAGTTTATTGATTGTTCCTTCTATGGATTGTGCTTTTGGTATCAAGTCCAAGAACTGGGACCAGCATTGTGGTGCAGTGAATTATGCTGCTGTTTGGGATGCCTTCCTTTCCTATCAAGTGCTGGTTTGAGTCTTGGTTACTCTGTTTTTGATCCAGCTTCCTGCTAAGGTGCGTGAGAAGCAGAAGGTTACGGTGCAAGTACTAGAGTTCCTGCCATCTACCTGGGAGACCCAGATGGGGTTCCTGCTTCCTGGCTTCAACCTGGCCCCCCCTGGCTGCTGTGGGCATTTGGGAGTGAAACAGTGGATTGAAGATTTTCTATCTGTCTCTGTCTCTCCCTCACTCTTGATCACTCTGCCTTTAAAAAAAATTAAATTTTGAAAAAAAAAAAACTCGGAGAACTTTTTGCCTAAGTTATAGATCCTGAAGATTTTCTCCTGTGTTTTTTTTTTTTAGATTCATTTATTTACACAGAGATTACAGTTACACAGAGATAGAAGGTGAGGCGGGGTGGGGGGTCTTCCATCCGCTGGTTCACTCCCCAAATGACTACAATGGCTGGAATTTTCCCCCGAAGCCAGAAGCCAGTTCTTCTGGGTCTCCCACATGGGTGTAGGGTCCCAAGGACTTAGGCCATCTTCTACTGCTTTTCTAGGCCATAGAAGATAGCTGGAGTGGAAGTGGAGCAGCTGGGACTTGAACTGGTGCTCATATGGGATGTCGGCACCTCAGGCAGCGGCCTTACCTGCTACGCCACAGCACCAGCCCCTCCTGTTTGTTTATAACAGTTTTATAATTTTTACACTTAAGTCTGTGATTCATTTTCAATTAGTTTTTGTATAAAGTGTGAGACTTAGGTTGAGGTTTGTGATGCTTAATTTTATGTGTCAACTTGACTAGGCCACAGTACAGATATTTGGTGAAACACGTATGGATGGTGTTGTGAAGGTATGTTTTTAGACAGTTTTAACATTTAAATTGTTAGACTCTGAATAAAGCAGATAACATTCTATAATGTGGGTGGCCCTCAGCCAATTTGTTGAAGACCTTAAGTGAAATGCTAACCTCCCTTAAGGAAGAGGGAATTGTGCCAACAGACTGCCTTTGGTTTCAAACTACAATATCAACTCTTCCCTGGGTCTCTAGCCTACTGACCTACCTTACAGATTTTGGATTTTAAAGCTTGCCCAAGCCCATGAACCAATTCCTTAAAATCAATCAAGTCATTCATATCTGTCTAAATACACACACACACACACACCCTGATGATTCTGTTTCTTTGAAAAATCCTGACTGTTACAAGGTGCTCCCCACCTCCGTGTGAATGAGCACATTTTCCATCACCATTTGTTAAAAGACTTTGTTTCATCTACTGAGTTGCATTTGTACCTTTGAAAAAATTAGTTAGCTGTATTTAGGTGGGTCTATTTCTGGGTTCTGTTCTATTGATAAGTCCATCCTTCTGTCAATACCATACAGTCTTTTTTTTTTTTTTTAAGATTTTTTAAAAATTTATTTATTTGAGAGGTAGAGTTATATACAATGAGAGAGAGAAAGGTCTTCCTTCTGTTGGTTCACCCCCCAAATGGCCACTATGGCTGGAACTACACCGATTTGGAGCCAGGAGCCAGGTGCTTCCTCCTGGTCTCCCACGCGGGTGTAGGAGCCCAAGCACTTGGGCCATCCTCCACTGCCCTCCCGGGCCACAGCAGAGAGCTGGACTGGAAAAGGAGCAGCTGGGACTAGAACCTGGTGCCCATATTGGATACCGGCGCCTCAGGCAGAGGATTAGCCAAGTGAGCCACGGCACCAGCCCCATCCATACAGTCTTTTTTTTTTTTTTTTTACTTTTTTAAAAAAATTTTTTGACAGGCAGAGTGGACAGTGAGAGAGAGAGACAGAGAGAAAGGTCTTCCTTTGCCGTTGGTTTACCCTCCAATGGCTGCTGCGGCCGGTGCACTGCGGCCGGCGCATTGCGCTGATCCGAAACCAGGAACCAGGTGCTTTTCTTGGTCTCCCATGCTGGTGCAGGGCCCAAGGACTTGGGCCGTCCTCCACTGCACTCCTGGGCCATAGCAGAGAGCTGGCCTGGAAGAGGGGCAACTGGGACAGAATCCGGCGCCCTGACTGGACTAGAACCCGGTGTGCCAGCGTCGCAGGCAGAGGATTAGCCTATTAAGTATGGTGCCAGCCCATACAGTCTTAATTACTATACATAGAGTCAACGGATTCCTCCTATTTTATCCTTCTTTTTCCAAAATGGTTTAACTATTCTAGTTCCTTTGAAATTTTTTTTCTAAATTTTGGATAAAATTTTACAAAAGTCTTGCTGGGATTTTGATAGAAATTACGTTAAACCTGTTTACAAATTCATGGAGAATTGACATCTTTACTGAGCCTTCAAATCCATGAACATGGTATGCTTCTCTATTCATTTAGTTTATCTTTGATTTCTTTCATTTTCAGTTTGTGGTTTTCAACATGCAAATCTTATGCATGTTTTGTTAGATGTATACCTAAGGAGTTTTTTTTTTGAGCAACTATAAATGGTACTATGTTTTAAATTTTGGAGTGTATGTGTTCATTGTTAGTATATAGAAATATGGTTGAATCACAAGTGTTTATCTTGTATCCTGTGACCTTGCTAAATTCATTTATTAGTTGTAGTTTTAAAAATAGTCTCCTTCAGATTCCCTATATAGACTAACATGTCATCTGAAAATTGAGCTAACACTATTTCTTCCTTTCTAATCTATATGCTTTTTGTATCTTTTTTGGCTTTCTTGTATTGGCTAGGACTTCCAGTGCTGTAGTGAATGATATAAGTGAAAATCAACATTCTTTCCTTCTTTCTGATCTTAGGGTGAAAGCATTCCATTTTATTTTTAAGGCAAGCTTATATAATTTTCTTTATTAGAGCCTAGATAACACCATAAACTCTGCATGGATGGCATGGGGTGATATTAAGCTGTTTAAGGCATGGTTAATGCACATGAGAGTGTGTACCCTGATAAGAACTGTGCTTCACAGGAATCATGTTGGGAATTTGGTTTTAGGCTGGTGAAACATGTAATTGAAGGGGGGAAGAGCTTATACATAGAGAGAGAAACATTGGTTTGATCATCCTGGTCAGTCCAGAGGTTCTCGATGGAATATTTTTCCACCCAGTAAATTCACCCTATGTATCACAACCAATCCATTCCACCATCCTAGAACATACAGGGGCGTTGTGTGATGATGGGACCACAGTAGATAAAAGAAACCCAGTCTTCTAATCTTTCTACTTTCTGATGTTTCTGCTTATAGAAAACATTCAAAAATTCTGTGAAAGCGTTCTTAGGTGTCTAAATTTAACTGAAAAGTGATCCCTGTTAAATATAAGAGTGGGAATAAGAGAGGGAAGATATGTACAGTTTGGGACATGCTCAATCAGAATTATCCCTAATGGTAGAGTTAGAAACGTGCCAGGGGATTCCAATTCAGTCCCATCAAGGTGGCATGTACCAATGCCATCTCACTAGTCCAAGTGATCAGTTTCAGTTCACAATTGATCATAATGATAGGATTAAGAGCCAAAGGGATCACATAAACAAGACTAGTGTCTGCTAATACTAACTGATAGAATTAAAAAGGAGAGAACAATCCAACATGGGAAGCGGGATACACAGCAGACTCATAGAATGGCAGATGTCCTAAACAGCACTCTGGCCTCAGAATCAGCCCTTAAGGCATTTGGATCTGGCTGAAGAGCCCATGAGAGTATTTTAGGCATGGAAAGCCAAGACACTCTGGCAAACAAACAAACAAACAAAAAACAAAACAACAACAACAACAAAAAAAAACCCTAAATGAAAATCTCTGCGAGTGAGCTCCCAGTGGAAAGAACAGGCCATCAAAGAAGGAAGTGCCTTTCTCTGAAGGGAGGAGAGAACTTCCACTTTGACTATGACCTTGTGTAAATAAGATCAGAGTTGGCGAACTCAAAAGGCTTCCATAGCCTTGGCAACTCATGACTAGAGCCTAGGGTGATTACTGACACCATAAACAAGAGTGTCAAATTGTTAAGTCAACAACAGGAGTCACTGTGCACTTACTCCCCATGTAGGATCTCTGTCCTTAATGTGTTGTCCAATGTGAATTAATGCTATAACTAGTACTCAAACAGTACTTTACACTTTGTGTTCTGTGTGGGTGCAAACTGTTGAAATCTTTACTTAATATACACTAAATTGATCTTCTGTATATAAACATAATTGAAAATGAATCTTGATATGAATGGAATGGGAGAGGGAGCAGGAGATGGGAGGGTTGCGAGTGGGAGGGAAGTTATGGGGGAGAAAAAGCCACTGTAATCCAAAAGCTGTACTTTGGAAATTTATATTTATTAAAGTTAAAAAAATTGCTGAGAAAGAATGTTGACACTGTATACACAGCTATAATTGTATATTTTTTCACTTCTATCAATTGTTACCTCACATATTTTGTTCCACAAGCAGATTTGTTTGGTGTATATACATTTTGAATTGCTGTCTTCTTGGTGGATTGACCTTTTTATCATTTTGTAATATCACTGTCTCTGGTTTTTTTATTTCTCTGAAGCCTATATTGACACCTATCGTTGCTTTTGATTAATGTTTGCATGATATATATGTGTGTGTATATGTATACGTATATGCTTACATATTCCCATCCTTTTACCTTTCTATATCATTATAGTTAATATGATTTTCTTATAGAGTGCATATGATTGGCAGAGCGGGTAAGAAAAAACGATCCAATCTCTTTTCTCATTGGTGTCTTCAGACCTTTTTGCCTTTAATATAATTATTGATATATTAAGAACTAAGTCTGCCATTTTTATTTTCTATTTATTTTTGTTCCTCTTTTTTTTTTTTTTGACAGAGTGGACAGTGAGAGAGAGAAAGAGACAGAGAGAGAAAGGTCTTCCTTTTCTGTTGGTTCACCACCCAGTGGCCACTGCGGCCGGTGTGCTGCAGCCAGCGCACCGCGCTGATCCGAAGGCAGGAGCCAGGTGCTTCTCCTGGTCTCCCATGGGGTGCAGGGCCCAAGCACTTGGGCCATCCTCCACTGCACTCCTGGGCCACAGCAGAGAGCTGGCCTGGAAGAGGGGCAACCGGGACAGAATCCGGTGCCCCAACTGGGACTAGAACCCGGTGTGCCGGCGCCGCAGGTAGAGGATTAGCCTAGTGAGGTGCGGCGCCGGCCTGTTCCTCTTTTCTTTTCCTTGTCTTCCTATGGGCACTTGAATATTTTAGGGAATATCTTGTTTATTTATCTGTAGTGGTTTTGAGTATACATATTTGCATAAATTTTTAGCGGTTGCTCTAGGTATTGTATTATATAAACATGACTTATCACAGTCTACTGATAGGATTTTACCAGTTCAAGTGAAATGTAGAAATCTTATCTTGGGGCCAGCTCTGTGATGTAGTGGGTTAAACCACTGCCTGTGATGCTGGCATCCCATGTGGGTGCTGATTCATGCTCTGGCTACTCCACTTCTGAACCAGCTCCCTGCTGATGTGCCTGGGAGGGCAGTGGAGGACAGCCGAGTGCTTGCTACCCATGTGGGAGATGAAGCTCCTGGCTCCTGGCTGCAGCCTGATACAGCTCCAGCTGTTGCAGCCATCTGGGGGAGTGAACCAGAGGATGGAAGAGATCTCTCTGTCTCTCGCTTTCTTTCTATAACTCTGACTTTCAAATAAATCTAAAAAAAGAAATCTTACTTTGTTAATGTCCTTTTAACTCTTCAGTTTACAATTGTGTGAAATATTTCCTCTGTGTACATTTAGAACTATATCAGTGTTACAATTTTTACTTCAATCATCCAACAAAATTTTGAAGACTCAAGAGGGAGAAATCTACTTACCCATAATTTTGCTTTTTGTGTTTTTTCTTCCTTATTAATATTCTAAGATTTCTTCTTTTTTCATTTCCATTCTGTCTCAAGAACTTCCTTTATCTAATCTTTCAGAGCCGGTCTGATACAGAGTCTCCTAATTTTCCTTCATTCTTAAAAAGAATTTTTGTGGGATATAGGATTCAGTTTTTTATACAATTACTTATGGACTACCTGGTTTTTGATGAGAAATTTGTTCTCATCCAAATCATTGTTTCTCTGAGAGTAATATCTTTTTTTCTTCTGTCTGCTTTCAATTTTTTTCTTTGTCTTAATTTTGTCAATTTTGACTATGATGTATATTATTGTGGATTTCTATGAGTTTATCCTGTTAGATATTCTCTCAGCTTTTTAATTCTTTAGATTTTATGTCGCAAAATTTGGAAAATTTTCAGTCATTAATCCTTTGAATACTTTCCAGCCTCACTCTCTTTCTCCTTTTATCCTGGGATTCCAATGACATGAATGGCGTATCTTCTGTAATAGTTCCACAGGTCTCTGAGGGTCTGTTCATTTTTTCCAGTCTGTTTTCTGAATAATTTCTGTTTTTGTATATTCAAATTCATTGATCCTTTCCTTTGTCCTCCTCACTCTTCAGTTGGGCCCATCCACTGAGATTTTCATTTCTAGATGTGTTTTTAAGTTCTAAAATTTTCACTTGGTACATTTATATATTATTGACTCACTGAGAAAGATTGCCTATTCTTTTTATTTGTTTCAATGTTCATGAAGTATTTTTTAAAAGATTTATTTATTTGAAAGGCGAAATTACAGAGAGAGAGGGAGAGATAATGAGAGGGAGGGAGGGAGGGAGGGAGGGAGAGAGAGAGAGAATATCTTCCATTTGCCGGTTCACTCTCCAAATGGTGCAGCAGCCAGGGCTGGGCCAGGCTGAAGCCAGGAGCCAGGAGCTTCATCTGAGTCTCCCACATGGGTGCAGGAGTTCAAGTACTTGGGCCATCTTCTGCTTTCCCAGGTGCATTGGCAAGGAGGTGGATTGCAAGTGGAGCAGCCAAGACTTACACCAGTGCCCATAAGGAATGCCAGCATTGCAGGTGGCAGCATTATCTGCTATGCCACAACACCATCCCCTCATGAAGTATTTTTATGATAGCTATCTCAAAATCTTTGTCATAGAATTCTATCATCTCAGTCATCTTACTGTTTGGTATATAATTGGTTGTATTTTTCATTCAGTGTAAGATCTTCCTGGTTCTTGCTGTGATGAGCAATTTTTAATTTAATACTGTTCATTTTGGGTGTTATGAAATGTTGGATATTATTTAAACCTTTTATTTTACCTTATGGTTTCCTGACATGGCTGCAGCAGAGCAAATCAGAGTTGCTGTCTTGCTTACTGCCAGACTGGGTAGAAGTTCAAGCCCACTTGGCCTTTGTTGGCACAATTGGGGTTGAGGGTCACAGTTTTTTCCCATGGTGTTTGACTACAGTAGAACAGTAATTATTTAAATGTTTCGTCTTCTGAGGGTGCCCCTTTCTGGTCCTTTGGCTTGAGAGAGCAGGCTTTTGTTGGGGCTTTTACAAATATGCTCCTTTGGATATTTTCTGAATTACTGACCTCTGTAGCAGCCAGCCTGAGCCATGTGAGACAAAAAGAGCTCAGAGAACCAACTTGCTGCCATGTCATTCTTTGGGTCTGGAGGTCCTTAGCTAGTCTGTCTTCTTTTCACTTATCTTGGTCTTCATATGTTTGTTTTATATGTAATATCCAGGGTTTTTAGTTGTACTCCATCTTCCTGGAAGCAGAAATTTCCAGTTGACTTTTAGGATCCCATACATCTGATTTTTAAAAAAATTAGATCTCATCACTTGTCCCTGAAGGTATGGCATTAAAAACCTATATTTTCACATGCTGTTTTTTTTTTTTGAGTGAGTGGACATCTTCCTAGTAGTGTGTGAGATGTTGTGGCAGAACCATAGATGAAAACATCCCCAGAGTTCTCTAGAGGCAGAGCTGGGGACAGATGCCTTGAGTCTGTAGTACTCTTGAACTAGTAAGTCTTCAGTATGTGCCCAGGGGCTAGCGTTGTGGCACAATGGGTAAGCTGCTCCTGCAGTGTCAGAATTCCATATGGGCAGGTTGAGACTTGGCTGCTCCACTTCTGATCCAGCTCCCTGCTGATGTACTAGGAAATCAGCAGAAGATGGCCCAAGTACTTGGGCCCTTCCACCCATGTGGAAGACCCGGATGGAGTTCCAGGCTCCTGGCTTTTGCCTGGCCTAGCCCTGACCAGTACAGCCATTTGGGAAGTAGACTAGCTGATAATAGATCTCTCTCTCTCTCTCTCTCTCTCTCTCTCTCTCTCTCTTTGTTTGTGTCTATAACACTACCTTCCAAATAAATACATAAATCTTTAAAAAAAAGTTTGTTCAATGGCACTGGGTGCTTAAGAGGTTATGGAGAAATATGTGGCCTTGAGTCAAAGGGTATTTAATGTGTACTTGGGATGACCATCTCAAGGCCTGACATACAGCAGAAACTGAATACATGCTTGTTGCATAATAGTTCTGCTGAACCAATGCTAATTTCTATTCAATGACAAATGCTAAACTGAACTGTGTGATAGTGACCAGAAGTGCTTTATGAAGCTAGACGAGAGACAGCAATGTGGATGAAATCCTCAAGATGGGTTTTATTAAGGAAATAGAAATTGAGTAGGATCTTTTCTGTTTACGAATTTTTATTTATTTGAGAGGCAGGAGAGAGAGAGAGAGAGAGATCTCCCCCCTCTGCTGGTTTGTTCACCAAATGCCCTCAATAGCTAGGGCTGGGTTAGGCCAAAGCTAGTGGCCAGGAACTCAACCAGGGTCTCCCACATGGGTGGCAGGGATCTACTGTCTCCAAGGGTGGCCATTAGCTGGAAGCTGGAATCACCAGCAGAGCTGGGACTCGAAGTCAGGCACTCTGATATGGGATGCAGGCATCCCAAGCAGTGTCTTAATGGCTACACCACACTCCTGACCCTGGAGGTATTTTTAGCAGGAAAAATTGACAGGACTTAATTTTTTCAATTTGTGTGTGTGTGTGTGTGTGTGAAAGAAAGCAAAAAGCCAAATAGATGTTAGTTCAGATCCTGCGTAACAAGGAGACAAATGGAATATCATGAATTAAATTTTGTAGCTACTTAGCTTGAGTGCTTAGCAAAACATCCAAGCATGAGTGCCCAGTAAAATTTGTAACATCCTGAGCTGAGGGGGAGAAAAACCCATCTTTTCATGGGAGAGTCTCCAGGTGATGTGGGAACTAGCCCCAGGTTGGTGGTCAACAAACCATGTGCTCTAATTCATGGCCCCTCCTTGGCCTTCAGTTTCATCGTGTATAAAATGAGGTGTATTGCATTTTTAAAATTCTTGATTTATTTGGTGGTGGAGACACACACACACACACACACACACACATACATACATGCCCACACACAGAGAGGGGAGACCAGAGTGGGCGAGGGGGAGACAGAGAGAGAGAGAGAGAGAGAGAGAAAGAGAGAGAAAGAGAGAGGAAGAAAGCTCCCATCTGCTAGTTCCCTTTCCAAATGCTCTCCAGCTGACGGAACTGGGCACAGGCTGAAGCTGGGACCTCAACCCAGATCTCTCGTGTGGGTGTCAGGGACCCAAGTACTTGAGCCATCCCTGATGCCTCCACCACCAGCTACACTAGGAGGAAGCTGGAGTTAGGAATGGGAGCCAGAACTCAAACCCAGGCACTCCACTGTGGGACATGGGTGTGTTAACTTCCAGGCCAAACATCTGCCCTGGTAGGTGCTTTTTAATGCGGTAACATGTGGATCAGCACAATAGCTGGTATTTGGAAGGACCCCTATATATTTTTAAACATTTTTGTTATACCTCGGAAGTCTGTGATTTCTTTGAAATGTGAACAGTTTTTAATGTATTTGCCTCTTATGGCTGGATTTTTACTTAATAGTTGTTTTTTTTTCCCCAGCAGAGCCCACCAATTTATATTATGTGAGGTTAAGAATGTTGGAGAGGGAAGGTTGTACATGTTGTGTCTCAATCTTTCCAGATTGCCTAAGTTTTTCTCTCTTTTGAGCATTTGCAGTTTTCATGTTTGAATCATAAAAGCCTTCATTTTGGCCAATTCCAGCCCTCCACTCTGGGGAGTATAACGGGCAGGTAGCCATTAGTACACAGGAAGGGAGGGCTTTGTGGTATCTTAAAGCCATTGGATTTTATTTATTTCCAGCGTGCTCAATATGTGTTTCACAGATCTGGACAGTTTAACATGGGGTGGGGATGAAGAGAGGGAAGGATGAAAATGAACTAGGCCTAGAGAAAAGGATGAGCGCATCTGCCTTTCAATAGCAAACTGGGGCCCAGGACACTTGAACCTGAAAAGACTTCTGGGATTATTTGGCCTTTCTGAAAATTGAACACTGCCATGAGACCATCCCATAGCCTCTGAAGAACTGAGTTTGGTTGGCGAAATGGCTCTACATCCTGTTCCTAGGACGTTATGTATGAAAGCCCTTCATCGATCATAAATGGTATTTATTTTTTCCAAGTCAAAAGGTATTTTTAGAGTAAGTTAAGCTCATTACAAAAACAAGAAAATGAAAGTTACTCATAATCCCACAGCAGAGATAAGCGTTGTTAATATCTCCATGTATTTCCCTCAAGTATTCTTTTTTCCCTGTATACATACATTAAAGTTGTGATCATATGGTATGATCATTTGTGTATCTTTCCTTCTCCCACTTAATTTAATTTAGTCTGTGAGCATTTCTCCGTGTCATTAAATATTCATCTAAATATGGTTTTAAGCAACTGCACAGCATTTCATGCTATAAATGTTACTGTATAGGATTTCTTAGTTTGGAAAACTTGCGTTGTTTCTACTTTTTCTCTACTTTAAATGATGTGACAATGAATCTACTAGCATTTCTATTTCTTGTGCATCTCTCTTTTTTTATGGACAAATACTTAGAGAATTACTGAGTGAAAGGATAAGAGCATCGTTAAGGCTTTGGCACATTTTGCCACATTGCCTTGTGGGATAGTTGTATGAATTTGCATCTGCATTAGCGTTTGAGAATGCCTAACATGCTGTGTTAACACAGACGACTTCATCATCATGTGTACGTGACCGGATTTTGGATGATTTCCATTCAAAGGGCATTTACTGAGCACCTACTATGCACAGGATACCATGTGGACACTACACTCACGCTTGTTGGAGCTAAGTGCTAGACAGATAACACACATACTGAGATGGTTAAAAATTCAAATAAAATATAACAACGCATGGATCTCTGTGGCCAAGAATGACATCATGCAGCCTTTACATGACTACTCAGTGGCGGGAAGGCATTGTGCTAGCTGATTAAAAAAAATAATTTAGAGCTTGTAAGCCCTTAAAAATAACAGAGTATTATATGGCTCTTGTGAACAACAGAGGTTCACTTGTGATTATTTACATTATATTTGTGTACATCAGGGTAGAAATGGAGAGTGATAGTCCAAATCCACATCTTTTTATTTAAAAAAAAAAAAAAGGCAAGAAAAGCACATTTGGGTGAAAGGACACTTTCTGCTTTTGTCAGTCGCCTTTAGAAAGTTAACCTGTTGGTTATCAGGGAAGGGGGACAGAGAACACACAGAAAGCTGACCTCCTCCTGGCAGCTGGGGATAATTTGTCAGTCTCCTTTGAAATGTGGCTTTGTGCTCACTGGTGAAGGCAGCTGGAACAGAAAAAAGCACGACAGACAAAAGCTGAAATCCACATGAAGAAAGGTCTCTTTCCGAAAATTACTGCCCGAGTTAGCAACGGTTAGAACAGAAAGTACACGTAGATCTTCCCAGCCACAAGCACGTCTGGTCCTAGCGAAGGCCCCTGTGCTACCCGAGGCATTTAGACGGGCTGCAGTCCTCAACAGTGCTTCTGGATAGCGTTTAAGCAAGCTTCCCACCCCCAGGACGTATTACAACCTTCAGTTAAACCCCTCTAAGACGGAGATAAAAAAAAAAAAAAAAAGAAAGTGTCGTGTTTTGAAATCAGCAATATTTACTTAACGCACTGTGGATGCTAGCACAAAGAGATAGAGGTTTTAAGGATATGATTTCAAATTAAAAGAGTAACCAGTGGAATAACTAAAAATAGTAGCGTCCAAGTGGAAGCAATCCAAATGGCCTCCACCTGCTGAATGGAGAAACGGTGGGGCATGTGTGCGATGGGACGCCGCTCGGTAGTACACACACATCGACTACTGACACAGGAAAGTCAAAATCGTTAATGCAGTGTGAAAGAAGGCAGGCTTCAAAGGTCACTACTGTATGGTCCCATTTGTAGAGCATTCTGGAAAAGGCCAAATTGTAGGGACAGAACAGATCAGCGGCTGGCAGGGCTGGGAGGTGAAGGGAGGGGCTTGCTTACAAAAGGTGACCTCGGGGAATTCTGTTGAGTGATGGAACCTGCATCGTGACTATGGTCGTGGTTACGTGACTTCACATATTTACTTAACCTCATAGAGCTAAACAATAAAAAAGGAAATTTTACTGTGCTATTTTAAAAAGCGAATTTCAAATCTCATAAAAAATACTATCAAACACAGGGAGGTGGGAGAAAGAGGCAGCTGGGAGTAAGGTTAAGTGAGCTAAATCCTCAGTTTTTATAGCAGGGAGTCAATAGATAAGGTCCAAAATGGATAAATCAAGGACCAGCGAGGAGGCATGCTGTTCAGAGACTCGGCAGTATTGAGCAGATGAGTGGAACACAGACTCTGGTAAAGAGGTTTGCCTCTGAACACCGGGTCCCAGAGTAGAGGGGGGTGCAGCAGAGAACTGCCGTTTTTCTTAATCACATTTTTTTCTGTATTATTTGATATTTTCCAAGTCTGTTCATGTATTACTTTGATTTAAAAATAAATGTAGTGGAAAATGTACTGGCCTGGGAGTGGAGAAACTTGATCCCTAACTCTGATTCCGTACCCACTGAGCAAATCTCTTCTCTCTCTGCCTCGGCTTCTGCATCTGTCTGATAGAGGGGTTGGATTTGATGATCTTCAAGATTCTGTTCCTACCTAAAGAAAATTATAAAACTAGATTATGTGCATATCCACGACAGTTCTTTGTTGAATGCACAGACCTTTTTATTTTTAAATCTGGAAGGGACTGAATCGTCAAATTAGACCATCTCTTGTTAACCACCATAGAAACCAAGACATAGATTAGTTAAAAGACTCGCTTGGAATGACAGTTAATCGGTGACAGAGCTGGGACTGGAGCTCAGGGCTCTTGCTGTTGCACCGCACAGCTTCTTCCAGGTCCAGTGGAGTCATTCCCGGGCACCCAGGCTGACAAAAATTCCCTGGGATGACACCAGTGGTGCAATTCACATACTGACATGGTTTCGTTAGCCCGGGAGATGAGTCAGAGTTTTGGAAGTGGTCCCTGACATAAACATGTATGATGCAATACTGTAGGCATCCTGAAGTTGGTCAAGGCTATGTTCAAGTCCAATTTGGGGGCTTCGTTCCCTAATAATGGTCCAGTAAGCTGCATCTGGCAGCTACTGCTAGCCTGTTGTGTCTTCCTTTAGTGTGGTAATAATCCAACTCAGAAATACCACTGTTCTCATTCAGATTCCATTTTTTTTTTCTCATCGGTCTTGTATTTCCATCACCTCAAAGCCAATGCCATATTTCGCTGAAGACCATCAAGCACAACAGAAGCAAAGTGCACTTGGAAAGCTTTAGCAGCCATCAGCAAATTAAAGAGGGATCTCTCGGCAGGACTCAGAAGTGCTCCTAGGAACAGAGTTAAAACAGACCCCTCGATCGCACCATCTTTCTAGGGAAGACCTTCCGTGTTAACCCGCAAACAAGCTAAAAGCATGCGTGTTTGCCAAATCTGCCCTCCCCTTTGGCCGGGGCCTGCAGGCTCACTTGCCCCTCACGGCACGAGGTCTGAGGCTCACAGAATAAGGACACCATTATGCGGGGCTATCATTCTTCCTCGGTGGAAACAACGCTGCCCTTTGTAAGCTCCCAGCCAACTTCAAAGGGTGTGGCTATCTTTCTGTGCTTCAAGGGAAGCCTCCTTGGGAAACACTGCTCCCAGTGCCTTTCGAGTTCTAGAATCTTCTTTGGCTGATAGTTAAAGCAGGAATTATAGGCAGCCTCCTTGTTGGTGCTTTTTCTACCTTAGAAGTAAGAGTGTATTTAAAAAAAAAATCCTCCTCGAAAAACGCTTGGTTGCCAACTTTTGTGCTCTCTCTGTGTCAGGGCTTCCACACAAGCCTGGCTTCCTGCCCAGTTCTGAATCCTGCCTTACCTACTGCCTGGCGTTTACTTCCCAACAGCTGGCCTGGGGATCTCAAGTGCTTAGCCTCAGCTGCCAGCTTCGGGAAGGAGAGGCCCCCTTGTTGAGCCTGTGACAAAGACGGTGTTTGTTCTCCGCCCCGGTGTGCTCAGTGTCAACAGCAGTGACAGGCTCCAAGGGGGATCATGGCCAGTCACTGCCTACTTAGGGTGAGAACTCCCCAAACCCAGGGGTGTTTGCACATGCAGCTTTCACCCTCCCCACAATGCTGGGAGGTGACTAGAAAACAGGAAGAGCATCCCCATTTTACCTATGGGGAATGGTAGATGCCCAGAGACTAGGAGATTTGTGTGAGGAACGATGATCATTTCATTGCAAACAAGACTCGAGATTCCTGGGGCTGACCAACATTGGCTTCCGTGATTTGCTGGTTTTCTTGGGTGAATAGTGCTCCAAGCTGGCTTGTTCCTCACAGAGGGACCGTGGTGATGGTGCCACCCAAAGTGATGAGTGATGGACATGGGCTTACTGAGAGGGGAGAGGTGGTTCAGTATAATGGCTGGCATAGAGAAACTGTGCCCAAGACCATCTCCCTCGAGCGGGACTGGGTAGCGTTCCTGTCTTCTTTCCTTCTGCCAGCAGATGTGGGAGGCACTGGGATGACAGCGGTGGCTCGGATGCGCCCTTGTCTTCAAGGTGTTTGTAGTTGGATGAGGGTGTCACTGGTCTCATGGTGACTGCGGGTGTGTGTGTGTGTGTGTGTGTGCTACAACAAAAAAATGAAGCCCCAGTCTTGAAGTTCCTATCTATCCCAAGGCTGGCCAATAGAAACTGGTTTCCGTGTGGATTTTTCTAACTGTAGTGTTGGGTACACACTGAATGGCTGTGTTGACTCTCTTCCTTGATGGTAGGATCTATTTTGTCACAAATCCAGCTACACAGTTTACCATAATGTTTAAGAATATAGCTTTGAGATGTAACCAAGGTCCTGTATTAGTTGATGTTGAGTTGCTCGAAAGGGAGATTATCCTGGCTAAGCCTGACTGAATCGGCGGAAAGTCACCAGAAGAGGAGCTGGGCCCTTCTGCAAGAGAGAGGGCTCAGCCTGCTGGCCTGGAAGCAGCCAACAGTCAGGCTGGGAAGAGTGGGGTGGTTCCTGGGAGCTCAGGGCCTCAGTGGGCTTGGAAGCAAGGAATTTAATTCTGCCAGCAATCTGGACAAGCTTGAAAGAGGGCTCCAAGTTCCAGAAAGCAATTATAGCAGACATGACACCTGCACTATAGTCTTGTGATGCCCTGAGCAGAGGATACAGCTAAGCTATGTCCAGATTCTTCACCATGGGAACAGCTAGTAGATACGTATTGTTTCAAGCTGTAAAAATGCTAATTTTTTTCATAGGATTGTAGTTTGGATGTTGGGTTTTTTCTTTTCATAAATAAAAGTGGTACCACCTTCTGGTTCCTCAAAGTGTTCAACATAGAATTACCATCCGACCCAGCAATGCCATTCCTAAGCATCTAAGAAAATTTCAATAGGTGTTCAAACCACACTTTAAACATGAAAGTTCATAGCAGCACCACTCACAATAGTCAGAAGGTGAAACGATCCAGATGTCCATCAACTGGTGAATGGATAAGCAAAATGCAGTGAAAGAAGGCAAACACAAAAGCCCAAATGCTTTATGAGACCAATGGAACCTCCAGCATATGCATATGCACAGATGTAGGAAATTTGATTTGTGGTTATGTAAGGCTGGGGCCAGGGAAGAATTGGGAAGTGGATACTTAATGGATTTAGGATTTACTTTTTAAAAAAAGGTTTATTCATTTGAAAGCAGAGTGACAGAGAGAGAGAGAGAAACAGAGAAACAGAGGAATCTTCCATATAGCTAAGGGTAGACCAGGCTGAAGCCAGGAGCCAGGAACTCCACCCAGGAATTCCACATGGGTGGCAGGGACTCAAGGACTTGAGTCACCATCTGCTCCCTTCCCAGGTGCGTTACCAGGAAGCTGGGTCAGAAGTGGAGCAGCTGGGACTCAAACCAGCATTCTGAAATGGGATACAGGCATCCAAGAAGTGGCTTGACCTGCTGTACCACTCTGCCTGTCTCAGGATTTCCTTGTGGGATGAGGAAAATGTTCTGGAACTAGATAATGGTCGTAGCTACACAACACTATAAGTAGACTTCGTATGCCACTGCACTGCCTAATTTAAAATGGTAAGTTTTGTTGTGTGTATTTTACCACAATAAAAATGTGGTGCTATTCTTCTGGCAATGTAATTCATCTCCACCATGCCTACTGGAATACACACACACACACACACACACACAGGCTCATGTACATATTTTATTTGGACAAGTCCTACTTATCCACAATGACTCCTGTTCCTCAGGGAAGCCATTGTACCCTCCTCCTCCAGGTCATGGTCCCCTGTTCCATTTATTCAGATGTAACCGCTCTTTGTACTTCTTCACTAGCATGACACAGCAAGTGGAATTAAATCATTATTTATAGGATTGTTTAATGCTTGCCTTTCCCACTAGACTGTAAGCTCCATGAAGGCAGGGATCATGTCTGCCTTGCTCAGTGCCTAAAAGAGTGTCTCATACACCGTAGATATTCAATAATTATTTGTGATGTATTTATTTGAGGGGAGAGAGAGAGAGAGAGAATATCTCACATCTGTTGGTTCATTCTCCAAATGTCCACAAAGTGTGGGACTGAGCCAGACTGAAGACTGGAGCCAGGAACTCAACCCAGGTCTCTCACATGAGTGCATGAGTGACAGGAACCCAATTACTTGAGTCGCCACTGCTGCCTTCCAGGTTCTGCATTAGCTGGAAGCTGAAGCTGGAGCCAGAGCGGAGTATTGACCCCAGGTATTCTGATGTAGGACACGGGCATCTCAACCAGCTTCTTAACAGCCAGGCTAAATGCCTTCCCATGTCGTTTTTCTTTTTACAAATAAATAAAATATTTTCTGACAGCTATCTGAGAAGCATAAAGCATTCTCCTCTAACACTTTCAAAATGTAGGAAATCCGTTGAAATAAATGGCCAGTGTCTCAGTCAGCTCAGGCTGCCATAACAAAAACACAAACAACAGCCCTTTATTTTTCACAGTTTCAGAGGCTGGGAAGTCCAAGGTCAAGGTACTGGCCGATTTGGTTCCTTGTGACAGCTCTCTTCCTGCCTCATGTGGTGTTTCCTGGGTCCATGTGTGTGAAGATAAAGAGCTAGTTCTGGTCTCTTCTTTATAGGACATGAATCCCACCATGAGGGCCCCTGCCCTCCTGAACTCAATCACCTCCCACAAGCCCACACCTCCAAATATCATCACATTAGAGGTTAGGCTTCAGCCTATGAATTTAGGGGACACCAACATTCAGTGTACAGTAGGCAGCGGTCCTATCATGAGGGCTTCACCCTTATGACACCATGTAAACTTAATGAGCCCACAAAGGCCTCATCTAATACCATTGCAATGGCGGTTAGGGCTTCAATACACGAACTGGGGTCAGAGCAGGGGGGACACACAATTCAGTCCACAGCAGCCAGTAGGCATTAAATAGACTCCGTACATTAACAGAAGGGATCATGTTTGTAGGCAAGATATTCAGCTTTTCACTGTATGAGGGTACTTCCACGTCTGTAGAAAATGAGAATGCAAACATAAGATTATTGTGGTGCAAAACAGTTTTGAAATACAAGCATGCTTTTTTAATAACATGCATTTTCATGACCTTTTTTGAAGACCTCTTGTACCTTGCTCCCCTCAATCCACCAATGGTGCTTCTGTACCTCCTTAAATCTCTTCTCTGCCACAGTTTCGCTTGAGAACAGCTTTCTTAGTCCTTTATTCATGCTGGAAACATTAAGTCCTCCCAAGGAACTCTCACCAATCCCTTGAACTGGGCTTGAGCCCCCAACAGGAGAGGACTGGGGGCCAGAGGCTTCTAAGCTTAGGAACCTGCCGGCCCCAGCGGGGCTGCTGGGGCCGCATCTAAGCTGCTGTCATCAATGATATAGCAAGTTTTTCCTAAACAAATATCAAAGGTTTCATCTCTTGTAAGTTAACACTGCTTGCAGCAATTAAGTAGGGTTTCCCCACCCCTAGCTTCTAGCCAACAAAGTTTCAAAAATGTCAAGATCTTAGTTTTAGCCCTGGGGCTCCCAAACACAGTCACAGAGCCATTTGTATATAAGGAACTCCATCTATAGTGAAACACACCTAAGGAAATAGGTGATCACCACACAATCCTCTCGAAGCCCTGAAGCTACAGGGCTTGATTTACCCAGCAAGGCCCGTCAAAGGCAACAAGTCATTTTTTATATTTTGAAAACCAAATCTTCTTCTTCCATCCAGCCATTGTGAATGGATGGTGCCCTTGCTCTGCCCTGCCCTCGAGCCAGAGTTCCTGAGCCTATGCTGAATTCAGCCTCTGTGGGCAACCTTGATCGAGTGCAAGGGCCCCCGGCGGTCCTGCCATCCCCCTTTGCCATAGCAGGTGTTCAGGGCCAGGCACCCATGGCAGGCAGCAGTGGTGCTTCAGAGTCTCAGAGGGGGTCTCTGCACGAAGCTCCCTCCCTTCCGTCATCAAGAGGAATGCTCGCACCTGAGAAAGAAATGCTCCGGGCAACCCAGGGAACTGAATTGTGACTCCCCTGTGCAGACCTTGCATCTGAACTTCTGCAGCTGAAGTGTCGACAGAATCCGTTCACCACCACGGGGCCGGCTTCGGGACGGACCTGTGTGGTCCAGAGCCCTGTTACTGCACCTGTAGAGTCTCTCACCAGACTGCATCAAGTAGAGCCTCAGGTAGAAGCTGACAGAGGGCCTCTCAGGCATTTCGTCCCGCCACACCCCCAGAGCCTCCCCAGAATGTATGAACTGCACATAGGTCAGGACAGTTTCTCTGTCCAAAGACCCTGTGTGCAGCCTTAGGCGAAGAACCGTTTTGTGACATGAAGAGCCTTCTCTTGGTTTCTCTACAGTTGATTTTCCCTGGTTTTCTTGAAGCAGAGCAGGTGCTCTTTATGAACGAGCCATTTCTTGGGGCCAGTGCTGTGGCGTAGCGGGTAAAAGCTGCTGCCTGAAGTGCCGGCAACCTATATGGGCACTGGTTCGAGTCCTGGCTGCTCCACTTCTGATCCAGCTCCCTGCTATGGCCTGGGGAAGCAGTGGAAGATGGCCCAAGTCCTTGGGCCCCTGCACCTGCGTGTGAAACCCAGAGGAAGCTCCTGGCTCCTGGCTTTGGATAGGCACAGCTCTGGCCATTGCAGCCGACTGGGGAGTGAACCAGCAGATGGAAGACCTCTCCCTCCCTCTTCCCCTCCGTAACTCTGACTTTCAAATAAATAAATAAACATTTAAAAAAAAAAGAGGCATTTCTCATGCTAGCAAAATAGATCTCAATGGATTTGCTCGTTACAGAGAGACAGTCTTGATGTGACTCTAGGCAAAGCTGCAGAGCCCAGTGAGCTTTGTCCTCATCCCCGTTGCTTTGGTTCCATGGCCTCGTCCTAGCCCATACTCTTGCCATTGGTGTCTAGACTCTTACTCCGGCTGGCCTCTCAGACTACAGTCCCTTCACTTGCCAGGCTAGGGCCACACCTCTGCCTACCAGAGCCCTTCTCTTGCTTGGACAATTGAGGCTGCCCATAACCACTTTAACCCGGACTCCCTGTACTCCCCAAGCACCCCTCATGGCCGCCCATTGTGTCACCCCTCCAGTCACCCGGCAGGCCCATTCCAGCCTCTGTGCTCTGGTTCACATACCCAGCTCCTGTTCTGCCACTCTGTAGGTGGCCAGGGTCCACCTCCTTCAGGAAGCCTGCCATGGTTCCTGCAGCCCGCCCGTGGTCTTCCCTCCTCTAGAGTTTCATACCAGATCATTCAGTGCCTACTTACAGTCCTCATGGTTTTCATTTCATTGCTTTCTTTCTTATTGTTTTTCTCGTATACAGTATTCCCTCGGTGTTCGGGGGTTCCACATTCATGGATTCAACCAATTGCAGGTCAAAAATATTTTTGAGAACTTGAGCACTGAACACGCGCTGGCTTTTTTTCTTCTTGTCACGATTCCCTAGGCAATACAGTGTTAACAGCCATTTATTGATATAGCGTTTCCATTGCATTCGGTGTTATAAGTAGTCTAGGGAGGATTTAAAGTATGCGGGGAGAAGTGCACAGGTTATATGCAAATGCTGTGGCATTTAACTTAGGGGACTTGAGCAGCTATGAAGTTTGGTGTCTGTGAGGGGTCTTGGAACCAATCTCCAGCAGAGAGCAAAGGAGGCTATGCTCATACATATTTTTGCATAACATGATGCAGTACCATGTGTACATAGTGAAATAATTACTGTTGACAAGAAAAATCAACATATCCTTTATCTCAGGTAACCTCTTTATTTGGGGGTGGTAAGAGCACCTGAAATCTACTCCCCTTACTGAGTTACCAGTATACAGCATGAATGAGGGGGGTCTTCAAAAATTCATGGATGGGCCGGCGTTGTGGAGCAGCAGGTTAAGCTGTTGCCTGCAATGCCAGATCCAACGTGAGCACTGGCTGAAGTCCTGGCTATTCCACCTCTGGCCTAGCTCTCTCTACTAAGGCAGCAGGTGATAGCCCTAGTGCTTGGACCCCTGTGTCCGGCCCACACGGGAGACCTGGGCGGACTTCCTGGCTCCTGGCTCCAGCCTGGCCCAGCCTCAATCATTGCAGCCATTTGGGGCATGAACCAGCAGATAAACAATCTCTCTTTGTCTTCCCCCCTTCTCTCTGTGTCACACTGCCTTTCAAATGAATAGCTCTTTAAAAATTCATGGAAAAAATCATGTTATCTTTTAATTCTGTTTGTCCATTAAGTTTTTAAAGATTTATTTTACTTATTTGAAAGGCTGAGTTACAGACAGAAGACAGAGAGGGTGGGGAGAGAGATCTTTCATCTGCTGGTTCACTCCTTAAATGGCTGCAACGGCCCAGGCTGGGCCAAGCTGAAGCCAGGAGCGAGGAATCCCATTTGGGTCTCCCACATGGGTGACAGGAGCCCAAGCAACTTGGGCTGGCTTCTGGTGCTTTCCCACATGCATTAGCAGGAAGCTGGATCTGAAGCAGAGCAGCCAGGACTCGAACTGGTGCTTATATGGGCTGCTGGCATCACAGGCTGCCTAAGCTGTTGTACCACAATGGCAGCCCCTCCTTGACTTTTTTGAGGTGCCCTTATACAATACTAGCTACAGTCCTCATGCTGTATATTAGATCTCTAGATTTATTCATCCTATGTACCTAAAACTTTATACCCTTTGACCTCCATCTCCCCATTTCCTGTATTGGACTTTTTTTTAAAGGTTTCACATATACCTGAGATCATAGAATATTCTTTCTGCTTTATTTCACTTCATATAATGTCCTCTGGGTTTGTTCACCTGGTTACAGTTACAGAATCTCCCTTTTTAATGCTGAGTAATATTCCACTGTGTGTGTGTGTGTGTGTGTGTGTGTGTGTTGGGGGGGGGGGGTGATCTTCCATGGAAAATAAAAGGCAAGTTTATTTTGGTGCAAAATTTTTTTAGATCATGCCTAGTTTTTTTCATAAAACATTTCCTGTATAGGATAAGATGTTCTGAAAATAAGGATAATTTTTATTCTTCCTTTATGATGTAGATGCCTTTTATTTCTTTCATGGGATTTTCCTGGCTAGTACTTTGTAACCACATTGAGTAGAATGGCACAAGTATGCTTCTTGCCTTGTAGTGGATCTTAGAGGAAAAGCTTTCAGTTTTCTCTCATTGATTATAATGATAATTGTGGGCTTTTCATAATTGACCTGTATTATGTGATGAAATTCCTCCTATACCTATTTTCTTAAAAAAAAAAAAAGATTTGTTTATTTATTTGAAAGTCAGAGTTAAAGACAGAGAGGGAGAGTTCCTCCATCCTCTGGTTCACTCCCCAGGTGGCCACAATGACGGGGCTGAGCTAGGCTGAAACCAGGAGCAAAGAACTCCATCTTAGTCTCTCATGTGGGTGGCAGGAGCCCAAGTACTTGGGCCGTCTTCCGCCGCTTTGCCAGGCACCTTAGCAGGGAGCTGGATCAGAAATAGAGCATCCGGGACACGAACTGACACCTGTATGAGATGTCAGGCCTTGTAGGCAGCTGCTTTTCCCACTATGCCACAGCACTGGCCCCTCCTCCTATACCTATTTCGTTGAGAGTTTTTATCAAGAATCAGTGTTGGCCGGCGCCGCGGCTCACTAGGCTAATCCTCCGCCTTGCGGCACCGGCACACCGGGTTCTAGTCCCAGTCGGGGCGCCGGATTCTGTCCCGGTTGCCCCTCTTCCAGGACAGCTCTCTGCTGTGGCCCGGGAGTGCAGTGGAGGATGGCCCAAGTCCTTGGGCCCTGCACCCCATGGGAGACCAGGATAAGTACCTGGCTCCTGCCATCGGATCAGCGTGGTGCGCCGGCGGCAGCGCGCTGGCCGCGGCGGCCATTGGAGGGTGAACGAACGGCAAAGGAAGACCTTTCTCTCTGTCTCTCTCTCTCACTATCCACTCTGCCTGTCAAAAAAAAAAAAAAAAATCAGTGTTGAACTTTGTCAAATACTTTTTCTGCACCTATTGAGATGGTTAGCTGGTTCATGTGATATATAACATTGATTTGCATATATGCTAACCACCCTTGTATTCCAAGGATAAATTGCACTTGCTCATAATATATAGTCTTTCTGATATAGCATTGGTATGTAGTTCTTGACACCCAATCTGACTATGTAAACCTTCGCATGTGCCCACTCATGTGCTACGCTCAGTTGTACTCACTAAACTTAATGCTCCATAAACATGTCTTGTTAACAAACTGTTTCTTTGCAAACCACTATACCGTCACAAAGTCCTCCACTCTGCAAACAGACTTGCTGATGCCACTGCTGCAAGATGTGGCTTCTCGAACACCTGCTCTGCTAACCTCATGTGGCTGTTTTTTTTTTAAGATTTTTATTTTTAAATTTTTCATTTGTTTTGTTAATAGTTTCAATGTAGTTCGTAGATACAATTCTAAGAATATAATGATATTCCCTCCCTCCCTTTCTTTCAGTTTTTGAGTTAATGTATTTTAAATTTACATGACAGTAAATTGGACCAAATAAGAAGTTTAACAAGTAAAAAGCAAGCAGACCCTGGGTTAGTGGGAATATGAACAACAATCATAAACAACAATTGAATGGAAAAAAATGACCATTTCATCCATATACAGTAGATTTTAAAGTAAACACAGATCATTAAACCTATAGTAATATAACATTCTTAGCCATTGGGTTGACAAAGTTATGAAACAAAGGTTTGCAAAACTTTATTTGCGGCAATACTGATACACACAGGCATTTTTTTTTTTTTTTTTTTTTTTGCCATTTTGAGGATCAAATAGGAACAAAGATGGGGAAGCCCTTTTGACACTGATGTTACCACTGGGCCAAAGTGCTGATTGGAAGTTTTGAGTGGGTTTGACTGGACTGATTCTTCTGGTTTCCTATAAGCACAGCCTAAATCCCTATCTAGAGCTTTTGGGTTCAGTAGCCAAATGTGATTTCAGGGCTCCTCGACAGCTTTTAGCAGAGGACAGGTCAAACTCTATGCTTCGATAAAATGACAAAGGTCCAACTTGTTTTGTTCTTCCGCTCATGGATTAGCCACTGAACATAGCCCTAGGCAGCAAGGTAGCCCCTAGTCGGAGCTACCCCCATCCTTATAAAAGAGCTTGGGATTGTCTGAAGGACTTGTCTACCCATCACAGATACGGTTGGCACTGCTCTTAACTGAACACTTACTATGTGTCCAGCCCATCATGTCTATCTTCTCTCTTACAGTCCCCACAACAACTCTGTTAGGATTCCCATCTGTTAGCCCGAGGCTCAGAAGGATTGATTTGCTAGAGGTCACACAGCTGTCTGATTCCTAGGCTCACGTCAGGCAACAAAGAAGTCTGTCTTACAGGTTGCACTCTGGGGTTGAGAACCAAGGATAAGGACTTGGGAAGTTAGTCAAATAATACCTTATTCCAGCCTGTAAACAATTGCCACTCAACTCTCATCAGTACAGTGATGACCCGGTAAATAGGACAGGGAGCAGGCCAAAGCTTGGCTGCATAGCCAATGGCTACGTCTCCTTTAGAGGCAGCAGAAGGGAAGAGAATCAGGCAACAACAATAGACAGAGACAACGCCACCTCCTTTATGAATGGCGGCTGAGGTCTGATGCCGTAAGATTCGTGAGCACAATTACACTTCCACCTTTTCCAAAGGTTCTTAACCATTTTGGTGTAGACCCCTTGGAGAATTAGAGGAAAACTGTCTACTTTGTCTTCAGGAAAATGTAAAGCTGTAAATACACAATTGTGCTCATAATTTCAGGGAAATTCACCAAGCTTCCTGCATCTCATCCAAGAGCAACAGGGCCCCAGGTTAAAATCTGCTTTAGGCAAACCTAATTTTCTGCTTTAAAAATGACACATTATGGAACAAATGGTTCCTTTAAATAATAAGCCCATCTAGGGCACACAGATCAGGATTTGCTTTCCTGAAGATTTCGCTTTCAATCCCGAACTGGCTGTACGAGGTGCACTTACAGTGAACATCTCCACAAGGCCCTGGTGCCCCATCCAGCCAGAAATGCTGATGGCACAGATGACCCGCATTAGAACTAGCCAGAACACAGAGCTAGGACCTGAAGCGAGTACAATGGTGAGGTTTTGGTCACTTCGGGGTGGGGCAGCCACTCAGCAGACAGAAATGGCTTCATGGGATGCAGCTGGGCTGTAGGACCCAAACAGCTCCATCACTGTCAGGAGTCCAGGGTGCATAGAACTCTGCAAACCCAGAAATGATTCCAGAGCACAGGCTCATTCCTAAGCGGCTGATGTTTTCATGGAAGGCCAGGCACCTGATGGGGGACTCAGTATATACTGGCTCCCTCACCTGAGTCTACGAGCAGCCTTCCTACACTGACCCATGTTATTCCAAATAACTAGCGACTGCTAGTTCCTTGCCAATTGGAGGCTCTATTGTTCTTTTACAAAAATATTAGATAATCCCTGCCCAAGTCATTCCAGAGCCATTTCCCCCCGGCCTCCTGGCTTTTGAGTAGACAAGGTCTTACTGTTCTCCTCGATGGCATTGCTAGGCATAGCCTGATACTACTTCTGAATCCTCCTCCAGTGTTTAAGCCTTCACATAAAGGGTGCCTAGTTGCAAGCCACAGATCTGATGCAATGGTCCTGTAGCACTTTCTTATTTTAAAGATTTATTTGAAAGGCAGAGTTAAGAGAGAGAGACAAGGAGAGAGAGAGAGAGAGAGAGAGAGAGAGAGAATATCTTCCATCTGCTAGTTCACTCCCCAATTGGCCACAATGGTCAGAGCTGCGCTGATCTGAAGCCAGGAGCCAGGAGCTTCTTCCAGGTCTCCCATGCTGGTGCAAGAGCCCAAGGACCTGGGCCATCTTCTACTGCTTTCCCAGGCCATAGCATAGAGCTGGATCGGAAGTGGAGCCACCGAGACTTGAACTGGTGCCCACATAGGATGCCAGCATCACAGGCAGCAGCTTAACCCACTGCACCACAGTGCCAGACTCAGCACTTTCTTCTTGAAAACCCTTTCATTTGAGGTTGCGTGGTATGGTCAAAGCAGCACTGGATGCAGAGCCCCAGTTTCATCAAATGTTGCCTTCTCACCTCTCTGAGCCTCATTTCCCTCTGTCAGAAACAATTTTAACCTGTTTATCTCACAGGCACCTCGTAAGATTCAAATAAGATAGTGCATATCAAAATACCTTATTAACTATAAAGTGTTCAAAAATATGAGCACTCATTCCCCTCATTTCAGCTGCAAACCAACTCCATGAATCACACATACGCTTATTGTTCTGTCACGTATTCATTCAGTCTCCTGTTCCCTTTCTGTCTCCTATTCAGAAAACACTTATTAAGGCCGTATTATTACCAGGCACCGTATGTAGCTTATTTAAGTGTTTACAGAATTGGAAACAGGCTTAGAAAAGGAAAATAATTTCCAAATTCACTCTGCTAGGTGGCAAGGAACTGGGACCTTCCTCCTCCCTCTCTTCTTCCATTCCCTCCCCCAGAGCAGTTTGTTTTCCATTGTTCCACACTGCCTGTCCCAGAACATTCTCCCAATTAGAATAAAAAATGGTTACTTAATGAAAAATAAATCCTTGACCCTCCTGAGTACATCCGAGGCATTTAGTCCTGTTTTCTGCTTGTGAGAGTGAGGGTGGGGAATGGGAGCAGATGGGGTGAGGGCGGGAGAGGCCTTTTCAACTGGAATTCGCAATGTCCCAACCACAATGTCCCGATTCCCCTATGGCTTTCAAACAACGGCCGAGTATGTCCCCTCTTTTCCTCTCTCTGCCCCCTTTTCCCAATTTGCGCATTGTCAAGAAAGCGTGTCACCTCTATGTCTACCAGGTGTCTCCAACTTTCTAATTGAACAAGGCAGACTCCTTCCCAGTCAAGAGTCTTGAAATATTTATCCAAAGTTTGGTTTCACTGGACTCATGCCTGGAGTGAGCGAGCAAGCCAGCTGAAGGTCAATGTTCATTTCCTCAAGTCGTCCAACGTCTCTGTGTGGTATTCAGACCTGCACATGATAACTTTTCTCCAGATTTCAAAATCCTCAGAGCGCACCCTGGAGATGGAAGCCAGCCCACGTTGTTTTCTGATCGGTCAGCATAAATATTCCTCTCTTTAGAGTTCAAGGTGGGCTCAGGCTTGAAACTCTCTTGAGATAAAGCAGACCAGCCCCAAGTCACCCTTGAGGCAAGGCCTCTGAGAAGGGGAATGTGAAAGGCCTCTCCAGGCAGGGGAGACATCCGCTTCCCTTGGCTTTGGGCTGTACCAGTTGACAGATGAAGCCCTGTGCAAAAATGCTAGCCAGAACAAAATGGTGCCGAGACACAATACTGTGTAGCAGAAAAGACACCTGCCAGTCCTGCCTTGGTGATGAGCAGGGGCAGCCTGCTGCTTTTGCTCACGGGCGTGCAGTGGGCTGGCTCCCGACGGATCAGAATGGCTCCCCGAAACAAATGCATTTGAGAGATATTTTCCATTCCCAGCCCCCCGACAGGAAATTCTTGTGTTTAGTCATCCTTTCTACAGGGGCTTAGTCAGCGGGCTCTGTTGTAACCACAGCTGCTTTCAAATGGTAAGTTAAGAAGACCAGTTAGCCGAGTGAGGAGCTTGGCTGAAATACTTTGACAGCCAGAGTTCCAGAATCGGATGGATAAACTAGAGGAATTGCAATTTGGGCACTGCTCAATACCTTCAAGTCCTTCTGGGTGGGCCTCAATTACTTTTTAGTATGTTGGTACTACACAGCATTCCAGAACTAGAAAGGATAGCGGTTTGAGTGCCTTAAGAGATCCCTATAGCACAGTGGCATGATAGGATGGCCTTGGACTTAAATCCTGGTTCTGCCAATGATTTGCTAGGTGACTATCCAGCGGTCATCCCCTTTCTCTGAGTTTTAGAATTATTGTTCTTAGAGGTCATCTTATCCAAGCCTTTATTTTCAGATGGTATAAGGCCGCCACAAAACACACCAAACACTGGCGTAAGGGAAAGAGTTTATTGGGGGAAACCTGACAGACTGGAGGGAAGGGGCGAAGAAGGAAAAGAGGGAGGAGAGTGTAAGAGAGAGAGAGAGAGAGAGAGACAGAGGTCAGGAGATGGAGAGGAAGAGAGAGAGTGCGAGCAAGCGAGCGAGCCACGTGTTCAGCAACAGGCCCTTTTAAAACTTTGCCAGGGGGTGGGCAGGGAAGCAGGAGCAGTGAATCCCATTAGGATGGGGGTGGAGCTCGACACCGGTGGTTGGGCCATGTGGCCACCTGGCTTCCAGCAATGGCGGTGGGGGCTGGAGCTTGGGATGTAAATCAGGGTGTAGATCGCGCCATCGATAAGACTGCGCCATTTTACTAACAGATGGTCTATGAACCGAGGACAGATGGCCAGCCACTCTTTTCCCAATTTACTGGGGGAAAGACACTTTCCTTGGGAATCTGGCCCGGTATTTTATCTATCTGTTGTCAAAATGTCTTCCTTGGGCCCAACCAAATTCTATTTTTTTTGCTTGGGTCTCTGTAGATGGGGAGAACCCCTAGGGAACATTCTTTTATTTTTTTTTTAAAGATTTATTTATTTATTTGAAAGATAGAGTTACAGAGACAGGTAGAGACAGAGAGAGAGGTCTTCCATCTGCTGGTTCACTCCTCAGACGGCCGCAACAGCTGGAGCTGTGCCACTCCGAAGCCAGGAGCCAGGAACTTCCTCCGGGTATCCCTCACGGGTTCAGGAACCCAAGGACTTGGGCCATCTTCCACTACTTTCCCAGGCCATAGCAGAGAGCTGGATTGGAAGAAGAGCAGCCAGGACTAGAACCGGTGCCCATATGGGAAGCTGGCACTTCAGGCCAGGGCGTTTAACCTGCTGTGCCACAGCGCTGGCCCCAGGGAACATTCTTTTCTAAAGACACTTTATCTACTCCAAGAGCCTTCAAGTCCTGAGTTCTGTTAAATCCTCTGCAAACATGGGAGACAACTGCTCCTTGCTGAGGTTGAAAGATGCTTACTTTTTCATTCTTTTGGCCTTTATCACTGCCTTGCAAATCCAGGGAAAGTAAGGCGAGGCTAAGCCTTCCACTGCACAGTTATCACTGGGGGAGGGAGACAGAGCAGACAAACGTTGCTCTAGGCCACAGAGAGAAACGGTGTCTGTGAGTCATGCAGCCTTCTCAGTTCCTGCACCTCTGCCTGGCCACGGGAGGCCCACAGTGGAAATGCTCAGTATTAGCTGACACGTAGGGAGTATGTGCTTGACGTATCTTTAACACTTTAACACGCTTCTCTGATCCCATCCTCACTCCACTCTGCAGTGGCATGCTCGTTAGTCATATTTTCCAGGTTAAGAAACTGAGGCACAAGAGGTTGAGAAACTTGGTCCACGTCGAGCAGCTAAGAAGCAGGGGAACTGATGTTTTAATTTTTAATGCAGGGCTGCTGGCTCCGGGCTCTCTGCCTCTTTTTTTTTTTTTTTAAGATTTATTTATTTACTTGAAAGAGTTACACAGAGAGAGAAGGAGAGGCAGAGGTGTTCCTTCTATCTGCTGGTTCACTCCCCAGATAGCCTCAACGGCTGGAGCTATGCCGACCCGAAGCCAGGAGCCAGGAGCTTCCTCTGGGTCTCCCACGTGGGTGCAGGGGTCCAAGGACTTGGGCATCTTCTACTGCTTTCCCAGGCCATAGCAGAGAGCTGGATCAGAAGAGGAGCAGCTGGGACTCGAACCAGCGCCCATATGGGATGCCGGCGCTGTAGGCCGGGGCTTTAAGCCGGTTCGCCACAGCTCCTGCCCCAGCTCTCTGCTTTTGAATGGGGCCAGCTTCCCTGGAGGACTGAAGATGACACTTCTGTGCTCCTCAGGCAGAGCTGCCTAGTGTTCACTCGGTGGCACTGACTGTGAGCTGTGCTGCCCTCTTAAGAGGGAAACATAGGGGAAGAACGTGACATAAAGTGGTTCCTCCAGACTAGAGGAAAATGGCCGCATTCCTCCTCTAGGCTGGTAAATCGACTTGATTTGTTCACTGCCAGAATGTAAGGAGAACCCGCAGACTGAGGTTGATCGTGTGTCATTAGGTACATGTGGACTGAGGAATTAGGGGGCTCTTAACACGTGAGGAAGAGACAGGAGCTCCGCGCTGGGCCTAACTCCCCTTTCAGCCAACAGGAGAATCTAGGGAAGAGATCCACCACCCCAGGGTCACTGGAGTACTCCAGTGGGCAGCTCCAACCCCTGGCACAGTTGGCATTCCCTCAGCATGGGCTGCAAACGCAGTGAGATACAAAGCCACTGCCACCGTCTCATGGTCAAGGTCCATGACTAAATAGGAATGTTCCCATCACCTTTCTTAACACCATAACTGCTCACCAACTGGATCTCACAGTAACCATCCCAAAGGGCTTTGGGGAAAACCACTACTGTTAAAAAAAGAGAGAGAGAAGAAAGAAAGTGATCAGAAAGATACTTCTCAAAGCCTACCATAAAGGAGAGCTGAGCAGAGTCATCTTACTTTATAGTATTGAATAGGCAGATGTTATTGAAATATTTTCAAGCCAAGGGCTTGTAAAGTATTACTTTAAAATAAAGTTTATGGTGGTATAAATTTTCACTGGTCCTAATGCAGGAGGCAATGTGGAAAAACTAAAAGAAGGACCTGGGGCTTTGTGTGTGGTTACAGCCGCCCAAGAATTGGCTGGAGGGAATGGTACCTTAATGGTTGTTTTCAAAGAAATAGTAGATCCTCTTGCATTCCCCAGTGTCAACCCACAATGTATTTTCCAGTCCCTTTCTCCTAAACTCCGAAAAAAAAGAGGTACCAGAGTTCAAAAATAAAAGGTACAGAACTGGAGATCTTGACGGATTTGCCTGTTAACTGAGCAGATCCGTGTAGTAAAATCTTATTAAATGTCATGTCTCATAGGTACAGCCACAGCTAGACTTGAACAGACTGTTAAAAGACCCACATCGTGTTTCTGGGTATCATTGTCCATTACTGCCTACCGAATTTCCCACGTGGAAAGTCGGCCACACACCATCTTATAAATAACCAAATGAACTCGCCTTCATTTTATAGGATGGCTGAAGCCTGCTTACCTTTCACAACAGCCAACCTCCTAATTCATCCCAGGCTACAGTTGGGCTCCTGGAACATGTAAGAAGTTTGGTTTAGGAGGGGAGGCAGAGGGCAGGAGAGAGATGGGGATACGTGTGTGCATGGGCATGACCCACAGAGTCACTGCTGAAGATTTTTATAGGTAGTTGGTACTTTTAAACTAGAAAGAAATCTGCCTTTGTAGTATTAGGGGATGACATTTCATTGCAAAAATAAATGATTTGGTCATTACCATTTCATGGTCGCTGGCAACCACCCTCCTCTGCTTTCTAACAATTTCCATTTTAGGCACTGACAAGCCCTTCAAAGCAACTCAGCCAAACATCCACCCAAAGTTGTGTATTTGGCAGTTTCATGCTGAGAAATCCGGGGCCTCTGGGCAAAAAATGTCAGAAAGGGCTCCCTCCTGCCTTGTCAGTTGCGAAACAAACAGATCACCAGAAACAGTCACTGGGGCTCCTTGGGCAGCCATGCCGGAGGAAGGAGCAGAACGGAAGTTGTTGGCAGGCAGGGGTTGCTTTCTTGGCTCCAGTTCTCGCTCTCCCTCTCCATGGCTGCTCGCACTTTTCCTGAGGGCCAGCCCTGCCTCCCTCGTTAACCCTAAGCAAGTTGAAGCACAGCTCTTGAGTGAGCCAGCATGCCCCACTGAGAGAAAGTGGGGGGCAACAATGGAAATCACTGGGAAATGAATATCTGAGGCCTGGAGGGTTTAGGGCTCCTGTAGAAGCTCACCTCGTCCTACTGGCTGAGCCTCCGAGCAGGCTGTCCCGTGGATCCTCACTGGGTGACTTCCAGGTTTGGGACTCTGCATCCTGCGCATTTGTTTTGCCCAGCGGGGAGCTAAAAGGTGGAACAACTCTCGGGAACGTCCTGCCTGACCAGCAACTCCCCGAGTCTGAATCCTCAAAGAGCTTTCACACGTTCGAGGGGACTCAAAACATTAGCGGAGGAATGGAATTAAAAGGCAAACTTACATCAGTGCAAAAAAATTTTTGAGATCCATGCATAGTTTTTTTTTTTTGTAATATGCATTTCTGAAATTTTTGAAGGTCCCTTGTATATATGAATTTCAAAGTATTTTGCACCAGAATAATCTTTGAAATGTCCATTTTCTACAAACTTTTTGAAGGCTGCTTGTATGTTTCCCTCAGTCTCAAAGGCTCTTCTGGCTCTGTGAGTGACTGGCCCCCTTCTCTGCATTGAGGACTCTCTCTAAACTACAGGTTACCTTGGGAGACCATCCTGATGCCTTAGCCCAAGCTGCACTTGGATTTGTTCTTTCATAGATCTGATGTTTTTGATCCTGTTTGTAGCACTCATAATCATTTGTAATTACAGTCAGCCTTCTGTGTCCATGGGTTCTACCTCTTTGGCTTCAACCAACGGCAGATAGAAAATATTTTTTGTAAAAATCCATCTGTATTAAGCAGGTATGGGTGTTTTTTCCTTGTAGTTATTCCCTAAGCAATACAGTATAACCATGATTCCCATAGCATTTACATTGTATTAAATGGTGTTGCAATTGGTCTTGAGATGATTTAAAGTATATGGGAAGATGTGCCCAGGTAACATGCAAATACTATGTCATTTTATGTAAGGGACTTGAGCGTTCATGGATTGTGGTATCTGCAGGGGGATATATATACTGAGGACTGTATATATTTATATGTGTGTTTGCTTGTTTATCACTCGTTTCTCCTATGAGAGAGCGAGCAAGCTACACAAGGTGGTGGTGGGGGGGGAACTCTTCTGTTTTGTTCAACACTATAATCCCAATACCAACCACAGTGCCTAGCACATAGTGGATACTCAGTGAATGTGAGGGTACTTCAAAAAGTTCGTGGAAACATTTAATTAAAAGATAAATTTATTTTGGTGCAAAAAGTTGAAATGCATGCATACGTTCCTCATAATACACATTTTCTGTGAACTTTTTGAAGACCCCTGATATTTGTTGAGTGAATGAGTAAAATATTGGTATCCTGTACCAGTCCATTCTGTGGAAATTTAAAAAGCAGACCTATTCTCTCCACGTGCAGATCTCTCCCTAAAAGCTTATTGCATTTGACTCTTTTGTAACCTGTGTATCTGGAACAGCCAGCCAGCTCCAGCTAGCTCCTCTCCCCATCACCCCCTACTTCTTTCTTGGCTTATGACATCCAGAATCTGAGCTTCGGGGCCAGAGGCAGTTAGTACTGGGGATTTGCCAAAGAGAACTCTACTAGTTGGGTATTGAAGTATCACTAGAGGGGACAGAGCATTATATTTAATAATAATACTCAAGTTTATCTTCCTTGCCCTTTGAGAATTGCTTTTTAAGAAGTTATTTAGACTCTCTGTCTAAAAACAATAACCAACCTTCTCAACTAGAAATAAAGTCAAGTTGCTATTATAGCTGAAAATTAACCTCCATTCAGTTTGCCAGCCTTCCCCTGGGAATCTCTCAAAAGGCCGTCTGCTCTATTAAATCAGGGCCACAGCTGTGCAGCTGCTCTCCAGTTTAGTTCCTCTTGCCTTAAAATTAAGTACTGAAGAGAGATGAGGTCGCAGATCTCTAGCATTTGAAAATGGTTCCCAAAGGGTCGCCACGTCTTCTGTTCTCTTTCTTCCTGTCATTAACTTAGACAGTACTGCTGTGTACTTGGTGTGGAAGGCATGGGAGGCCTTATGCTTTTTTATTACATGTGTGAATGGTGACCAACCCATTTCTGTCTGCCATCAGACATCATTCCCTCACACTACCAAGGAAGGGATTCCCCCATCCCTAAGGTAAAATAATCATCTCAACTATGAAATCGTCCCAAAAAAGTTTGTCAAACTTTAAAATAATTTTCATTCATCTGAGAAATTCAACTGCTTGGAATAGGTCCTACATATACACCAGTGTGCAGAGATATATGAGGGGGTCTTCAAAAAGTTCATGGAAAGTGCATATTATGAAATAATTACAGATATATTTCAAGAGGTTTTTTTTGGCAGCAAAATAAGCTTCTTTTAGTTCCATTTTCCATGAACTTGTTGAAGTATCCTTGTAGGTCCGTCTGGGTACACATTGAAACAGTGTTTGCAATTGTGGTATTCCCAGAGAACCCATTCCAGGCAGTCACAAAAAGGGTAAGACAGTATGTATTGTCATGGGAAGATCTCCATGATGTCCTAAATGAAAAAGGCAAAATCCTACGTAGCGAGATCCCATCTGTCATTAAAGTCTGTCAGTTCCTCCTTCCAGATATTTCACAGAATCCTTTCTTTGTATGCCCTTTCATTGCTCTGGTTCCAGGACCTCTCTTTTTCCAGTTCATCTTTCTCATGAGCTGGAATGAGCAGTCTAAAATATCACTTCTGGGAGTGAACATTTGGCCTAGTGATTAAGACACCTGCATTCCTTATCAGAGTGCTGAGGTGAGAGTCCTGGCTCTGCTCCTGATTCAGTTTCCTATTAATGCATGCTCTGGGAAAACAGTAGGTGATCACTCAGGTGATTGGGTTACTATCACCCACATCGCATACCTGGATTGAGTTCCTGGCTCCAGGCTTGGCGCTGACCCAGCCTTGGCTGTTGCAGGCATTTGGAGGAGTGAACCAGCACGTGGGAGTTCTGTCTGTTTTGTCTGTCTCCAAATAAATAAATAAAAACTTAAGAACAAAATATCACCTTTGTCAGATCTCTTCTGCCAGAGAGAGAGAGAGAGAGAGAGAGAGAGTCCCAAGTGCCCAAGCCATCATAATTATAGGGACAAGATGGGAAGTGCTTCTGTGCTCTGGTACTAATGGAGACCTGGATTTCAGGGTGGGTTCTAACACTGACTAGCTGTTTGACTTACTCTCTCTGAGCCTCAGCTTCCTTATCTGAAAAATGGCGGTGCTTTGTAGTTACTACAGTAGGATGAAATAAAGCTGAAAAGAGGAAATAAGACGACTACGCAAAGAGCTCAGCATGGTGCCTGCCACATAGTAAGTGCTCAGGAAATAGTGCTAGTAGTTGTTGTTCTTATTCAATGAACAGTTGGTTTACTGGAAGTTCTTTGAGAAATACTTTGTAATTTCACAACACCCTTTGGAATAAGAAGGTTTGCGTGTGTCCTTCATGCTTCCTGGGCACCTTGTGCTCTGCCTGTTTCTGTTTTTTTTTCTTCTTCTTTTTCCTGATGTGCATTGTGAAGGCTACTCCTCTCTCCTGTATGCTAAAATCTGGCACTGACGTGTCTAAGTCCCCTGATCCGTGACCTTTAGGAGTTTCTCTATAGACTTTGATCATATGACATTCCTTCTCTGCCTTCATCTTCCCCAACTATTTTGCTTTAATCTTTCCTGCCTAGCCTTGTAAGGCAGCCTCCCAATGCCCTTGACTCTTTCCTGGCTTCATCAAGACTTTCTTTGTGGCTGTCTGTTTTGTGTTTCTCTTATTTTGGGTCAGGTGACTATTTCACTCCACTGATTCCTTAAAACAAAAAGGGCTGTTAACTGGTGCTGTGGAATGAAAGGGCATAGCAGTTTTCTTTTTGTGGTCAAATCCCAATTTTATGCCTCTGTCGTGAAAAGGCCATAATGTTTTTCTATCTCCCACTTGCTTTCTGCCTCTTTCGCTTAGTGGGCTCCCAGAGTGGAGTAAGAAACAGCAGGGTTCTCAGCTCTGCCTAAGAATGAATGCCCTGTATGACCTTGGGCACATCGGAGACTCTTGTGCTTGTTTTCTCATCAGCGCAGAGAGGACTGAATCATGGTTCCGGGCATGTCTTCCTGTTGTGATGTGAGATTCTGGTATGATATGGATGGGGCCCTGGAGGAAGAGATGATGGCTAGGATCCTTTCAGTAAACCAACTCTGGTGCCAGGGCTGGGCGGATTCAAGTTGAAGTTAGCTATTCTGTGGGACAATTTCTTTTGAAAATTCTTCTAATGTATATTAAATGTCAAGAGAATTGATTCTGCCTTTTTTCCCCCCAGGATTCACCTAGCTCCAAGTTGCAAGTCCCACTTAGGCTAAGAAAACCCCCCTGGGTTGAGCTCTGGTTAGACTCGATGGCAAAGAACGTCCCTCTCCATCACCACCTCCATTGTGAGCAACCACCATCCTCACACATTTACATTCCTTGGTCTCTGACAGGCCAATGTCGACTGGTTGATTATTTGCACGGGTGATTATAGCATATCCTTGCTTGGGTTTTGCCACCAGAGTCTTTTTATTGAGAGTTTTTGTATTAAACATACACCAAATCCCAAGCTTGATTTTTAACTAATCCCACGTGAAGAAATGATTTCCAAATACTAACACATGAGGAACATCTGTCCTGCTTATTTGCATTCAGAAAGTCTGGTCATTACTATTATTATCTTAGAACCTGACTATTGAGGATCGGTATTTTTCTCTTTCAGTTTTGTTGACCTTTCCTGAATGCCACTCCCATTTGTGGATCTTTTAAACATACATCCTGGAGCCTATAAAACAGTGGAAGAACTCCCATTTCCCTTTTCCCTTTTCCTGAGTTTTGCTGCAGAACTTGGGTCAGGCCCTGCGCTGTCTTTTGTGCATACTGTTGGGATATGAGTGTCCCTGTCAGATGCAGCCAGAGTTACAGTTCAAAAGGCCAGACATGCGGTGCACAGCCTCCAAGGCTGTCTCACAAAGGCCACCGCAGACCTTTGTTTGACACAATCTGATCTTCAGTCCTCAGGGGCGGGGAGGAGGGGGACTTGAGTGGCCTGGAAATTCACTTGCAAACAGGAACCGACTGAGCTGAGTTGTGTTTGAACCAGAGCTTCTCAGCTTTGATGTCAGCACACAGTGGTGCCCGATACGAGTTATGTTTCCGATCACCGAATACCAAAGCTTTTATATGATTTACTTAAAAAATGTTTTGAGCAGATTCAAGGGTCTCTGTAAATACCTCTCACTAAAATCCCCACATTGTCCCATGAGTGGGAGAAAGATGGGTGGAGTCCTATTTAGCTCTCTGGAAATGAAAGAAAATATTGTTTGTGTCCAAGGGTATGTGAACACGAGGGGCCCGCATGCCAGGTGCTTATCCCTGGCAGCACATGGATATTGTCACAAAGGCCTGACAAGATCAGTCGTTTTTCGGGGTCTGTCACAGTGGGGATTTAAGGGCAGGCAAGACGGGGTGGGAAGCACATACCATGAAGGCAGGAGGATGCCGCAAAGAAAAGATGGATTCCCAGTAGGGCTAAGTATATGGTAAGTAACAGCTGGGTTTAAGTTGGAATCTGAATAGTGTGACATTGGCCAGGCTACTCAGTTTTCTGAGCCTCGGACTAGTCATCTTTGAAATGGGGACATGACCACGACCTGCTTCAGAGAGCTGGCATGTAGCCTTGAATGAATTAAGTATTCCCAAAAATATAGATAAGGGTACTGCAGAGTGTTCGTGGGAAAGTGGAATTCAAGGATAAGTTTATTTTGGAACAGAAATTTCTGAAATCCATGCATAGATTTTTCACAACATACATTTCCATGAACTTTTTGAAGACCCCACATATGCATGGATTGCAATATTTTTACACCAAGATAAACTTATCTTGAATAATTATTTGAGCAGTGAAGGGTTAGTGATGTGTGGGGGTGGGGGAGAGAGGGAGAGAGAGAGAGAGAGAATGACTCTCCCATCTGCTGGTTCATTCTTTAAATACCCACAACAATTGGGACTTGGCTAGGCTGAAACCAGGAGCCTGCAAGTCATTCCCATTCCCTGCCATGGGTGGTGATAGGGTCTCAAGCAGTTGAGCCATCATCTGCTGCCTCTATAAGTGGAGCCAGGACTCGAACCGAGGCACTCATATATGGGATGTAGGCAACCCAGGCGGTGTCTTAGCTGCTGCACCAAATGCCTACCCTTAAACTTAGCTTTACATTGCACCTTCATTAACTTACTGAAGTACTCTCATAGCAGGGTCTGGGGCTGAATCCTCATGCTTATTACAGTGTAGTCACTAGCCCGTAGTAGGCCCTCAGAAACAGCATGCCCTCCTGACAGCAAAGACCACCCATTGTCTGAGTCCACTCACACACAGTGCTCACCTAGGCAAACCCAACAGAAACAGAAAGCAGATTAGGTGTTTCCAGGGCCTGGGAGGGGGAGGGGGTAGAGAGTGATGGCTCAATGGGTATGAGGGTCTTCTTTAAGAGTGGGAAAAAATAGTTACGGAACTAGACAGAAGTCTTAGTGGCACAAAATTGTGAACGTGCAAGGGTACTTCAAAAAGTTCGTGGGAAATGTGCATTACCCAAAAAAATTGCCTGAATTTCCAAATTCTTTGAACCCAAATAAACCTATCATGTAATTCCATTTTCCACACACTTTCTGAAGAGTGCTTGTACTAAATGCCACCAAATGATGCATTTTAAAATGGTGAAAATAGTTCGTTGTATGTGATTTGTGTTTTACCACCATTGCAAAGAAGTCACTGGGTTGAATTAAGCACTTTCCTCCCGTCTATGTGTTTCTAATTCACAGACAGCTTCCATGTGCAGGGCTGTGTGTGAGTCAGGTACGTGCTTCTGCCCCAGGGCAGGTGGAATGATATGAGATGCTCGACCTATGCAGAGACCCAGCGAAATGGGCCTGGGCCCTCACCCTCATCTCTTTCTAGCTGGGGGCACTGTGGACCTGGCCCCTGACCTGCAGCCATGTAGGAGGAATAAGAACAGTAGGAGTGGAAAGGTACAAGTGAGCACCAGAGGATTAGGAGTGGCCCCGCAGCAATAATGATGTGCAACGCAAAGCCAACTGTTTCTCAGGCTGTGCCAAGCTGGCCGGCCCTGGTGGAAGCCACGGGCAGCCGTGTTGTGGGAAAGAGCTGCTCTCTCCACTGCTGTTGCAGCGAGCTGCAACCATCACCCAGCATTCCAAATGCCAAGATTCTTGAGCTGCAACCAGGAATGTCCCTGGAGTGAATTAGTTTTTTGTGGGGGAGGGATGGAGCAACGGGCTCCAATCAGGGGTCTAGAGATTGACTGGGGCATTTGAAATTTGTTACCCAATAAAATTCTCTGCTAAGGCCCAAGACTGAAATAATTCAGCTGGGCTCTGGGCTCAGCAGGGCCCATTCATTAGCTAACACTTCTCATCTGTGATGGTTACAGACAGGTTTTTTCATGCCCCCCGAGATGGGCTTCAGCGCTGCAGCTGGCAGACAGCTGTGGCCTCCCAGTGTTTACATTACCCAGACTAATGCAGTCTGTGCAGGAGACACAGAACGAATCTGATTGCGCTCTTGGAAAAGGAGACTTTAAAAAGTTCCGTGGTTTTCTCTCACTCCTCCCCTCCCTGAGCTGCAGAAAGACCGAAGGTGGAACGAAACAGGCATGGCTAGGAACAAGAGACTCTTGTTTCTCGGGCTGACACTTTTCTTTGTTTGGGACTTCTTTGTGTGACACCTCCAGGTGGTGGGGGCTGAGCTGAGACCGGAGTCCTACTGAGCGCTCGGCACAGCTGGCAAAGACAGCCGGGCAAAGCCCCCTCAGCAACAGTCG
This sequence comes from Oryctolagus cuniculus, assembly GCF_051225735.1. Taxonomy (NCBI): domain Eukaryota; kingdom Metazoa; phylum Chordata; class Mammalia; order Lagomorpha; family Leporidae; genus Oryctolagus; species Oryctolagus cuniculus. The sequence goes on from NC_142888.1 coordinate 111,789,260, forward strand.
AGTTTAGCCCTTTCACCTCTAGACTTGAAGAGGACAGGGGCTGGGCGATCCTACTGGGCTCTGTCAGACCTGCTGCACGTCCTCACGGGGAACCCGATCCACTTCCATAGCCGTCTTGTTTGATTTTCTCAGGGGAGAGCTAACTCAGGTTCCCAGGTCCTGACCATTGTTCCTTCAAAATGCTGACCACCTCCCTTCTTTTCCATTGCCATTGCCACTTACTTTGGACCGGGGCCGGGTTCCTCAGGACCAGGGCAGCATCCTTCTAACTGACCTCCCCAAATGGCTCTTCCATCGATGGAACCTCCTGTCAGGTCCTATTCCATCCCGCCCGTCTGGCCCCATCAACAAACAACTCCCGAATGCTGACCACGTGTTCAAAACCATCGTTAGGCGTTAGGGATAGACACAACAACTAGAAGTAAGTCCTTTGCGTGAGGAAATCGGTTTGAGGGGAAGAAGTACGAGGAAGCAGCGAATTGCAAGAAAGCAGAGAAACTACTCTGATAAGGCCCAGGGGGGGCTGTGGGAGCCCAGAGGAGGACACCTAACCCCATGTTGAGGGCAGGGTAAAGAAAGGGCTCCCCCAGTGTGGTTTTCCTGTGGCTACTCACCTCCATAAAACACGGCATTGCATGGGCAATTTCTTTCTCAGCTAAACTTCCCATGGATTTCCTTGAAAGCAATCTGTGCTGCAGAAAGATGGGCTGCCTGACTGCTATTCAACAGACAGCAACTCTCCTACTTCCTAAACTGGGCTCTTGCCCTTTGCCCTTCACCACGGCTCACCTTCCTCCGACGGAGGAATGGGGGTAACCCTTCTGTCGGGTAGACATCCTGTCCTGTCTTTGTCCACAGCAGCACACTGTATGTATTGACTGATGACCTACTAAGTACATCTCTCTTTTCACTGTACTCCTAATCTGATAAGTGTTTTGCTGCTGTTATACAGGGCTGTCAGAAAAATCTGTGAATACTGATGAAGGGGTTTGGAAATTGCTGATAAGTTTCGGTCACACTGTCCCTGGCTCTGTGCTGACCTCCTGGAAAGCGGATGTTGTCGATAATCAAGTAGAGATAGCAGTTTCAAGAGCTCCAGTAGGCAGATAGTTGGATATATTTTCCACTCTGATTTAAATATTTAGCCTGATTTGCTTTTGGCTTTATTATTTTCTGTTTTGTTTTGTTTTGGTCCCGGGCCTGTTGGTCAGGACTAATTTGTACAGCTGCTTTTTCGTTTGGTTTCTTCCAAGAAAGCAAGAGGAAATAAGGTTGCCAGAAAATTTGCAGTTACCAAGGTTTTCCTAAGATGAAGATTATTTTTCTCTTCTAATACTGCCAAATACAGTATAAAGAGAAGCATGTGATTATTCCACAAATTTAGCTGTACCAGGGGTCAAATCCTGTACTCTGTCCACATCCTGATGTGGGGAGACCTGTAATGTAGATTTCCTGACCTACTATTTAGGAAAGTTGGACCAAAGTTCCCAAATTGTGAATTCACCCTGTTTTGTGCTGGGTCTCTCAGACTTGACTCCTCCTGTGTTTCAGCGGGAGAGGCCAAAGGGGCTGCTTTGGGTAGGGCAGGGGAAGGGGAAAGAACGGAAAAGTCGGGCCCGGGAAAGAGTGCTGGGGTGGCAGCTCCAGGAGTCCCGTTCTGCTCCCTGCTCTGCCACTGACTATCCTATGGAAGCTGAGCAACTTACTTTGTCTTTCTCAGCATCTACTCCTGGGGGATTGGAGTAGATAAGCTCGAAGGCCCTTTCTTAACACAGATTTTAGGACCTTTGACTTTTTTACAAAGAGGTGTTTATTTGCAAGGCAGAGTCACAGAGGGAGAGGTACAAGGAGAGGGAGAGAGAGGGAGGGAGGGAGAGAGGGAGAGAGAGAGAGAGAGAGACAGAGAGAAAGATTGATTAATCTTCCATCTGCTGGTTCACTCCTCAAATGGTAGCAATGGCCAGACCTGGGGCAGGCTGAAGCCATCCATGTCTCCGACATGGCCACAGGGGCCCAAGCATCTGGGCCATCTGCTGTTGTCCCAGGCACATTAGTAGGGAGCTGGATTGGAAGTGGAACAGCTGGGACTTGAACGAGTGCTTGCACACAGCAGCTTGACCCACTGTGCTGTGCCGGCCTCCAGACCGTTGGATGTTTCTATAGAGGCTAATCAAGAAACCTGCAAGGGCTTGTGAGTATTGACAAGGCTTCTACCTAATGGTCCTCACTCAGGAGGTATTTGCCTGGGTTTGCGCCACTGTTGTGAAGCCTGAGAAGAACTGTGAGGAAGAGAGAGTGCCTATGTCTTTCCTAAAGGAGTTTCAGCCTCACCTGGGTCCTGGGTCCTGCTCAGGCCTGGGGATCACATTTTTCAGTTTTACTGAGATATAGTTTACACAGCAGGCAATTCAGCCATTTAAAATGTACAGTTCAGTGGTTTTTAGTATATTCACGTAGTTGGGAAGACACTACCACATTTAACTTTTGAATGTTTTCATTACCCTGTACACTTTAGCTGTTACTCTCCCCCTAATAACTGAGTTCCCCACCCTGCCATGCCTAGTCCTACCTAACCTAACTTCCCTTTCTGTGGATTTGCCTGTGCTGCAATCTCATGTGATGATGTAATGTTTTGTTATGGTTTCTTTCACAGAATCATGTTTTAAAGGTTCATCCATGTTGCAGTATGTATTACTCTTCCATTCCTTTCTGTGGGTGAATAATATTCCATTATATGGATATACCACATTTTTTTATCCGTTCTTCAGGTGATAGATGTTTGAGTTGTCACCTCTTTTTTAAAAAGATTTTTTATTTATTTAAAAGGCAGAGTTACAGAGAGAGGAGGAGGAGGAGGAGAGAGAGCGAAATCGTCCATCCACTGGTTCACTCCTCAAATGGCCACAATAGCCAGGCCAAAGCCAGGAGCCAGGAGCTTCTTCCAGGTCTCCCACATGGGTGCAGGGGCCCAAGCACTTGGGCCATCTTCTACTGCTTTCCCAGGCACATTAGCAGGGAGCTGGATCAGAAGTGGAGCAGCTAGTTCTTAAACCAGCACTTATATAGGATGCCAGTATCATAGGCAGAGGGTCAATCTGCTACAACACAACACTGGCCTGTTCCTACTTTTTGACTATTATGAATAATACTACCATGAACATTCATGCCCATGTTATCATGTAGGCATAGCTTTGCCTTGCCTTGCCTTGCCTTTTTTCTTTTTTTAAAGATTTATTTATTTGAGAGGGAGAGTTACAGACAGAGAGAAGCAGAAAGAGGTCTTCCATCTACTGGTTCACTCTCCAAATGGCCACAACCACCTAGGCTGGGCTGATCTGGAGCCAGGAGCCAGGAGCCAGGAGCTTCTTCCCAGTCCCTCAAGTGGGTGCAGGGGCCCAAGGACTTGGGCCATCTTCCACTGCTTTCCCAGGCCATTAGTAGGGAGCTGGATCAGAAGTGGAGCAGCCAGGACATGAACAAGTGCCCATATGGGAAGCTAGCACAGTAGGCAGAGGCTTAACCTCATATGCCACAACACTGGCCCCTAGGAATAGGTTTTGAATTCTCTTGGGTATATACCTAGAAGTGGCACTGCTGGGTCATATGGTAACTCTACGTCTAATTGTCTGAGAACTTGCACACTGTTTTGCAAAGTGGCTACATCATTTCACAGTCCTTCCAGCAGTATAGGCAGGCTCTGAATTCTGGAGACCAGTGCTTCGTCTTGTCCCAGCAATTCATTGGTGGAGAATTTTTCCCGCATTGATGGCTTGTAGAAGTCATCTCATTAGGATAATTTCACCATGCAGTGTTGAATTTCCAAGGAAATAATTTTTATAAGCAAGTCGTCCCCATTTTGTTATATAGCAGTTGGATACTGGGAAAAGATTACTTGGGGAGGTCACAGTCGGCCTTTGAGTTCACTATATATTCAGTGGATACACCTCTGGGATGGCTGATAAAATGACTTGTGTTACTATAGTAAGGGTTTGTACCGGGCTCAGATCACTTTTAAACCTTTAAAGGCTACTTTCTACCATTTTGAGGGTAGAAGGAGTTCAATGTTTTTTGGCATAACTGCCTACTCAGCCTTGGTGTTGACCAGTACTGCCTGAGGATAGGGGTAGGAACAAAAGTGATAAAGTAACCTAGTGTTTTAGGAAGAGTAAACATATATACTGGTTTGCCCAGGATGGCCCTGGTTTACCCTTGCTGTTCCAGTGGCATGATTAATGGCATTGCCCTGTGCTCTCAGAAGGATCCCAGTTTGGGCAATAAAACCATATGGTCACCTTAGCTGTAGGGAGCAAGCATGCAATGGCCAGTGTCACACTCAGAGCTATACAAGCTATGAAATTTTATATTCTGATGGAGTTATATCTCACTGAGATAAAGAATGGATCTCCCAAACTCGGTCAGGGATGGCTCCAAAATGAGAGCAGGAGACTAGGGCTGTACACTGTAGACACCAAACAGATGAGATTGAAAGTAGGAAAGTGCACTTTGGAGGAGGGGTGGGGTGGAGCGTGAAGATAGAAGTTTATGCAGGGAGGGTGTCCTTGGATGAGGTGAAGCTTAAAAAGAACCTTGAATGCAGTATAAGATTTGGCTGCTCCAAGTTCTCTGACAGACCAAGGTTCCCAATATCCTTCATCCTTGTTCTAATTAAAAGGCATCATGCTCCCTTGTGCTTGGGCAGACAATTCACATGACCTCCCAGCTCATTTGGCAGCACTTGGGAGAAATCTGGCCTTGCAATCAGACTAAATGATGTGTTACCCTACACTTAATCTCCACCATCCATCAAAATCCAGGGGCCTTGGCCTCAGCCCCTTGACAAGAGGCCCATAGTACCTGGGTAGGATTTCATTCAGGGAATGAATGCAAAGCCCCTAATTCTTCATCCATCTCAGCCCTCTGTAAACAGTTAAAGACTGCAGCCAACAGCAAAAGAACTGCCAACCCAAATGAACGCAGTGAGTCAGCAAAATAAAGACAGATGGCAATGGATTAACTGTAGCATAGGCAGCAAGAAGCCGACCCTCCTTCATTCTGACCACATTGCCTCCCCTCAATTCAAGAGACCCAGGGCTCACACAAGTCCCCTGTGAGCTGTACTGGGGGTGGGGAAGCATTTACTGCACACAGGCTATGTGTAGCCACGGGAGCGTAGGAAACACTGCCTCAATCCACGGTCTCCAGGTCCAGGTGGTCCAGCATGGAGAAGGGGACAGCACAGATGGGAAGACGACATTGATCAGGCGTTCCCCCCAACTATTAGCACCTCCCTTGTCACAGGCCCATTCCCTTCCATGACCTCATTTTCAAGTACTCTGGTCTCTTGTTCCTTAACCGTACTTATTTTACCAGCTATCCTAGTCTGTGGACAGGACATCATCACCATAGCTTGCCCTGTTCTTGCTCCTCAGTTTATTCAAGCTCCAAGTTTAGAGAGATGATAAAAGGTTGAAATTATGTCTAAACATAATTTGAGGGATTGCATGTGAATTCCTTTGATCCCTGTCTATGTTGATGAATCTCTGGCATGGTATTTCCCAGGACATGGGAGGTGCTCAACAAGTGTTTGTGGAATGGAAGAAAAAATGGATGAATATAAACTCTTATGCAAAATGTGTCCTGAAGGCCATAAACAAGACAGGCCCTTGGAAGGGCTCCCAACAAATAGCACTATTCTTAAGCATAATTCCAGATGATCCTTGGATCTGGGCAGGAATGGGGATAAGAATATATATTTGACCTAACAGAGGAAAGAAACAAGCTTTGGGGCATGGTACATACGTGTGGGGTGTTGACGGTAATAGTTCTTACTCTGTATCTACTTAGTTTATCACTTTCCGTAACTACTTCATTCTTCAGAACCAGAATTGTGGCTTCTCTGCCCTGACTTTTGCAAAGGTTATACTATTATTATTTTTAAAATTACTATTATTATTAAAATATTTTATAAATATATTAAATTTATTATTTATTTGAAAGGCAGAGTTACAGAGAGAGGGGGGAAGAAAAGCAGAGAGATAGATCTTCCATCCACTGGTTCACACTCCAAATGGCCACAACAGCTTGGGGCTGGGCCAGGCCAAAGCCAGGAGCTTCATCCAGGTCTCCCACATGGGTGCCCAAGCACTTGGGCCATCTTCTACTGCATTCCCAGGACCATTGGCAGGGAACTGGATTGGAAGTGGGACAGCCGGGACTTGAACTGGCACCCATAAGGAAAGCTGGTGCTACAGGCGTAGAAATTACATAAAATTAACCATTTTAAACTGGATAATTCAGTGCCATTTAGTATGTTCACTTGTTGTATAACCATCGCCTCTATTTCCAAAACATGTCCATCACTGCACAGTAAAATCCCTCGTCCATTAAGCACACTCCCTGCATTTCCTCCAGACTCTAGAAATGACTGATCTGTGTCCTGTCACTATCAGTTTGCTTCTTCTGGATATTTCATGTAAATGGTAACATGGAACACGTACGCTCTGTGTCTTGCTTGTTTTGCTCAGCACCATGTTTTCAAGTTTCATCCATTTTGTAGTAGGGAACAGTGCTTCACTACTTTTTTTTTTTTTTTTTTTTTTTTTTTTTTTTGACAGGCAGAGTGGACAGTGAGAGAGAGAGAGACAGAGAGAAAGGTCTTCCTTTGCCGTTGGTTCACCCTCCAATGGCCGCCGCGGCCAGCGCGATGCGGCCGGCGCACCGCGCTGATCCGATGGCAGGAGCCAGGAGCCAGGTGCTTTTCCTGGTCTCCCATGGGGTGCAGGGCCCAAGCACCTGGGCCATCCTCCACTGCACTCCCGGGCCACAGCAGAGGGCTGGCCTGGAAGAGGGGCAACCGGGACAGAATCCGGCGCCCCGACCGGGACTAGAACCCGGTGTGCCGGCGCCGCTAGGCGGAGGATTAGCCTAGTGAGCCGCGGCGCCGGCCTGCTTCACTACTTTTTATAAACTGAATAATATCCTACTATATGGCTATACCACATTTTGTTTATCCATTCATTGTCTTTTAAAAAAGATTTATTTATGGGACCGGCGCTGTGGCGAGTTGGTAAAGCCACAGTGCCAGCATCCCATATGGACACCGGTTCAAGTCCCAGCTGCTCCACTTCCCATCCAGCTCTCTGCTATGGCCTGGGAAAGCAGTGGAAGATGACCCAAGTCCTTGGGCCCCTACACCTGCGTGGTAGACCTGGAAGAAGCTCCTGGCTCCTGGCTTCGGATTAGCTCAGCTCTGCCCATTTTGGTCATTTGAGGAGTGAACCAGTGGAATGGAAGACCTCTCTCTGGCTCTACCTCTCTCTGTAACTCTGTATTTCAAAGAAATAATTCTTTAAAAAAAAGATTAATTTTACTTATTTGAAAGAGTTACAGAGAGAGGCAGGAAGAGGAAGAGAGAGAGAGAGAGAGAGAGAGAGAGAGAGAGAGAGAGTGTCGATCTTCTATCCGCTGGTTCAATCCCCAAATGGCCACAATGGGCAGGGTGGGGCCAGGCCGAAGCCAGGAGCCAGGAGCTTCTTCCAGGTCTCCCACGTGGGCACAGGAGCGCAAGCACTTGGGCCATCTTCCACTGCTTTCCCAGGCACATTTGCAGGGAGCTGGATTGGAAGTGGAGCAGCAGGGACTCAAATGGGTGCTCATATGAGATGTCTGTGCTGCAGGCTGTGGCTTCACCCATTCTGCCACAATGTCAGCCCCCCAAATACAATCTTATCCTGCTGTGCCACAATGCATGTCCCCCGTTTCTGCTTTTCGGCTACTGTGAATAGTGTAACTATGGGCATGTGCACATTTACTAGTCTGAGGTTCTTTTTTTTTTTTTTTAAGGATTTATTTATTTATTTGAAAGTCAGAGTTACACAGAGAGAGAAGGAAAGGCAGAGAGAGAGAGGTCTTCCATCTGCCAGTTCACTCCCCAATTGGCCACAACGGCCAGAGCTGTGCCGATCTGAAGCCAGGAGCCAGGGGCTTCCTCCAGGCCTCCCATGCAGGTGCAGGTGCAGGGGTTGTATGGTCACTCTGTTTTATGGTAGTTTCTCCCTTATCTGTGATTTTGCTTTCCACAGCTTCAGTCACCTGTAGTTAACAAGGATGAGCATAGTACAGTACAATATCCTGAGATAGATGAAAGATCACATTCACATGACTTGTATTATGGTGTGTTATTGTAATTGTTCATTTTGTTATTATTCTCTTACAGTACTTAATAAAGTTTATCATAGAAATGTATGTATAGGACAAACATAGTATAAAATAGTGTATACAGGGTTCTGTACCATCCATGGTTCTAGGCATCCACTGGGGAACTGGGACTGTCTTCTCTGAGAATAAGGGGGTTCAGTAAATCTTAATATCCTCAAGAATGAGTAAACACAGCATAACAGTGACAAATTGAAGGTTACCGGCAAAGATGAATGTTTGGCACAGCCATTAAGTTGCCATGCGGGACACCTACATCCAAAGTCGGAGTGCCTGATCCAAATCCTGGCTGCACAGCTTTGGCTCCAGCTTCCTGCTAATGCACACCCTGGGAGGCAGCTGATGATGGCTCAAGTACTTGGGTCTCTGCCACTCACATTCCCAGTTCCTGGCCTTGGTTTGGCCTAGCCCTGGCTGTTGCAGGCATTTTGGGGAGCTAACAAGTGGTTGGAAGATCTCTATCTGTCTGTCGCTCTGCCTTTAAACCAACAGTGATTTAAAAAAAAAAAAAATTACCAGTGCCGGTGCCGTGGTGCAGGTTAATCCAGGCCTGCACTGCTTGCATCCCATATAGGCGTCGGTTCGAGTCCCAGCTGCTCCATTTCCAATCTAGCTCTCTGCTGTGGCCTGGGAAAGCAGTAGAAGATGGCCCAGGTCCTTGGGCCCCTGCACCCATGTGGAAGACCAGGAGGAAGCACCTGGCTCCTGGCTTTGGATCGGCACAGCTCCGGCCATTGCAACCATCTGGGGAGTGAACCAAAGGATGGAAGACCTTTCTCTCTGTCTCTCCCTCTCACTGTCTGTAACTCTACTTCACAAATAAATAAATAAAATCTTTACAAAAGTAGTTACCAGCCACTGCAAAGCTGATCTAGACAGTCCAGGGTTTTTGACCCATGTCTCTAGGGGCTGCTTCAGGATTCTAGTTTCTTCAGAGACATCTCTATTGCTAGTGTAGTTTCTGGCATTCCTAGTCAATGGTCATCAGGGACTCCGAGGCACGCCCATGAGATTGGCTCCTATGGGAATTACCAGACATTAGCTCTAGTCAATATGACACGTTCTAGGGCACTGGATCAAACCCTCTTTCCTTGCATCTTTCCTTTCTGCTTTGTTTCATTAATATTTATTTATTTATCTATTTATTATTTGAGACAGAGAATGAGAATGTGCAGTCTCGTCTTCTGGTTCATTCCCTAAATGCTCACAGTGGACAAGGTGGGGCCAAGCTTAAGACAAGAGCTGGGAACTCAACCATGTGCTGCCTCCCAGGGTGCTCATTAGCAGGAAGCTGAAACGCAGAGTAGAATGAGGACTTGAGTCCAGGCACTCTGCTATGGGGCATGAGTGTCCCAACTGGGGTCTGCACCGCTAGGCCAGATGTCTGCCACTTCTGTTCTCCTTTCTATTTTTTTTTTATCCATACAACAAGTACTTATTGAATGTCTTACCCTATATTCAGTGTTGTGCTAGATAGTGGGGGTACAGAGACGAATGAGATGCAGCTCCTGTGTTTGGAACCACAGCAAACGCTGAGAGGATGTTGCACACTGAAGTCAACGTGCCGGAGAGCATAGTAACCAGCGGAGTACCAAACGTGGCCGCTGCATTCCGACTAGAAACTATAGGCTGGCTGTAAACTCTTTGAGGACAGTAACGGTCCTGTTCTTTGCTGTGTCCTTAGAGCCCAACGTGGTGCCTGGAACTCATCTGCAGTCAGCAAGTTCCGGCAGCACCGATCCTCGCCCCTTCCCAGCACCTCTGGGGTGCGCACGGGTTCCCATGGGCCAGCTGTCTTCCCTTCACTGTGTTTGGGCAGGCAGCAGAGGGTGGGGCTGCTCTGGGTCCTGCATCCTCTGACCTGCTTTCACTTTCAGATTGAGTTCTCTTTCAAGTGTGCTTTTGTGTTTTTAGTTTCATGATCCCTTCCTCCAAGAGGAACCGATTGCTTGAGGAAGTGAGACCATCTTTCCGGAGAAGTAAATGCATTATGAGCAGGAAAACCCTCCATGGACCCTCAGTTGATTTTTGTCTTTTGCAAGAAGAGTCTTCTATCAGACTAGAGCCTGGGGTGGGGGTGGGGGCTGAGAAGTGGGCAGGGGCCAGCCCTAATGCTGATGGTGTCCCATGATTTTGCTGAGCCTCTCTCTCAGTTCAGCCTGTGTTCTGCTTTCTTTGGATCTGAGTGCTAACCACAGAAGTTTCCAGAAGAAAACCGAGGGCTGCCATGTATGGGTGTTGCCAATTTCATAACTACTACTTCAGTTCACAGTCTCAAAACACCTCCTGGACATCAGTAATAGAAAACAACAGGGTCCACGCTGAACAAGAGGAGGGAGTGGTGAATGTAGAGGGTAAGGCATTTCAAGAAGCTGAGACTGACTGCAGTCCGAGTGTACACACTGCGCCAGGGCTGTTGCATTTCACAGGTGCCTTCCTGCGTGAGTCTCAGCTTCTTGAAGGGTGACCCTCAGCCCTGTTCCCTTTGGTTTTCATGCCTCTGCATTCGAACTGGAAGACAGAAGGAAAAGAGGAGTGAGTCAGGCTATCTCCCCAAGATAGGACCATTGGAATGGCACATCTGAAGGGGGTTGATTATTTTAAAAATCAAGAAAAGGAGTTCTACCAGGGGTAATTTTCTTTTCTTCTCATTCTTTTTTTTTTTTTTTTTAAAGATCTCAAACCTCAGGTAGCAGACTCTTGTGGGAGATCCCTTAGAACTGCCTGCTGGCTTGGGGTGAGTTGTTCCCTCTGGTAAGGTTTCCATCTGAATTCCTCCTGGGGATATGGGATATCAAGCACTGTGTTAGGCATTCAGAGGGACAATTATGAACCAGACACGCTCCCTGCCCTCAAGGAATTTATAGTCTAATAGGGAAGAGAGAGAGCAGACAGCTAATCACAACATAGAATGCTGAAAGCTGGAAGTCCTGGGGAGGAGAGAGGATGAGCATCTAAATCATTCTGGAGGGTCAGGGCAGGCTTCCAGAAAGGCATGATGTGTGAGTTGAAGAATGAGTGGGAGTCAGCGAGTGCAGGAGAACAGGCAAAGGTTATTCCAGACAGACAGACTTTTGCAGGAGTAAGGTTTGCTAACAGAGCCTAAAAAAACTATTTATAATGCACAAATGTTGGAGAATCAAAAATGGGAAGTTGATCAATACAAGCAAAACCCGACCCTTCGGAAAGACCATTACATGGACAGAAGTTAGCAAATATGCCCCCCAAATCACCAGAGCTAAAGGAGATGGAGAAAGGGAGATAGAGGAAGAAAAAGGGGAGAGGGGAAGAGAAAGAGTGAAGGGGGGATGGGGGGCGGGGGTAGGCATTGTAGTGTAGCAGGTTAAGCTGCTATCCCATCCCTCCCTCCTTCTCTCTCTCTCAAATAAATAAAAATCAAAAAATGAAGTATTGGAGAATACTACATATTCTTAGTAGTCGTATTTGTCCTGGTATAGGTACACAATTATAAACAAATGGTACTTGGTATTAACATTTATACCAATAAATTTGGAATCTAGATGAAATCTAGATGAATCTAGGTGAATCTAGATGAAACGATTTTCTAGGGCATTATATATTACCAAAATTGACTTGAGAATAAAGTGAAAAGCTGACTACACAAAAAAACTAGACAAGAAGTTGAAGTAGAATTAAAGGTACGTATACCTCAGCCCCCTTCCCTCACACACACAGACACAGTTTTTAAAAGTAAATGGTACAAAGCCTTTAAGGGTAGATCGGGGCTGGTGCTGTAACATAGTAGGCTGTCTTTGCGTGCACCACTAGCATCCCATATGGGTGCCGGTTTGAGTCCTGGCTGTTCCATTTCTGATCCAGCTCCCTGCTGATGTGCCTGGGAAAGCAGCAGAAGAGGCTCCTGGCTCCTGGCTTTGAATCAGCCCAGCTCCAGCTATTGCAGCCATTTGGGGAGTGAACCAGTGGATGGAAAACCTCTCTCTCTCTCTCTCTCTCTCTCTCTCTCTCTCTCTCTTTCTCTCTGTTTCTCCCTCTCTCTCTCTCTCTCTCTCTCTTTTTTAAAGGATCAGATCATATCCTATATCAAACAAATCGTCTCAAGTCATTGAAAGATGAGAAGTTTCCTACTAATTTTCCAAAGCCATCATTACACCACTACTACATGGTTTAGGGATGGGAAAAGTAACTCTCTATAAAAAAAATCCTAAATAAATTACAAACAGGGGCCAGTGTTGTGGTGCTGCCAGTTAGGCTACTGCCAGCGACACCGGCATCCCATATGAATGCCTAGTAGAGTCCCAGCTGCTCCACATCTGATCCAGCTCCCTGCTAATGTGCCTGAGAGAGCAGCTGAAGATGGCCATGTTGGAGGGCAGGATGGAGTTCCTGGCTCCTGGCTTTGGCCTGGTCCAGCCCAGATCATTTCAGTCATTTGTGGAGTAAATCAGTAGATGGGAGATTCTCTTTCTCTCTCTCCCCTCTCTCTCTCTTTCTTACCACTCCCCCTCTTCCCCTCTCCTTCTCTCTCCCTCTTTCCCTCTCTTTCAAATAAATTAAAAAATTAAAAAATTGAGATTTATTTCTTTATTTGAAAGGCAGAGTTACAGAGAGGCAGGGTGTGTGTATGTGTGTGTGTGTCTTCTGTCTGCTGGTTCACTCCCAAGATGGCCACAACAGATGGAACTGAGCTGATCCAAAGCCAGGATCCAGGAGCTTCTTCCAGGTCTCCCACGCAAGTGCAGGGTCCCAAGCACTTGGGCCATCTTCTATAGTTTTCCTAGGCCATAGCAGAGAGCTGAATCAGAAGTGGAGCAGTTGGGACTTGAGTCAGCCCCATATAGGATGCTGGCACTGCAGGTGGCAGCTTTACCCACTATGCCCCAGCCCTAGCACCTCAAATAAAAAAATCTTTAAAAAGTTATAAATAGGCCGGCGCCGCGGCTCACTAGGCTAATCCTCCACCTTGCGGCGCCGGCACACCGGGTTCTAGTCCCGGTCGGGGCGCCGGATTCTGTCCCGGTTGCCCCTCTTCCAGGCCAGCTCTTTGCTGTGGCCCGGGAGGGCAGTGGAGGATGGCCCAAGTGCTTGGGCCCTGCACCCCATGGGAGACCAGGATAAGTACCTGGCTCCTGCCATCGGATCAGCGCAGTGCGCCGGCCGCAGTGCGCCGGCCGCGGCAGCCATTGGAGGGTGAACTAACGGCAAAGGAAGACCTTTCTCTCTGTCTCTCCCTCTCACTGTCCACGCTGCCTGTCAAAAAAATAAAATAAAATAAAATAAAAAAGAAAAAAAGTTATAAACAAATAAAATCTTTCACCTTTGAAGAAGAATACTATAACATAACCAACTAGAGCTTATACCAGAAATCCAAGGCTGATTCAGCATTAGAAACTAGATAAATGTAACTAATTATATTTGCACATTGAAGGAGAAAAACCATACAATCATTTCAATAAATGCAGCAAAAGCATCTGATAACATTGAGCACACATTTGCTTTTAGAAAGCTCTAAGAAAACTAAGAATACAAGGTAACTTTAAGTTGATCAAGGGTGTCTTCCAGAAATCTACAGAAAACTCTCTACTTAAAGAGGTGGCAACATGGCACAGTGGTTAATTATAGTGTCCAAAGCTAGACAGTGGAGGTGCCACTTGCTAGCTGTGTGACCTTGGGCACATTAGTTGCCTTCTTTGTACCTTAGTCTCCTCATCTGTAATATGGCAATATTAACAAGACATAGCTCATAATATTACAGGGGATCAAATAGCCCAAGATTTAGGAAGTGTTCATGATCGTGCTTTGTACGTAGAAGCACTACGTAAGTGGTTGTTGACATTTGAAACATGAAATGTTTTCTCCCTTAAAGTCAGAAACCAGACAGGACTATCTAGCACTGCTGCTACTCGACTTTTCAACATTTTCTTGCAGGTCCAAGCAACTGTGATATAACAAGAAAAAGAATTAGCAACACCGGAAAGGAAGGGACAGTACCGTGAACACTTGTAGATAATGTATTTCTCTAACCAGGAATGAGGTGTGCCTCTGTCAGAGAGGAAGTAAAAGAAGGAAATTAGATTCTCTAGGCCAGTTGGGCTGTTGAATTGATTGTCTTCTCTCCATGCCTATGGCTCCCCTTGACTCCTATTTTTTTTGTCAGTGTCGCCACCACTTTCCAAGTCACCAAAACTCAAAACTTTGGAATCCTCTTTGGACCCTTCCTTCTCTCTCACCTCCCATATCCAATTACCTACTCCATCCAGTTAGCTTTTCCTCCAAAATAGTTTTCAAATGTTTTTAATTCTCAGTCTCATTTCTCTAGCCCAGTCCCATATCAGGTCATGCCTAAGACAATAGATATCCCCAAGTCCCTCTCCAAGCCACCAAGTACACCATAGGCTAATCTTATTCTAATATCACAATCCTCAAGTTACTCTCTTGCAAAAAAAAAAAAAATCTCCGATGGCCTTTCACTCCCTATCATATCCAGTCTAAACTCTTCTACCATTTAGCTCACCCAATCTAGCAAAGTTTACTTTCTCCTGCTCCCTTAATATGTACCCTCGGCTTTAGCAAGATCAGTAGCCTCAATATCCTCACACACTTCCTTGCCTTTATTTAACTCAGTGCCTGGTATTGTCCTCTCCCTGCCCAAGTATTTCTATGTCTTGCCCGTTCATCAGCAGTCAGCTTAAATTGCAGCAGGATGGTAGCATTTATCTATTGAACGGTCAGCTGTGTAGCAGGTACTGTGCTCATGTAATCTTCTCAGAAACCTTATGTGCTAACTATTTATTAATTGTCACTCTTTTTATGGATCAAGTATAGTGATTTGCTCAAGGTTCACATTGTTACTAATTGTGGATCTGCAGTGAAAAGCCACATTTAGCTGCCCAGTCCTCATGCTCTTAACTAACCTTCTGTTCTGACCCTTTGGGCTGCCTCCTCTGGCTCTATCAATCCTTCTCGACCTTCTCTTCATTTGGTTTTGGCCTCTATGCCTTGTTGCAGTGTGTCAAGGCCACAAGTTTTTTCTGTGCCCCTCCCTCCCTCCCACAGCTAGGCTCACAATGGGCCCTTGCCATTTTGGTAAGATTGATCAAATGGAGCTGAATAGACAGGGATTTGACCTTAGGATCAAGTCTTCAAGCAAGAAGATTTGAGTAGTTTGAGAATGACATTAGCCCTCCTCATTCAAAAGCCTAGGTTTTAGCTCCAGGAAGGGAAAGGAGGAATAGAATTACTACATTTTGCAAGGTTATCCCCCACCCTGTCACGTCCTGATGATCAGGATTTTCTCTGCCTGGCTTAAGTCAGTGTTGCATGACAAATATTCCCTTTACATAAGGATTGGACCAGGCTAGGCTTTGTGAGCACGTGGAAATGGAGCCAAACCTGTCAACGTAAAATTGTGTCAAATGTGACTTGTGGGAATCTTCCAGGAATGAGCCCAGGAGAAAACGAATAGTTGTCTTACCTACCTCATAGGGTCATGGTGAGAATCAAGTGACATAATGGCTTTGAGCACATTTTGGAAACCAGCAATGAAAAGCGGCTTGCTTCTTGAGCCCAAGGGGGAGCAACAGGAGATCTTTGGTGATATCAAGACCTTAACCAGGTGAAGGGTGGGGGCTCTTTCTGAAATTCTTGACCTCAGCATTTCCCAGTGGTGGCAAGACTTGCTCTGTAGAAATTCTTGTCGAAATTCACTTTCTCATGAGACTTCTTCAGCTCCATGTGAATTTATCATTGAATAAATGATAAGTGACTTAAGCCAGGCAGAGAAAATCCTGATCATCAGGACGTGACAGGGTGGGGGATAACCTTTTCCTTTTGTAAATTAGACTTTACTCAGTCCACAGTTCTCTAGGGGTTTCTAAAAGATATACTAACTTTCCCTCCTTTTGGTTCATTGAAGAGATAGTCTTTGCTGGTGTCTTCTTCCATTTAGATTTCAAACCTCTCTCCAGGATCAAGAGCATGTGATATGGAGAAAGTTACACCCTGAGACTTATGTGTTCTGTAGATGATTTATTAGTGATAGTAGCAATTGGATATTACTAAATAAATAAAGAGTGCCTCTTTGCTTCCCTTGGAGAGAGCAAATTTCCCTAGAATTCAAGTACTGGAAGACTCAAGAGAATTTAGGAGTATAGGTTGGAAGAAGGTTAGAGGTTAGAGTTAGAGAAAAAGATTTTCATAAGAGAGAACGTTTTGGTTCAAAAGATTCTAACTCGGAGAGTGAAGGACTTTGGGGGGAGCCAGGGGAGAGTGAGCTCAGCTTGGACAGAGAAGAGGAAAGAGTGCCGATTGTGCAGGGATCTTGGCCAAAGAGCCTTGGATCAAGAAAAGACTGGGCTTGCAGAGGTAGCCAAAGGTATTCTGACCAGGGAATTGAGCAAGATTTATTGCCTAAGTTGGCCTTAGATAGGATAGACCTTGGCTTTGGGTCTGTTTTATGTGTTGGGCATGCATATATACCTTGTTACAGTTGGAGCCTTCAGACAGTGAACTATCACCATCAGCAAAATAAGGACAAAGAAGAGGTTGGTGCTAGTGTCGGGAGTGGGAACAGAACCTGAGAAGCAAAGCTATGGTGAACACTCCCATGCCCTTGAAGGTAGCTGTATAGGCAGCAGATAGCAGCCCATTTGTCCTTCCTACCTCCTGGGCCACGGCCTATCTGTCTGTAGTTGAACAGTAGGCACCTGGACTTGGCAGCTGCCCTGGATACTCTCTTTCAGGATCCACCCCACAGTCTCATAGGCCACCAGCTTTCACATACCATATTCCACTCCTCCACTTTCAGTTCCAAAATACTGACTCTTTCTTATGATCTGCTACATTGAACTGAAGGAATGTTGTGGGTTTCTGAGTGTGTATGTGTGTGTGTGTGTGTGTATGTGAGGGGTGACACAAGTGGCCCCAACCTCAGCCTGACTGACTGCAGGCTTCAAGGGGTGCCTGTGTCCATGAACTTTGCTCTAGTAGACTGCTGTATGGAGAGAGAGATGAGTGTGGACCCCTGCTGATTCTGTCCCACACTCTCAGTTATGATAGGCAGTGAAGCAAGTCATTTGGGCCATTGCCTGACCTTAATGGGATAGAAAGGGCTCCTCTCTTACTTGAAAAGAACATCCAAGTATGTGCTTACTGTTTAGTTTTCCTGGAAAAATAATTTCTCTGGCAGCCTAAAGAGGGTGAATTTGCCTTCAGAAAAGGATTGTGTCATATCCATAACCCTTGCAGCCTCTCTATCATTTCCATGGCTGAAAAGCCTATATTCAGTGGAACAGCAACCAAACATCTGCTAGGAAAAGGTTTTAGTTTATTGTAAATTTTCATTTATTTATATATTTTATTTGAAAGGCAAAAAGAGACAGGCATTCAGAGAGACACTGACAAAGAGAAACAGGCAGATCATATACGGATTCACTCCTCAAATGCCTACAGCAGATGGGGCTGAGCCAGGCTGACACCAGGAGTCAGGAAGTCATCCGGGACCCAAGCACTACCTCCCAGGATACAGGGTGGGTATTGTGGCACCGCATGTTCAGCACATTAGCAGGAAGCTGGAGTTGGGAGTGGAGTCGGGACTCAAACCCAAGCACTCCAATATGGGATGCAGGTGTCCTGAGCAGCATCTTAATTGCTAGGCCAAATGCCCATCTCAGGTTTCAGTTTTCACTCAAAGAAAACTGTGCTGTGTAAAAGAAAATAGAAACACACCACTGGGCAGCTCTTTGTGAGCAACCCAGCAATCCAAAGAAATCCAGAGATTTATGAAGGATAATGCAAAATAGAAATCAGAGCTTGTCTGTCCAATGTTGTGATTGTAAAGATACTGAACTGGAGGTGTTTCCCCACTTCTGGGAACTCTAGCTTTTAGAAATTCTGACCTTTGGAGCCCATGTTGTGTTATAGCAGGTAAAGCCTCTGTCTGTGATGCCAGCATCCCATATGGTCACAGGTTTGTATCCCAGCTGCTCCACTTCTGATCCAGCTCCTTGCTAATGGCCTGGGAAAAGCAGTGAAAGATGGCCCAAGTGCTTGGGCCCCTGTATCCACATGGGAGACCTGGAAGAAGCTCCTGACTCCTGGCTGTCGATGGCTGTGGCTGTTGCGGCTCTCTGGGGAGTGAACCAGCTGATGGAAGATTTTCTCTCTCTCTCTCTCTCTCTCTCTTTCTCTGTGTGTGTGTGAGAGAGAGAGAGAGAGAGAGAGAGAGAACGTGTCTCCATCTTTCCCCCTCTCTCTATAACTCTGATTTTTAAATAAATAAATAAATCTTTAAAAAAAGAAATTCAGACCTTCGCATTTGAAAGACTTCTGGAGTCATGTGTTAAAGAGTAAAGTGCTCCTGGGAGGAAGCTCTCTTTAAACCAGATCAGCTGCTAACAGCTAACTCTCCAGTGAAAATGGAGATCCCTGAGATGGGACATAAGAATAGCAGGAATGGGACACATGAGTAAAGAGAGAGGACAAGGGAGTGAAAGGAGGAGTAGAAGAGTACCAAGGAGTGGCTAACAAGATACCCTAGATGGAAGGAACCTCGCAGATCATTTATACTAGTGCTTTTCAGAAAACTTTTTAAAAAATATTGGAATCCTTTGTTCAAACACAGAACCCCATTATGCATAAAGTGAATACAGGAGGAGCTGCTCTGTGTAATGTGGGGGTGAGAGCCTTGGGGACCTGTCTACTCAGCCTCTCTTTCTGCTGTTAGCCAAAGAGTGGGAACCAATGGTTCAATGTAAATTTTGTGGGCTGGTTTGTTAAATGCAATCATGATTAAAAATTAAATTATATAAGCTTACAATGAAGCTATACTAAAGTCAAAGCTAATGAGTACTCAAAATTCCTCACTTCCTAATTATTTACTCCACCTAACTATTATTTATGCTCTCGAGGGTTCTTCTATCTATTGTATCTGTGTGGTGAAGATACTCTACAGTGGTGTGTGGTCGCACAACTCCTCCCAACTCCTTGTTTAGTGACCTCATGTTGGCAGCTTGAAACTGGCCATGGTGGGAATATTTACACCACAGAAATCAGCAAATGTTATAAATCAGCTTTTCCCTTTCCACCAGCTGAGAAAGCCAATTGTTCAACATTTACCAGCACACCACTGACTGCACTATACACGCGGTCTTCAAAAAGTCCATAGAAAATGGAATTCAAAGGCAAGTTTATTTGGAGGCAAAAGATTTGCAAGCCATCAAGGTTTTTTTTTTGTCTTTTTTTTTTTTTTATAGGACACATTTTCCATGAACCTTTTGAAGTCCCCCCAAGCAGCCTCACTTCTTTGGAAACTGCACTCTGGCAACCTCAACCATGAGGATGCATCTCCGTACTCAAGAGGAAGAAGAAATGCGTCTGAGTTATGAATGATGCACTTTATTTGGGTGGTGGGGACCCAAGTTCTTAAGCCATCACTGCTGACTCTGAGTGTGTATTAGCAAGAAGCTGGAATCGGGATCAGAGCCAGGACTTGAACCCAGGCACTATGATATGCACAGTGGGCATTCCATGTGGCATCTTTAAAAAAAGATTTATTTATTTATTTGAAAGTCAGATTCAGATAGAGGGAGGGAGAGGGAAGAAAGAGAGAGAGAGAGAGAGAGAGAGAGAGAGATCTCCTATCCACTGGTTCACTCTCCAGATAGCAGGAACAACTGGGGCTGAGCCAGGCCAATGCCAGGAGCTTCATCTGGGTCTCCCACATGGGTGGCAGGTGCTCAAGCACTTGAGCCATCTTCCGCTGCTTTCCCCAGGCCATTAGCAGGGAGCTGGATTGGAAGTATAATCGCTGGGACATGAACCGGTTCCCATATGGGATGCCAGTGGCGGCTTTACCAGCTATGCCACAACGCCTGCCACACCAGGTAGCACCTTAACCACTGCATCAAAGTCCCACCCCCACAAACAAACTCTTCACCTACTTCACCACAGTTTCCAGGAAACACATGATGTTTCGTTTCAGAGAGCAGTGGAATGTGAATACATTTTCAAAATGCTATCTATCCCAAACTAGTCAGTACTGATGGTCAGTACTGCCAACAGTATTGATAGGGCAAGGTGGCAAGGGTCTACTGCTTGATAAATCTTGGTGTGAAACTTCGAATGCCCTGGGTTGTCTGATAAACAGGAAATGATTTTATCGAGATGGCCCATGGCACAGGCCCTCCCCTCACCGCCCCTGGTCCAAACATCTCTGGGGACTCTCTCCTGTCTTCTGTGTCTGATCCTTTCACTTTCTAGTCTCTTGACCCCCTCACCTTCTGCACCCCCCCTTTTCTTTTTCTGTCCTCCTCATGCCCTCAGCCTACCAGTTGTCCCCTCCCACCCAAACACCCACCAGGCCAAGTCCCACCTGAAGCCCCTCGGGCTGGAGAGGTTACTCGCCCCATATCCTAACAAAGAGTCTTTAGTAGACAAGTCCCTTTGTCTCCAGTCTCCACAAAAGGAAGTTCACCTAGAGCCAAATACTTCCCTTTTCTTAGTTTTCAGTTTCTACGCGTGTGTGTGCACGCACGCGTGTGTGTGCCCATCCCCCAAAGGACTGTGCTGTACCCCGATCCCCGTTTATGCCTCTCTGTTCTTACAACGTAATTTGGCATAGCTAGAGTGTCTAGTATTGCGGGATATGAGCTAGAGTATATTTCCTGATTTTAATTAAGCCTTTTTGGGTTACAGTGACCCAGATGCAAGCAAGCTATCTAGTGCGGGCAGACTCCGAAAGGATCTTAGGCTGGGATGGCTGGATTAACTGCAAGATTTTTGTCAGAAAAGACCCACAGGGGTAGGTCATGTGCCTCAAATTGACTGGATTGTGGCCACACCCCTCTTACTTGCCACGATCTATTGTTCTCCAGAGACATTTCGGTGTCCTCTTAAAGAACTCTGGTTTGTGGCCAAGCCTACGGAAGTTTTTTCTTTCTGTTCTAGGGTTCTTCAGGCACCTACCCCCAGTTGAGATGTGAGGTTGGATCCAGGTCAGATGGACTCCATCCTGGGCAACCTTCTTGGCAGACGAGTCTCTCAGCATAGGAGTGGAATCAGTAGAGATGTGCTGGAAGTGAGTTTGAGTTAGCAAAAGTAACCCGAAGGTTCCTAGTGGGTAAGCTGATTTGGGGCGCCTCACTTTCCACATGTGTAGAATGAGGTCATAACAGCCACTCCACAGGCATGTGGTGCAAGCCGAATAAATCATAGAACTAACATGCTTACTCTAGCTCTAGCATGCACATTTTAAAAATATTTAGTTATTTACTTGAGAGGCAGAGTTACAGAAAGGAGGCGAGATAGAGACAGAGAGGTCTTCCATCTGCTGGTGCATGCCCCAAATGGTTGCAATGACCGGAACTGCGCTGATCCAAAGCCAGGAACCAGGAGCTTCTTCCAGGTCTCCTATGAAGGTGCAGGGGCCCAAGGACTTGGGCCATCCTCTGCTGCTTTCCCAGGCCATAACAGAGAGCTGGATTGGAAGAGGAACAGCCAGGACTTGAACTGGTGCACATATGGGATGCTGGTGCTGCAGCCGGAAGCTTAGCCCACTACGCCACAGTGTCAGCCCCAGTCTAGCATGTACTTTAAAAAGTGTGTGCTGGTCTCAACGTGGATTAAAGACCTAAATCTACGTCCTGACACCATTAAGTTATTAGAGAACATTGGAGAAACCCTTCAAGATATTGGCACAGGCAAAGAGTTTCTGGAAAAGACCCGGGAGGCACAGACAGTCAAAGCCAAAATCAACTATTGGGATTGCATCAAATTGAGAAGTTTCTGTACTGCAAAAGAAACAGTCAGGAGAGTGAAGAGACAACCGACAGAATGGGAAAAAATATTTGCAAACTATGCAAGAGATAAAGGGTTAATAACCAGAATCTACAAAGAGATCAAGAAACTCCACAAAAACAAAACCAACAACCCACTTAAGAGATGGGCCAAGGACCTCAATAGACATTTTTCAAAAGAGGAAATCCAAATGGCCAACAGGCACATGAAAAAATGTTCAAGGTCACTAGCAATCAGGGAAATGCAAATCAAAAGCACAATGAGGTTTCACCTCACCCCGGTTAGAATGGCTCACATACAGAAATCTACCAACAACAGATGCTGGCGAGGATGTGGGGAAAAAGGGACACTAACCCACTGTTGGTGGGAATGCAAACTGGTCAAGCCACTATGGAAATCAGTCTGGAGATTCCTCAGAAACCTGAATATAACCCTACCGTTCGACCCAGCCATCCCACTCCTTGGAATTTACCCAAAGGAGTTTAAATTGATAAAGAAAAAAGCGGTCTGCATCCTAATGTTTATTGCAGCACAATTCACAATAGCCAAGACCTGGAACCAACCTAAATGCCCATCAATGGTAGACTGGATAAAGAAATTATGGGATATGTATTCTTTAGAATACTATACCGCAGTAAGAAACAACGAAATCCAGTCATTTGCAACAAAATGGAGGAATCTGGAACACATCATGCTGAGTGAAGTAAGCCAGTCCCAAAGGGACAAATACCATATGTTCTCCCTGATCGGTGACAACTGACTGAACACCAAAAAGGAAACCTCCTGAAGTGAAATGGACACTATGGGAAATGGTGACTTGATCAGCATAGCCCTGACTGCTAATGGACAACTTAATATATTATCCCTCATAGTATTTTTTTTTTGTCTGTTCTACTTAATATGACTGGTTTAATTCTGTAATTATCACACAGTTATTCTTAAGTGTTGAAAATTAACTGAAATGTGATCCCTGTTAAACATAAAAGTGGGAATAAGAGAGGGAAGAGATGTATAATTTGGGGCATGCTCGGGCTGACTTGCCCCAATTGGTAGAGTTGGAAACATACCAGGGGATTCCAATTCAATCCCATCAAGGTGGCATGTGCCAATGCCATCTCACTATTCCAAGTGATCAATTTCAGTTCACAATTGATCATAATGAAAGGACTAAGAGTCAAAGGGAGCACATAAACAAGTCTAGTATCTGCTAACACTAACAGATAGAATAAATAAAGGGAAGAGTGATCCAACATGGGAAGTGAGATACTCAGCAGACTCATAGAATGGCGGATGTCCTAAATAGCACTCTGGCCTCAGAATCAGCCCTAAAGGCACTCGGATCTGGCTGAAAAGCCCATGAGAGTATTTCAGGCATGGAAAGCCAAGGCACTCTGGCAAAAAGATCTCTGTGAGTGAGATCCCAGTGGAAAGAACAGGTCTTCAAAGAGGGAGGTGCCTTTCTCTGAAGGGAGGAGAGAACCTCCACTTTGACTATGACCTTGTCTAAACAAGATAAGAGTTGGAGAACTCAAGGGGCTTCCATAGCCTTGGAAACTCATGACTGGTGCATAGGGAGATTATTGATGCCATAAACAGGAGTGTCAATTTGTAAAGTCAACAACAGGAGTCACTGTGCACTTACTCTTCATGTAGGATCTCTGTCCTTAATGTGCTGTACACTGAGGCGTAATGCTATAACGAGTACTCAAACAGTATATTTCACTTTGTGTTTCTATGGGGGTGCAAACGATTGAAATCTTTACTTAATGTACACTAAACTGATCTTCTGTAAAAAAAAAAAAAAAAGAAATTATCAATTCCCAACTTGACTCTCACTGGGATTAAACATGACAATAGGTCTGATCTGATTTCATCATGATTTAAAAAAAAAATCATCTATTATTTTTCACTTTATGTTTCTGTGTGGGAACAAACTGTTGAAATCCTTACTTAAGGTATACTAAGCTGATCTTCTGTATATTAAGATAATCGAAAATGAATCTTGATGTGAATGGAAGGGGAGAGGGAGTGGGAAAGGGGAGGGTTGTGGGTGGGAGGGACGGTATGGGGGGGAAAGCCATTGTAACCCATGAGTCGTACTTTGGAAATTTATATTCATTAAATAAAAGATAAAAAAAAAAGTGCGTGCTGGGGGCCGGCGCCGCAGCTCACTAGGCTAATCCTCCGCCTTGCAGCGCTGGCACACCGGGTTCTAGTTACGGTCGGGGTGCCGGATTCTGTCCCGGTTGCCCCTCTTCCAGGCCAGCTCTCTGCTGTGGCCAGGGAGTACATTGGAGGATGGCCCAAGTCCTTGGGCCCTGCACCCGCATGGGAGACCAGGAGAAGCACCTGGCTCCTGGCTTCGGATCAGCATGGTGCGCCGGCCGCGGCGGCCATTGGAGGGTAAACCAACAGCAAAAGGAAGACCTTTCTCTCTGTTTCTCTCTCTCACTGTCCACTCTGCCTGTCAAAAAAAAAAAAAAAGTGTGTGCTGGGGTAATGAAAGGCAAAAAAAAAATTCACAATTACGGACTTCTTAATAGACATGGCAGAGCTGGAATAAACTATGGCACAAGATCCTTGAGCTGCCCTCCCACAGATGTGACGCCCAGGACCACCCTCTACCATTGTGGTCCCTCGGCCTGTGCCACAGAATAATGGGGCACGTGGAAGTGTCTGTGGGCTAGCAGGCTCACTGAAAATTCAAAGTGTGTGCACTCAGCATGGCTGTGGCAATGGCAGTGGTAGAAAGTTGCAAACCATGCTGATAGCTTCCCAATTCCACCACCACGCCTATTAGTATGTACCCGTGGGGTCCCCTAGGCGAAGCATCCCAGTCCAGTTCCCTCATTCACTTGCTTTGCCTCTCCTTGGGGCCTGTGGCTTACCTTCCTCACCCCTGAAGCTTCTCCCACTGACTGCAACCTGCTCACTTGATTTTCTGGGTTTGGGTTTTTCCTGTAAGTGAAAAGCTGATCTTCCTAAAAGATCGCGGCTCTTGTCTCGACCACCTTTGTGATACTTCGAGTTCGAGAAGATGGGAGACTTGAGTGCTCCATGCTGAAATGTGAACACTTCTGGCAGTATGACAAGCCAATTAGGGCTCTGGCATTTGGGGTCCCTCAGCTGGCTTCGGGGCCTCCTTTACCTGGTCACATTCAGACAGTGATTTAGCTGCAGAGTTAGCTTTTTGAGGACACCCAGAGACGCCCATTTGGGGGTCAGTGTGTGATTTTCTGGCTCTGGGGGCACCCAAAGCCCCACCAGGCTCTGGCTTTTGTCTTAGATTTGCTTTTGAAACATGGTGACTGGGACTCTTAGGACTGCTTCTAGCAGGGGGTCAATGTCACAGATCTTAAGAAAAAAAATAGTCATTTCTTAGAAATTCAAGTCCATATCAGGAATGATAATAGGATGGCTGTCTCCCAAGGCTTGCAAGCTGTACAAGATTTAGCTGCAGAACAAATAAATAAATAAAGCAATCCAGTCCCTTTTTTTATTAATTTTGCCAATGCTTTTATTTGTCAGGCAACTTCAGTTCAATCCCAGATCTGGTTTCTGGAGTCACATTTTTCCAATCAGTTCTTCCCATTTGCACGGAGGAGTCTGAAGTCCAAGTGTGCGATTTGAATTTGCCCAGGTGCTGGCAGTTAGGGAGGGGGTTTTCATATTCAGAGCCACACATGCTTTGGAAATGTGACGCCCATGATTGCAACAGGAGGCAATCATCTTTGGCGGGGAGGGGCAGGGGCTAGAAGCTCACATGGGACTTTGTGGGCTCTGTCCTTGGACTTCAGCATTTCTCTGGCGTCTTGCCTGCTCTGTTTATTCTCATGCTTTAACTAGCACCATTAGTGCAACTTCCATCCCTCAGAGCAGTCCTGTCACTGGAGCCCAGCCCTCTTTCTCCAGCTGCTGATGGCAGCTGCTCCCAAGCTTGTGAGCTGGTTAGGAAAATGCCTGAGTGCTTCCTAGGATCAGGCAAGTTCAGGAAGCCCAGGCCAGTTTTTTCTACCCAGATGCCCCACTATCACCTAAAGCATGATTGATTAAAACCACAGTCATCTTAAAAGCAACTCAGCCTGCAAACTGAGTTTTCAGATCTGCACACGGTCGCACGGAGCAGACTCCAAGAAAGTCTACAAAATGATAAAACAGCAAATGGCCAGCATTACAGTGAACGCTTGCTTTACTGACCTCTACAGAGCCAGCTCCCAGGATTAAGGGACGATCTCCATTACCTCCGTAAAACGAACTGACTGGTGCCCATGGTGTGCTGGATGGGCTTGGCCGCCCCTGCCTAGTAGGTCCAGGTACTTCTTCAACTACTTTTTAATTAACTGGCCAACTACCCTCCCACCCCCACTGATTGCATCGATGAGAGCAAGCCAATTGTAGCTTATGACAAGATTAACAGCATGAACTCGTGTATTAAAAAGATCTACGAACATACGTGTAAACACTGGTAAAATGGCAGGACGCGTGAACAGTGGTCAATCCTGGGGAGGAGTGGTGGGTGTCTGGAGCAAAAAAGGTTCCCTCCCTGCTTTCTGTGCTGCTTTAGCTTTTTACAGTGTTCATGTATTTTTCCCCATTTTTTATTTTGAAACTTCAAGCATACAAAGAGATCAAAAGAGTAGCACAATAAACACACATATACCTGCCAGGATTCCACAATTAACATCTCCCTTTTTAAAAGAAAATTATGTACTTGTTTGAAAGGCAGAGCTAAAGACAGAGGGAGAGACAGAGGAGAGAGAGAGAAAGATCTTCCAGGTTCTGGAGTTGTGGTGTAGTGGGTAAAGCTGCCCCCTCAGTGCCGTCATCCCATATGGGCCCTAGTTTGAGACCTGGCTACTCCAGTTCCAATCCGGCTCTCGGCTATGGCCTGGGAAAGCAGTAGAAAATGGCCCAACTCCTTGGGCCCCTGCACCCACGTGGAAGACCTGGAAGAAGCTCCTGGCTCCTGGCTTCAGATCGGCCATCTGGGGAGAAAAAAACCAGAGGATGGAAGATTCTCTCTCTCTCTCTCTCTCTCTCTCTCTCTCTCTTTCCCCCTCCCTCCCTCCCTCTCCCTCTCCCTCTCCTTCTCTGACTTTAAAATAAATAAATAAAAATCTTAAAAAAAAAAAAGAATAAGATTTTCCATTCTCTGGTTTATTTCCAAATGGCTGCAATGGCCAGCACGGGTCTCCCACGTGGGTGGCAGGCACCTAAGCACTTGGGCCATCCTCCGCTACTTTCCCAGGTGCATTATCAGGGAGCTGGATCAGAAGTGGAGCAGTTGGGACTTGAACTGGTGCCCACATGGGATGCCGGCATCTCAGGGGTGGCTTAACCCTCTGTTGCCACAATGCCAAGCCCCCACAATTAACATTTCAATGTGTTTGTTGTATAGTTTTATTTTTTCCTTGCTTCCTCCCTCCCTTTCCTTTCTTTCTTCTGTCTATCTATCCTATAGCTATCTATTCATCTATCCATCTGTCAATCATTTATCTCTTTTTCTCTATTGGTCTCTTCAAAAGTCTCAGGTATCACGATTCATTACCCTGAATTCTTCAGAATGACTCTCCTAAGAAGATTCTCCCTCCTAACCACAAACCATTGTCACACCTAAGAAAATCAACAATAATCTAGTATCATCTAATTTCTTATCCATATTCAAGTTGCCCCACTACCCAGAAAACAGTTTTTGACATCCAGAATGCAAAATCAAGGTTTGTGCATTGTGTTTATTTGTGTGTCTCATTAATGCCATTTAATACAGAACAATGTATATAGTCTCAATTTGTGTGTGACATAATTTTTAAAGTTTATTTGCTTATTTTATTTATTTGAAAGATACAATGGCACACACAGGGAGAAAGACAGAAAGAGATCTTCCAGCTGCTGGTTCATTCTCACATATGCCTGCAACAGTAGGGGACTGAAGCCAGGAGCCAAGAACTCCACCACATTGCAGAAACCCAAGTACTTGGGCCATCATCTGCTGTCTCCCAAGTACATTAGCAAGAGGCTGGGTCAAAAGTGGAGGAATTGGCACTCAAACCAAACACTCTGATATGGGATGTGGGCATCCCAGGCAGCAGCCTAACTCACTGCACCACAATGCCTACTCTGATTTTTAAAGAATTCGGCTGGTGCCGCAGCTCACTAGGCTAATCCTCCACCTGAGGCGCCAGCACCCCGGGTTCTTGTCCAGGAGGCACCGGATTCTGTCCCGGTTGCCCCTCTTCCAGTCCAGCTCTCTGCTGTGGCCCGGGAGTGCAGTGGAGGATGGCCCAAGTGCTTGGGCCCTGCACCCCATGGGAGACCAGGATAAGTGCCTGGATCGGCACAGCGTGCCGGCCATAGCAGCCATTTGGTGGGTGAACCAACGGTGGGAAGACCCTTCTCTCTGTCTCTCTCACTGTCTAACTTTGCCTGTCCAAAAAAAAAAAAAAAAAAAAAAAGAGAGAGAGAGAAGAATTCAGCCTAATTGTCTTGTAGAATGTCCCATATTCTGAGTTTATCTGTTTGTTTCCTCATGGTGTATGGTATTCTTCCAATACAGTGATTAATACCAATAATAAAAAAAGAAAGCAGACACTGTTTTATATGAGGGACTTCAAAAAGTTGATGGAAAAATAGAATTAAAAAGTAAGCTTATTTTTGGTGCACACTTTCTAGAAATCTGTGCCTAGCTTTTTTGTAATGTCTACTTTCCATGAACTTTTTGAAGACCCCTCATATAAACAGCCATCTTCCCAGTACGCCTAGTAGTTTTACTAGCATTACCCAGCCTTCTGTGCCCACCCTCTCCCCCCGGGACAGCTCCTTAGACTACCCCCATCCTTCATCCTCCATCACCAGTCAATTCTCCAATCTGTCTCTGCCCTTTGACATACCTCATGGTCTCATGCCTTCATCCACTCCAACTCCAACTCACTGTGGCCTCCCTTGGGTTAGGCCTTCAGTATCTCACCCTAAATTGTTGCAACTGCTTTCTAACTGTCAACTCTAGTGCTAGAATCTTCCTCCTGAACATCTGCTGGCCAATGACAGTACAAGAAGCACTGCCTTCATCATGGCTCTCTTCTCTGAAAAACTGGCAATGGTTTTTTTTTTTCTACTTTATAGCCAGCTTTGAGCACTCCCTTCAACATCAGTGACAGTTGTCTACTTAAATCCCAGCACTACCTATTACTTGCTGACTGGCCTTAGAGAAGCCACTGGGCTTGGCTGGCCTTCTATTTTCTTTTCTTTTCTTCTTTTCTTTTTTTTTTTCTTGACAGGCAGAATTAGACAGTGAGAGAGAGAGACAGAGAGAAAGGTCTTCCTTCCGTTGGTTCACCCCCAAATGGCCTCTACGGCCAGTGCGCTGTGCCAATCTGAAGCCAGGAGCCAGGTGCCTCTTCCTGGTCTCCCATGCGGGTACAGGGGCCCAATCACCTGGGCCATCCTCCACTGCCTTCCCGGGCCACAGTAGAGAGCTGGACTGGAAGAGGAGCAACCAGGACTAGAACCCAGTGCCATATTGGATGGCGGCGCCGCAAGGTGGAGGATTAACCAAGTGAGCCATAGTGCCGGCCCCTGGCCTTCTATTTTCTTATCTGTAAAATAGGAATACCTCTCAAGTTTTTCCAGGCCTTACCAACAAGTTTCTACTTCTTCTAAGGGGTACTTCAAATCCTGCCCCCCTCCTTTTTAAAGATTTATTTTATTTATTTGAAAGATAGAGTTACAGAGAGAGGTAGAGACAGAGAGAGAGAGGTCTTCCATCTGCTGGTTCACTCCCCAGATGGCAGCAACGGCTGGAGCTGTGCCACCCCAAAACCAGGAGCCAGGAGCGTCTTCCGGGTCTCCCTCACGGGTTCAGGAGCCCAAACACTTGGGCCATCTTCCACTGCTTTCCCAGGCCATAGCAGAGAGCTGGATTGGAAGAGGAACAGCCAGGACTAGAACTGGTGCCCATATGAGATGCCAGCACTTCAGGCCAGGATTTTAACCCACTGCGTCACAGTGCCGGCCCCAAATCCTGCCCTTTCTTTAAGTCTCAGTTCAAGCCTTGCCTTCTCTATGAAAATTTCCCATTCACGACCGACCTCTGCCTGGATTTCTGTAGCACTTGTAGTCTACAAGGAACAATTTAGCAGAAGCGAGCTGCTGTGGTTTGGATAATCGTTTGAGTATCCCCCAAAGGCCTGTGTGTTGAAGGTTCAGCCCCCAGAGGCTATGTTAAAGGATTAAACATGCAAAATGATCTCAACTATGCTATCTGAAAGTGGGATCTTAAAAAAGTAATTAGATTGGATTAGATGGTTGGGGTGGAGTCCCTAGGATTCAATCTTGGTGGCTTTATAAGGAGAGACAATATATAAGCATCCTTCTTTTTATTTATTTATTTTTTAAGGAATACAACTTTCATAAGTACAACTTTAGGAATATAGTTATTCTTCCAACCATACCCACACACTCCCACCTCTCCTCTCCTCCCTCTCCCCTTCCCAGTCCCATTCTCCATTAAGATTCATTTTCAATCAACTTTGTACACAGAAGAGCAACTCTATACTAAATAAAGATTTCAACAATTTGCACACACACACACATACACAAACTGTTTAAGAACACTCTTATGTATGACGTCAGTGATCACCCGAGGCTCTTGACATGAGCTGCCTAGGCTATGGAAACAAACTCCGTCAGTATTTTGACAAGGCCGTAAGTAAAGTGGAAGTTCTCTCCTCCCTTCAGAGAAAAGTACCTCCTTCTTTGATGGCCACTTCTTTCCACTGGGGTCTCACTCACAGAGCTCCTTCATGTAGGACACTTTTTGCCTCAGTGTCTTGGCTTTCCATGCCTGAAAAAGTATACTTCTAAGTCTCTGCTTCTTAGTGTGACATTGTGGTCCCTCCTCTGCAGATGCTCTACCATCCACTGCCCTCATCAGATGCAAGGCCAATGCAGCGGCCCAGTCTTGGACAGGGAATCTCCAAAAATGTGAGTGAAAATAAACCTTTTCCTTTCTGAGTTGGCTTCATGCAGATATTTTAGTTGTAATGATGAAAAGCTGTCAATCTACTCATTGTTTCTCCTACAACTGAGACAGGAATGACCCAGCTCTGTGACCATCACACAAATGATCCTAGCAATTGCTCTAACTTATATAGCATCTATTTTGTGTTTAGCACCTTGAATATATTCTATTTGATTCCAATTTAACAGCTGAAGAAACAGGCTCAGAGAAGATACATGACTTGCCCAGAGTCACCCAGCTATTATCTGTTGAAGGTGGAATTTGAACCCGAGTCTTTCTGGTTACATAGTGCATGTACTTTTGCTGCTACTTCTATAGTAACAGGGAACGATATATTGATGGAAGGAAGGATCAGTGATTAGAGCTCCTGGGATTATGGTGCAGCTGATTGCAGTACTCGCCTTGAAGGTACTGTTGTGTCACCGGTGGGGGGGGCAGCTTCTGTGACTTCCTCCCCTCAGAATCAAGGCTCTAAGACAGGCTTCTCTGTGTTCATGGGAGAGAATGTAGCAAACAGTCCCATACTGTCAATGGATTTAGGGTCCCCATGTCTTTCTCAAAGGGCCCTAAAGTAACTGTCTGGATCAATGGAAACTCTCAGAGGGTTAAAATAAGGAAATAAACAGGCAAGCACTGGAAGAGACAACGAGGAGATGACAGGTAAATAGAGAAAAGGATAGGAAATTAGATGGGGAAATATGTATTCGGGAGAATCTCACATGAATTCCTAAAGAATACCCCGTGCATTTGGGGAATTGTGTGTGTGTTCAATTTTTGGATTTAAATAAGGAACAGACCAAGTTCAGAGTCAAACTGCCTCCTTCTCAGCAGCCACCTCATCACCCCCAGCCACATTTCTCAGCTGGAAGGTAGTAATTGCACGGCCAGATCTGGCCGCATCTGGGAAACACCAGGGTCTTCCTGAATCGTCATGCACCATGCTGGCTGCCAAGGCGTAAGGTGACCTAAGTGAAGCCGTCACACAAGCCATGTGCACAGAGTCATAAAACCCCAAGAGAATGTAGCAACAGAGGCAGAGCTGCAGCGCCTGCCAAATTTCCAAAGGGAAGAAGGGACTTGCTGCAACTGTATTTGCCCCCAGGATTGGAAAAATGTATCTCAGTCACTGGAACTGAATGGGGGGGGTGGCCTTTACCTTCATAGGAGAGTCACTGTTTACACAAGGACTGCTGATGGCCTGATATATGTGCGTGTCTTTATATAAATACAGCCATACACTGACTTGGCCAGATTGCGTCAGCTACCTGCTTAACATTTTACTCTGCTGCTTGAAAAACAACAATCTGAAAACCAGAATAATCAAAGGCCTCTGCAGTGCTTCCCTCTTTGGTATTTTGCTTAGAGAGGGGAAGAAACCCACATCTGGCACTCACCCTTGAGACAGCCACTGATTGAATCATACCTCCTTCCACTTGCTAGGGACCACGTCACTCGGTCCAAGGTCCTGCCCAGGAGCAAGGAGGGGAAGGATCACATCACGGTGGTGGTAATTCTCAGAGAAACCAAGCAGTGAGCCAGCCGTTAGTAGTGCTTGCTGTTGCCATCGTGTTCTTTTTATTCCTGAACTCACTAAGCATATGTCAAGTGTATGAGGCCCCAGGCTAGGCGTCGGGAATACAAATACCAATGAAATATGCCCTTCCCTCAAGGAA